>NW_006771655.1:48182-83720 GCF_000442215.2 Lipotes vexillifer
AGAGAGGTCCACACCATGTTAGAAGAGCAAGGATGTGCTGATGGGCATTGCCTGAGCCGAGCAAACAGGACGGGAGCGTTAAGTTCCTGCGCAAGAGCAGAGGAGAGGGCTCAGGGGTTGGGGGACCCAGGGACCTAGTGGGCGGGGATGAGGAGTCAGGCTGATAACAGGAGGGCTAGATAAACTGAGTGGAGAGACGTCAGGACCCCCTCAAACCCTGCACGGACACTCGCCCCAGCCTGAGATGGAAGAGAAAGCGGCTCTGCGCTTGGAGGTGGTGGCACAGGTGAAGGACTCGAGTGAAGACAGGGCCTTCACGGGAAAGCCACACGCCCAACAGTGAGACCACGACCGCCGCCTTCCACGGCTCGGCTCCTGAGCGGAGAGCACCCTCGCCCGTCGCGCCCGGCAGGAGAGCGCAGGATTCTCCGTGGACAAACCGGCCCACGCGGGGAAGCCGGCTGCAGTGGGAGCGCCGCGTCCCCGGGGAACGTGCGGGCAGCCCTTCCCTCTGGCGGCAGCGCTCGGAACTGCACCACCGACTCGCGTTCTTTCCTCCCGGAACTGTTGCGCCCGGGCCGGGTCCGCTGTGTGTGGGGACCTGGGGTCACCTCCAGTCATGAGCGCCCTGTGGGCCACCAGTCTAATGAGGAGACAACACTTTGATGGAAAACAAGTACTGCTGTGAAGGGAGCAAGGGTCTCAGGGAGGTGATAAGGGAGGGACCGTCTGAAGACCAGGGACGTTTGATGTGGTTTGAAGGATGGCCTCTGGGTTCCGGGGGCTGACCTTTGTCCCCAGGGCTACCCAGGCTGGGGAGCAGAGGTTTTAGCCGGGCTCCCCATTCTGGTCTCCTCCTCCTCGTCGTCCCAGGCTGTGAGTGCTGGGCTGTGGGCCCCCTGGTGTTGGGGCCTCTGGGCTGCCACTGCCTGGGGCCTGGGTTCGTCTTCCTCAGAAAGGTTTGAGAGGTTCAGTTCTGGATCCCCGGCTCTGAACGCTTGGGTCCCGACCAGGGGTTCTAAGCTCAGGTTCCCTCGGGCTGAGCCCCGGGGGCAGGTATGGATGGAAGGTGGCCGCCGGGGGATGCTGGGACCAGCAGGCGCGGTCTGCGTGGCAGAGCCGTGGGGTGGGGCAGCCAGTTTATTCGCACGACGACCTCGCCCTCCCGTGTAGAGCCGGGACTGTGCCTGCAAATTCTGGGAGCAGGGGCAGGGGCCTTTGAAGCCACACGAGGGCGACCCACAAGGGTTCTTCCTCCTCAGGACCTGCCCCCGGGATCCCTGGTTTTACACACCCACCCGAGTTGGTCCCCAACGAGAGTCCTTCTGCCCGGTGTCCGCTGGAGCCAAGAAAAGGAGACTAAAGTTCCGTTCAGAAGCACAGAAAAGCTTTATTCTTTGATCAAAGAATGGAGAGGTGTGAGCTCGGGGTCTAGGGTACCTGCCCTCGCCCAGAAGCCGAAAGGCCAGGGTAGGGGCTGCTTTGTAGGGTTCTTGCAGTGGCGGGGGGGGGGGGGGGGGGGGGGGTTAAGTTCAAGGCTGGATGTGTTCCTTGGCTCCTCTGGCCTTTCCGGTTCCCTGTCTCACTCCTCTGACACTTCCCCTGTCCCCTCTGGGAAACCCCACGTCTCATACCTGGCTCTTCCAGAGACTGCTGTCTTGCACCCTGGGAAGCTGGATAAAGTGGCATTACTAACACTTGGATCTGCCCTGTGCCATCGGGGGCCCATTCTCTGCCAACATGCTGCCCTGGTGCACCTGAAAATTGGGCTTCACCAGGGCAGGCGGGTGGCATATGGGCGGGGTGGGGGGAGGGGTGGTCGCAGCTGTGCTGCTCACGGCTCCAGATTGCACTCTTTTACACTGGGAACTCTGGTCTGAAGTGCCACGTGCCAGGCCTCTGCCCGCGGCACCCTGTGAGCGAGTGAAACTAGACTAAGCACAGAGGGGAAAAAAGTTAGACTTTATTTTATTACCCAGATTCTATTTTTATTTCCCAGGAATTGTTAATGGGCTTTTGCTGGTGACACTTGTGATGCCGACCCGGGTCCTTGGACCCTTTAATCAACAGAAATTTTTAAGAGGCCGGAAGAGGAATTCAGGCAAAGCTTTATTGGGATTCACGCTGCAGCACGAGGGAGTGAAAACAAGTAAACGGTGCCCTTGCTTGCTCTCCAAGGAGGGTGGGCTGGCTCCTGATATGCGATGAGGGTGGGGGAGGATCGGTGGGTCTGCTGGGGAGGCGGCGGCTTAGGTGGGCTGCCCACCCCCTTGGTGGTGCAGGGAACATGCCCTGCTTTTGCTCCAGGCACCTCAGAAGTGGCAGTTGGTTTGTGGCCTTTTTGTATCTCATTGTTCCTAATTTGCCCCCTTGGCGCATGCCTGCAGTTATTTTTAGTCCCTTTAGTTTCTTTGTATTCTGTTGCTTGAGGAGACCTTTGTCTAGGTGCCAGCCTTGCAGCAGAGGGTCCCAGCCTAGCTCCTTTGAGTCTGGGGAAAGCAGAAGCTGAGTTAAGGGTCTTGGGGAGAGCAAGTCAAACAGTGAGGAGTGAGGTGCACAGCAAAGAAAACGTTTGTTTATTCAGGAGGCCACCAGGTGAGAATAGGAGAACAAATCTCAACCCACCTCCCTGAAGGGGAGGGGCTCAGGGTATTTACGGAGTAAAGCTGCCACGTGGGGAGTCACCTGGGGAAAGGTGATTGGAGATAAGAAAACTGTGAGGTAACTAATTCTGCGCAGGCTAAGCTAAGCTACAGGCTTCTTCGTGGAAGGAGAAGGGCGGTTCCAGCACGTTCTGAGGGTGGAGTTCTCCACCTTCTGACGTCAGAAGGCCACACATCAGCTGCTTGCGCATGCCCACGTGGGGGGGGTTTAGTAGTCTCAACCAGTCTTAACCGGCTCAAGGTCGAGCTAGACACTGCCGACTTCAAGTTCCTGAAAAACAATTTGGGCAAACATCTTATAGTTTAGGCCACTTGGAGGACATGCAAGTTTTTTGTAGCAACAGTTAAAGCAAGCTTGATGCTGACGTCAGTACAGTTCATTATTTATTAAGCAAGTTATAGGTTAATGGGTCTGATGACTGCCCTCAGTTTCAAAAGGAGTGGACCCTCTTCTCACTGATGCCATGGACCAGCCCTAAAACAGACGGAGATGGAGGTGAGAGTTCCAGACTCAGGACCTGTGTCCAGGAGACCCCTGTGTCACCCCCAGGTCAGTCTGCCCTGGATAGAATTCTAGAGCCCCTGGAAAGGATGGACTGGGCTGGGGGCTGAGGATAGTAGCGGTGTCCCTCTGGGAAGCGTGGGGGAGAATTGGGAGCCCAAGGAGGCCCCTCCAGCTGGAGAACATTCACAGTTCAGGAGTAAAGCAGGCTGACCCCATCCAGCCCTGACTCCGGAGAAGCAGGGTAAGGTCCGGTGTTGGAGGATTGGTGTGAAATGGAGGACAGTGCAGGCACAGACGCCTGGCTCGCGTCCTCCCCCAACATAGTCTCTGCTGAGATGTGACTGCTCCCTTCTCAAATGCGGGGTCTCCATTTCCCCATCTGAAAAATGGGAACAGGAGTAGCACCTCCCCCAAGAGGGGGCTCCCCATTCCCTTGGGCTGCTATGTTTGTTTCATAAAGTTTTTTAAATTATTATTTATTTATTTATGGCTGTGTTGGGTCTTCGTTGCTGCATGCAGGCTTTCTCTAGTTGTGTTGAGTGGGGGCTACTCTTCATTGCGGTGCACGGGCCTCTCGTTGCGGTGGCTTCTCTTGCTGCGGAGCACGGGCTCTAGGCGCACGGGCTTCAGTAGTTGTGGCTCACGGGCTCTAGAGCGCAGGCTAAGTAGTTGTGGCGCGCGGGCTTAGTTGCTCCGCCGCATGTGGATCTTCCCGGACCAGGGCTCAAACCCGTGTCCCCCGCATTGGCAGGCGGATTCTTAACTACTGCGCCACCAGGGAAGTCCGGGGCTGCTATGTTTGATGGGAGTGTGGAGCCTGGGCATGTGAAGAAGGGGTGGGCTAACCAACTTTTATAGATGTTATCATAGATGATTCGGCATCTGCTGATCACAGGGCCAAACTACTGGCCAAAGGTGTTTTGTGATTTGGCTCTTGTGGGCATACAGGGCACGATGTGTCTCTGGTTTGGGGGAGCAGGGGACGTTGAGTAATGAACCCTATTAATAAATTTCCAGAGCCTCCCTTGGGGGCTTCCTGAGGACCCCTGGAGGAGGTGCCTCCAATCCCCCACCCCCCAACCCATGAATAGCGCAGAGCCCCACCCTCTGGTGGCAAAGTATGGAGTTGCGTTTTCCCAGCATCTCTCCACCTTGACCCATTTGGCAAAAGCCCTTCCTCTGTCATCCGGGCTGGGAGGACTGTGCTCCATCTCTAATAAAGTCTCTGACCCAAAGGGCTCCACCAGGCAAACGTGAAATTTGAGAGGCCAGTTTGTAGGGACAAGTACCACATTTCATTCCAGAAAGTTACAGCCCTACCAGCTGTGTGTGAGAAACCCCAGTGGCCTACTCCAGATTTAGAAACTTAAAAAAAATTTTGCCAATATTTTTGCAAAAGCAAAATATTTTAATTTTTTTGATTTATTGAATCAAGGGTGAATTTGAGGGAATGAGCACTTACAGAATGGAAAAATAAGGACCTCTGAAAATCTGTTGCTTTTATAAAAGCAACAAAAACATTGGCAAAAATTGTCAAAATCTATCAATAGTTTTCCAGAACTTTGGAATTTAGCCAAAGGCTTGCAACAATTTGGAGGTTTTTTTTTTTTTTTCAAGAAAATGGCTGAATATCTATGAGAACAGTGAACTTTGGGGCACTTTAACTTGCACTATTTCCATCCCCCTCTCCCCAGCTTTGTGGCGGCCTTGAAAACTGATGGCCACAGGAACACAGTAGCTGTGAAAAACAGCAGCCTGGTTGCCACTGGAGCGGACCAAATGGGTTTGAAGCTCCCGAAAAGCCTCATCCCTAGAGCATCGTCAGTATTTGACCTGTATGGCGAAGCCCTGGAAAGCTCCGTTCACAGGAATTTTCGTTTGCCCTGACCAAGAGCTCACTCTGAGAGTAAAGGTCTGTCCCCTGGGCATTTGTCAAAAACAATCAGTGGCCATTGATTAACATTATAGCTATCTGAGGTGATATCAGTTAGGGCAAACAAGAGGCTGGCCACAAAACTTACAAGGAAAATTTCGGGAATGAGAAGCCTGTGTGGGGTTTTGAAAGGATGTGATGTATTTTCCCAGGGATCTAGAAGATCATGCCCATGCATAGGACTGTGCACGTGCCCAAGAAGACCCTTAGACAGCTTTAATCGCTCACATCTGGCTGGCCTTGAGCTGCTGAGCAAGTAGGGAGTGCTGGCTAAGGCAGAGTTGTCGACTGCTGGGGCATTGAAGGTGGTCCTAACACACAGGGGCCCCTTGGTAAAGCCTGGGAGACTTATTGGTTTAAGGCACGTAAGGAAACCTCTGTTCCATCATTAGCTGAAAGCTAAAATAACTGAGCAGAACCTTCACACCAAAAGAATACAGACTTTAGGGACTTCCCTGGCAGTCCAGTGCTTAGAACTCTGAGCTTCCAAGGCAGGGGGTGTGGGTTCAATCCCTGGTCAGGGAACTAAGATCCTACATGCCATGTGGCACAACAGTTTGGAGTTTTTTTGTTTTTTTGTGTTTTTTTTGGCGGGCCTCTCACTGTTGTGGCCTCTCCCGTTGCGGAGCACAGGCTCCGGACGCGCAGGCTCAGCGGCCATGGCTCACGGGCCCAGCCGCTCCACGTGGCACGTGGGATCTTCCCGGACCGGGGCACGAACCCGTGTCCCCTGCATCGGCAGGCGGACTCTCAACCACTGCGCCACCAGGGAAGCCCTGTGCAGCACTTTTGATGCTGAACACGTGATGATGATGGTGGTGATGGTGATGTGAGGATGAGGATGTTTACCCCCATCAACTACACCAGTCAGTCCTTCCTGAGATCTTCAATCTCCTGGCCACCCCTTGGTTCAAACTTTGGGGGAACATGGAGAGAGCAGGAACTTTCCTCTCTACTCTCCAGGGAGCTGCCTCCCAACCTGCTTTGTGCTGTTCATTCCCCCGGGTTGAAGTTTACCCCCAGCTCTTGCTGCAGACCGTCTCTTTATCACTTGAGAGCAGTGGCTTCCTATCGCCGTTGCCCAGAAGTTTCAGAATCTCCCAGGATATCCCAGTTCAGGGTCCCAAGTTCCCCTCCAGCCCCCAGCCTTCTGAGACCGTCAAGTTCCTTAGGTACCACAGGGGGGGCGAAGATTACTAATGAGGCCGTGGGGCCTTGGATCCCGCCCGACCCTTAAGTGGGCCCTGGGAAACCTATTAAGTGACCCTTTTCTTACTGAGAGTCCCTGAGAACAGAAGCTGGAAGGTAATGGGAGAGGAGGGGGAATGAGGTGGTGGAGTCCGTGGGCTTCCACAGACTACACTTCTGTGGTCTACACTGCTACTTTATTATTTTTATTCACAGAGAAGCTGGTGTTTGATCTCGGCCTTGAAGAATGAGTAGACTTCCAGGTGGGGAAAGGACGTTCTGACGTGGAGAAGCATGCGTGAGGTCAGGGAGAAAGGAGTGGCCGGGGCACGTGCAGGTTGCTCCGCGGCTTTGCCAGTAAGGTGAGGGTGAGGCCAGAAAGGTCAGCGGGGTCCATGTTGTGATGCTTGGAACTTACACTTCTTCCAGCCAGAATTCAAGCCACCTTCTCCACCCAGACTGGATCTCTCCCTTCTCAGGAGTCATTGCTGAGACCCTGTTCCCTCCAGGATCGGAGGGTGGGTAAATGCACCCAGCCAACCGAGGAGCTAAGGGTTGAATTCAGCTGGAATCGGGGGTCTGGACATCTCCTCTAAATGAATCTCCACATTCTGGTCTCCTTTCTCCTGGGACGCCATGGAAGATGGCGCCTTGTGGGTGTGGGTAGCGGGGGCTGAGTGCAGAGCTCATGCTATAATTCACCAACTCAAATGCACGTTTGCAGTAGAGAGGAAACCTGGGAGGAGGGAGTCTGAGGTCCAGAAGGCTCGGGGGACGTAGGAGATCCTCTGTCTCTCTTTGTCTCTGTCTCTCTCTCTCTCCATCCCTCCCTCTGTTTCTCTCTGTTTCTCTGTGTGTGTGTGTGTGTGTGTGTGTCTATCTCTGTCTCCATCTTTCCCTCTCTTTCTTTCTGTCTCTCTGTCATCCCAGGGCCTGGTGAACCACCTGGGCTGGGGACGCTGCCAAGCAACAGGTGTCTTCACCGCCAACCCATCTGCCGCCTCAGCAGGTGCGGCCCTTCCCGTTCCTGGTCGTGCGTCTCATTCTGTTCCTGCCTCTTTGCCTCTGAGTCTGCTGCTTCCTCTCTCTTCAGTCCCTTTCTGTTTCCCCTCATTTTGGGGTGGGGGGGACCGACAGGTGAGAGAGACCCAGAGAAGAGTGGGCTCCCTCACTTAAGAGCACAAACTTTGGAACCAGCCAGATCTGGGGATAAACCCTGATTCAGGGGGCTGCTGGGTGACGCCTTCTGCGGGTCAGTCTCTCCAAGTCTTGGCTTCCTCACCTGTAAATTAACCGTGATGATGATGCCTACAACTCCATAGTGGGATCACAAAGATTAAATAATACTGTGCAGGCAGAGCACTGGGGACATGCCTGCCACTCGTGAGGACTCGACAAATAGCAGTGATAGCGGCCCCGCAGTGGTGGTGGTTTCGATGCTGTTCCTTGGCTCCCATCGGTGTGTAGAGGGAATGGTGTGGAGGCCTGTGGGGCAGTGCCGGTGAAGAGTGAGAGGCAGAGGCAGCGTCTCTGGACCGCTTTCCAGGAGCCGGTGGTGGGAGAGCCGGGGCGAGGGCCTGGGGAAGAGAGGCACAGGCGCCAGCTTGCCGGCGTGCTGGGTCCTGGAATCAGAGCAGACAGGAGAGGTGCTGCTGACCTGTGGCAGGTGCTGCCGCGCTGGTCCACACATGGCCTCTCCTCGCTCCACTGCTTATTCGATCCCTCCAGGTGACTCTCCATCCAGGGCAGAAGGTACCAAATACACAGGCAGCAGGAAACAAGCGAAAGGACTGAGCATGTCTTGATATTTTGGTATTTTTCATTCAGTAACACCTCCTATAGCAGAGGGTGCTGGGCCAGACACCTGCCCCACATTATTTCTCCGTCATTAAAACCATCCTCTGGGGTCGGGGAGGCTGCTGATGCTCTCAAAGGTTAAAAACTCCAAGCTCTCTCCGCTGGCCAGTGAAAGAGCTGAGACGAGAAGCCAGGTGTGTGCCCCTGAGCCATCCTGGCTGCAAGAGGACGGAGGAACTAGACCATCGTATCTTGGGGTGCTCTTGGAAGCCACAGAGAAAAGAGGTGACTCAGGCAGTATCACAGACAGGACCAGAAACCAAACCTCCTTACTCAGCCCCCCAACATCCCTATTATCTGAGCACTGCCCCCCAAAATTGAATGGTGAGGCAGAACACATCCAAAAATGCACTGTGCACTTGTGTGAAAATAGACGCACAAACCCACGGGTGTAGCTAGAAAGGGCTGTGCTGATATGTGCGCTGGCCTGAGGCCCTTCTAAGATCCGTAAATCGCCATCTGCTGTTTCCTTTACTGACTGTAAATTAAACTGACCTCTTGCAGCTTCCTTATGGACTACTAAAACATCAAAATATCCTTTGAAATGGCTTAGCTTGGGAATAAAAGCATAAGCACAAACACAACTTTTGATAGAATCATAAAATATCAGACCTGGAAGAAACTTTCAAGGTCAGCTGGCCCAACTCTCTTATGTTACAGGTAAGGAAACAGGCAGTGGTGCATCGTGACTGGCTAGTGGAAGGTCAAGGGTTTCGTGGTTCACAGCGCAGCGGCTGTTGGTGCATATTCTCTAACGTGACCTCAGCGCAGGAGGTGAGGAACCATCCGTTAACTATGAAGGGACAGCTCAAGGGATGCTGGAATGTCCACATCCACATCAGCATCGGCCTGATCTGGCAGTTTGACGTGTGTCGATGGATGTCCGCTCTGTTGTTACGCGTGTGAGTGCCTTGAAACAGTGATTGGCCCCAGCCGGATAGGGCTCCTTAGGAAAGGTCAGCTTGCATTAGCTTTCGAAGGAGTGACATTTTAAGTATCAGAGTGTTACGGAGAGAGAGAAGAATGTGTCTCTCGTTGAGTGAATTAAGGGGATGGCAGGACAATTGACCTTTGATGGCTGGATGGGGAGATGAACGTGATTCCAGTAGGGTGTTTTTTTGGGGGGGCATTGACCCTGAAGATGATTGACTGCGTGTACCCCATCTGAGACTGACGGCAATGTGGATTTTAAATGGCCAGGAGCGTTTTAGGAAAGGAGCCCGCAAAAGTTGGGGCAATTGGCTGTTGTGAAGGGGTGGGGCCTCTGAGGTTTCAGGGCCAGAAACCCAGGTTAGGGACATAATAGGGACACTGAGAGGAGGCATATACATGGGAGAAGTGAGGATTGAGTAACTCCTTCACTTACAGTCATTTTGCGAACGACAAGCGCGACTCAAATCTTTGGTTCCAGGAGGCTGAATTTAGTGGCGTTGCCATAATAACCGTGGAATAAGAGGATGACACGAAGCCTGCCTGAGGGACAGGAGTCTTTCCCCGGGATGTGGGTGGCTTGTAAGTTCCGCCTTGGAGGAGGAACAGAATTTCCCGTTTTTTTAGGTAGATAACGCTGGGACTCCAGGGGATCAGACCAGCAGGATGTGAAGCTGGGCATCATGCTGTGCTGAGGACTTTGGACTTAAGCCTGAAGGTAAGGAAGGGAGAGTTAAGCAAAGAATAGGTATCCATCCTTTGGAAGGGCTGTTCCCGTTGGTGGTATGAAAAAGTGTGTGGACGGAAGCAGCTGGGAGCAGGAGGCCGGGTAGGATCCGCTGTGCTCATTCAGGAAAGAGAAAGCAGGAGTCGTGGGAGAAACGAGCCTCTGGAGGCCGTAGGTGTGCCCAGCAGGACGTGGTGCCTTGTTGTGCTTGAAGGAGCAGGAGAGGGAACTCACCTGCCATGCCTTCCTGGTTTCCAATTTTGGCACTAGGCAAGCTCCTCCCACAGAAGGAGGGGAAGTTTGGGGTAGAAAGAACACATTTAGTTCAAGACTGGTTGGATTGGAAGTGTTGGCGGAAATGCAGCTAAGAGAAGGGAGTGGGTCGTGAGAGAGATGTAGGGCATAAGTCACGGAAGAGGGTGCTGTCATTCAGGAAGGTGGCTGCTCATCATAACGTGGAGGGGGTGGTCCATCTTCCCTGGTCATTTTTTTCCCTGTAACTGAGCCCAAGAGGCATAAGCCCCAGAGTACCATGGGTTTGTCCTGAATCCAGCCAAGAGGAAGAAATGGCAAATAAATACGACAGGAAGCAAAGGCCGGGGTTGGTAAGAGAGGAGCACACGAGTCTATCTGCAAAGAGCTGGGAGCTGGGATCTCCCCAAGGGGTGCCAAGTGCAGGGGGAGAAGGCGGGGCCTCTGTGAGCCAGAGATGCAAGTGCTATTCAGGGTTGGCCGGCAGAAATGGGGACCCCTTCAGCCCTCTTCCGGGGTTCAGCCCCCCCCCCCCCCCCCCCCCCACACACAAGGACAGCATCCTACCCTAAGGTGAGAGCCAAGGACCGGGAGCTGCACTGCCCTATGCTGAGCGACAGCAGATCCTGTCCGAGAGCTCCGGGGCATCTGTGCACCTAAGTGGCCAGGGCCTGAGGAGGGCCTCAAAGAGCCCCAGTCCTGGGAAGCCTGTCCCTTGACCAGACCCTGGAAAGAGCCCCTACCTGGATACGGGATGGAGAGGAGAGTGAAGTCGGCGTAGCGCTGGGCTTTGTCCACCTTCTCGGAGGAGGTGACACTACAGGCCGGGCTCCTTGGCGCGGCCGGTGTGAAGGCTGGCCAGAACTTCAGGGCGGTGGACAGGAGTGACGGAGACACCTGGGTCCCTGGAATGCACGGGGCACGGGAGGCTGGAAGGGAGAGTGGACAGTGGCTCCGAACGTCTCAGTTCCTGAAAGATGTTGGGCTGCAGGAGATGAGGAGTAGAAAATACTGGAGTGGGGAGAAAGCGCTGAAGCCCTGGGAAGGGTGGCGGGAGGGGAAGCTACGGGTGGACCAGGGAAGGCTGGGCACAGGGCTCCGGGCCAAGGAGAGGCAGAGGCCCTGACGCTTCTCTCCAGGCTGTGCGTCCATCCTCCCCCAGGCCCCGACACGAGCCACTGGCCCACGTCAAACTGGACCACCCCACAGGAGTTTGTAATCCTGGGTTTCTCCGGGCAGCCCCTGGGGCCCCGGGTGCTGCCCTTTGCCCTCCTCCTGCCACTGTTTGGCCACGCTGGCAGGAAACCTGCTGATCCAGGGGCTGGCCGTGGCGGATGCTGCCCTGCACCCAGCACGTACCTCTTCCTGGGGGACCTGTCTGCCGAGGAGGCGGCCTACACGCCGGTGCTGACTCCGCGTGTGCTGGCCGGCCTCCTCCTGCCGCTTGGGGGCCGCCCAGATGGGCCTCTTTGTGGCTCTGGCTGCCTGCTGCTGGCGGCCATGGCCCTGGGCCGCTACCTGGCCGTCTGCCGCCCTCGGCTCACGACTGCGGGGCTCTGCTGGTGCCTTCTCGCCGCCTGCTGCGTTGGGGGCTCTCTCCTGGCCTTGGGCCTCACCACGGCCATCTTCCAGCTGCCCTTCCACCGTGGGGGCCTTAGTCAACCACGTCTTCCGCGACCTCCCGGCCGCGTTGGTGTTGGCCTGCGGGAACCGGGACCTGCAGGAGCGCGTCCTGCTGGCGGCCTGCGTGCTGCTGGCGGCCTGCGTGCTGCTGGCGGCCTGTGTGCTGCTGGCGGTGCTGCCTCTGGCCCTGACCCTCTCTCCTACGCCAGGGCGGTGCTGGTCATCCTGGGGGGTTGCTGGGGCCGCGGGCCGCCGCAAGGCCTTCAACACGGTGGCGTCCCATCTCACGGTGGCCTGGCCATGCTCCATGATGGCTGCACTACGGCCATGTGCACCAGGCCACTGAGCAGCCACTCCCTGGCGGAGGACAGGCTGGTCTCCTTCATCTACATCAACCTCACTTCCCCACTCTACCCGGCCATCTACGCGCTGCGGAGCCGGGATGTGCAGGGGGCACTGCAGCGGGTGGTCGGCCCCAGGACACCAGGCGCCGTCCACCAGGCTGACGTCACCGAATGCTGGATGCCAGGTGGAGTCTGTTCTGAAATCTCTCCACCACCCCTGGATGGAAACCTCACATTCCAGAACCATCTGTGACTCCCCAAAGCCCACTGGACACAACCTGGGTGCAGCAGACAAGGACTCCAAAATCAGACTCCAGCCTGCTTCTGCTTCTAGTGACTTTTTTTTTTTTTTTTTGATGTGGACCATTTTTAAAGTCTTAATTATTGAGTTTGTTACAGTATTGCTTCTGTATTATGTTTTTGATTTTTTTGGCCGTGAGCTATGTGGGATCTTAGCTCCCTGACCAGGGATCGAACCAACACCCCCTGCACTGGAAGGTGAAGTCTTAACCACTGGACCACAGGGAAGTTCCTCTATTGACATTTTGAGCTGGAGAGTTCTCTCTGGTTGGGGGGGGGGGTGGATTGTCCCCGTGCATTGTAGGGTGCTTAGCTGCACCCCTTGTCTCCACCCAGGAGATGCCAGTAGCACACACCACTCCCCCATCCAAGTTGTGATGATCAAAAATGTCACCAGACATTGCCAAACATCCCCTGGGGACAGAATCACCCCTGGTTGAGAACCACTGCTCTGAATCGTAGCCACACAGAATCTTTTGAAGAGTTGAGTAAGGAGTCTATGGCAGCACTGTTTATAATAGACAAAAACTGGAAATTATCCAAACATTCATGAACATAGAATAGATACAAACAGCTTGTGGCATATGCATGCAATGGAATACTACACAGCAATGAAAAAGAATGAACTACTGCCACTGGCAAAAAAAATAAGGACCACCCAGATGTAATACTGAGTGTAAGAAGCAAGACACAAAGAACACTTCTGGATGCTTCCATTGAAATAAAGGCCAATGACAAACTCATCTGTGGCGGTTGATGTCATCAAGGAAGGGTTTGAATTGGCAGAGGGCACAGGGAGGTTGCCTGGGTACTGGAAACGTTCTATATCTTGACTTGGGTGGTGGTTACATGGGTGTTTGTGCAAAACTTCACAGAAGATGCGTCCTTAAGATCCATGTAGTTTGTTGTACATAAAATGAACTGTGGCTGGTTCAAGCTATTCACAAAGTACGACAAGCCTTCAAATCATCATGCCTTCACTCATGCTGCTTTTTGCCCCTGGTACACTGTTTCCACTTATGAAAATCCCTTGTATTATTCAGTGATCAGTCCAGATACTGTACCTGCTGTAGACTGAAGGTGTCCCCACCCAAATTCACATGTTGAAATCTCATCCCCATTATTAGTTTGTTATTAGGGGGTGGGGTCTCTAGAAGAGATTAGGTCATGAAGGTGGAGCCCTCCTGAATGGAATTAGTGCGATTATGAAAGAGGCCTGGAAGAGCTCCCTCACCACTTCTGCCCTGTGAGGACCCAACGAGAAAGCAGCTGTCTACGAGCCCGGAAGAAAGTTGTCACCACACTGAAGCTGCCGGCACCTTGATCTTGGACTTCCAGCCTCCAGAACTGTGAGAGATACATTTCTGTTGTTTATAAGCCTCCAGCTCTATGGTATTTTGTTGTGGTAGCCCGAACGGACTAAAACAGCACCCTTTCCTTCCTCCTCTCAGTTACAACAGTTGTCACTCTAAAATGTAATTTCAGCATCTGCTTCACTTCCCAATCACCTACCCACTCCCCCACTCCCCCACTCACAATTAGACTGTGAGCCCCATAAAGCCAGACTGCAGATCCTGTTCTTACATTTTAAGATCCATGACCCTGGCAGTTCTTAATAAATGTTTGTTGGAGGAATAAGCCATAGACAAGCTCTGAGTTCTTTTGGGGTCTCACACACTGGCTGTAGGGAGGGGACACAGCTCTCGAGTCCTGCCAAGGACAAGAATCTCTAAGACTGACTCCTCTTTGGGATCTTAGAGCATCAGAGCTGGCTGTGAAAACCCCAGCTGGACAGCTTGGACCCAACTTTCCAATGCAGGGAGGCTTAGAAGCAACGCGTTTGTGTCTTGACATAATAAACTGCATTCGGAACACTCGATAGCTCTGCTTGTACCCCCAAGGCCAGGGTCCCAGATTCCGTGAGGGAGAACTTTTCCTAAAAATGCCTCCTGAAGGGTCGGTCAGGAACTAGAAGTCTTAGAGCCAGGATCAGTGCCGGTAAATACCGCCTACCTAACCTCCTGGCTGGAGAAACCGCATGTCTATGAAAACTGATTCGAAGGCTGGGGAGAACTGATCTGTGCAGGCAACGTGGGACACCAGAATGCCTATCAGCTGCCTCAGAAATCTCGTGAGTCTGTTTCTGTTTTGTAGATAAGTTCATTTGCATTATTTTTTTAGATTCCACATATAAGCGATATCATATGGTATTTGTCTTTCTCTGTCTGGCTTCACTTAGTATGATAATCTCTAGATTATAGAAAACAAACTTAGGGTTACCAATGGGGAAAGCGAGGGAGGGATAAATTAGGAGTTTGGGATTAACAGGTGCACACTACAATATATAAAATAGGCAGCGAACAAGGACCTACCGTATAGCACAAGGAACTATTCTCAATTTTTTTTAAATTTATTTTTGGCTGCGCTGGGGCTTCGTTGCTGTGCACAGGCTTTCTCTAGGTATGCGGGCTTAGTTGCTCCGCGGCACGTGGGATCTTCCCGGTCCAGGGCTTGAACCCGTGTCCCCTGCACTGACAGGCGGACTCTTAACCACTGCACCACCAGGGAAGTCCCTATACTCAATATTTTATAATAACCTATAAGGGAAAATAATCTGAAAAAGGATAGATTCGTACGTATAACTGAATCACTTTGCTGCACACCTGAAACTAACACAACATTGTAAACCAACTACGCTTCAATTTAAAAAAAAAAGACAGGAGGAAGAGACAAAAAAAAAAACAAGAAATCTCATGAAAGGGGGTCTCTGTCCATCTGTCCATGCCATCTTCGTTCTTACCTTCTGCTTCTCCCTGAGGCCAGTGCTCAGGACCCTGAGGCACACAGGAAGCCCCCTGTCAATTCCTCCCCAAATCCTACAGCTATGAGGAAGTCCTCACTCAAGAGACACTTTGGGCTGGCAGTCTAACAGCCCTGGTGGCTGTGGTTGATTTGTTCCAGCACATCTCCCGAGACCGGGTGAGGCCTGAGGGCCACCAGCAGTCCTGTTATCCGCACTGTATGTGATTGAGAGTGATGACCACACCCAAAGAAACCTTTGCATTTGACTGCCTGGTGGGGAGCCTTGGTGGGAGCTGTCAGGTTGCTGAGCACAGGTGGCTGCAGCTGCTTTGGCATTGAGGTAAGTCAGGGTAGAGGCCCAGCCTGCGTCTGCTGATGGTAGCCCTCCATCCCCAGGTTCTTTTAAAAGGCTATGCAGGGAATTCCCTGGCAGTGGTTAGGACTCCACACTTCCACTGCAGGGGGCACAGGTTCGATCCCTGGTCGGGGAACTAGGATCCCGCACGGCGTGGCATTTTGGGTCTTCAGTCGAATTCTGTGGTTGGAAGTAGCAGCTCCAGGCCAGATTTAGATACTTTCAAAGGCTGACCGGCCCCTTTCCTCTCCCTCCTGCTGTACAAAGTCTCTCAAAATATTTTGAGTCTTGAGATGCATCAAGTTTCAAGTTTCAGTTTATTTATGTATTGAGAGATAATTGACACATAACATCCTGTTTGTTTCAGGTAGTACAACACAATGATTCGCGACTTGTGTACATGGCGAAATGATCAGCGTGATGACTGTAGTGAACATCACTTCATGTGATTGCCAAATTTTATTTTCTTATGATAAGAACTTTCAAGATTCACTCACTCGGCAACTTTCGAAGACGCAATACAGTTTCAAGTTTCAGCTTCTAATTCTCTATTACCCGCCACCCTGACAACTGACTTGGCCTTGGGGACATTACCATAAAGGTCTGCAGTGGAATCCCAGGCAGCCGGACTCATAGGCAGCTGCTTCCCCTCAGGGTGTCTCCATCAGCCTCACTAGGATCAGGCTCACCCCCACCAGCGCAGAGATAGCAGGATCACCGGAGCTGGGACCTCAGAGCCTAGAACCAGTGCTTTGGTGAGTCGGTTGTGGCTGCGTGCTCATGGCAGGGTGCATCTCAGCCCTCACCTGCCCCGACAGGACCTTTTGGAAACTGTGGCCAAGTCTCCTAACAGCAGCTGGGTCTGTGCCTGGAGTGGGGAGGTACACCCAAAGTCTAACACCCACTGGGGGAGTTCACCCTCCGCGGGGCACAACGGGTGGAAGACACAGCCACAGCCCGTTTGCCAGCCAAGGGCATTTCTCCACCAGCCGATTGCAAAACTCTACCATCCTGTTCCCAACTGTGAAGACTTCGTGAAATTAACACTTGTTAAGTGGAGCACGGGGTGCAGGACGATGAGTGGGTTCAGCAACAGACCACGGAGAAATCGAAATAGGCAAGTTTATTACTCATGGGGCCTGGACCAAGCTCATAGCACACCTGGAGGGGCCCCAGGGGAGGTCAAGGCGGAGTGCAGACAGGGACTGGACTTGGCACACATCCCTTTATTAGGGTCCACGGGGGAGTGCTCTGGGGTTTCTAGGTTAGGACCAGATTGGTCAATCCAAACCCAAAGATCAGGGTTTTGGTAAGCTCACGGGGGTCCTGGCTAAGGGGCGTGTAAAGCTTACAGGCACTGGGAGGCAGGTGAGCTACTGATCACAAGGGCTGCGGGGCAGTCACTCCAGGGACTTACATTTGCTTGTGGCCGAGCGGCTGCTATAGGACATGTCCTTACACAAGGGGCTAGTGTCAGCTTAAGGTCCCTGCAGCCATCTGACCAAACACGATGGATGATGAGGCAGCAATACTAGAGAGCAGCTTACCTAAACTCTGGACGGGCTAAACTCTGGATGGATATACATCGAGTACATCTAGATGTGAACTTATTTTTAGTTATTCAGCTAGGCATATATTGCATGTCTATATATGCATATACATATATACATATATATTGCACACACATATGCATGTTAATGCACATCTTTTGTTAAATATGAGCCAATACATCTTTGAATATTTACTTTTCTTCCGTTTTTTCATTTTGTCTTTAAGGAGCTCCTGTTTGCTCTTCTCTCTTTTTTTGTTTTTTTGTTTTGTTTTTGGTGTTTTTGGCCGTGCTTTGCAGCGTGCAGGATCTTAGTTCCCTGACCAGGGATCGAACCCGTGCCCCCTGCAGTGGAAGCTTGGAGTCTTAACCACTGGACGCCAGGGAAGTCCCTGCTCTTCTCATTTTTATGTCTCTTCCCCCATTCTTTCACATTTTCCACCTCTCTATATACTGAATTCTGTGAATTGGCTTTTACGGTTCTGCCTTCCTGTTCCCATTTTCTTCAGCTGACTATAATCTGTTTGACATGTAGAATATTTTAATGCTGAGTTTTAAATTTCAGTGACTATATTTTTCATTTCTAGACACCCTATGTGGTTCTTTTCCCAAATAAGCCAGTTATCTTTCTTTGTGTCTTTGCTTTCATGCAGTTTTGATTTTTTGTTTTTCATCATTTTTCAAGACAGTCATTTTTATAGCATTTCAGATTTTTCTATCACCTTAAAAGACTTGAGGTTTTTATTTTCTTAAAATGTCTGTTGACTTTCTTCACATTTTATTATTCTGGATTATGAACTCATCTTGGGTTTGTATGTCAGAACCCTGGGAAACACAGGTTGAGGGTGTCTTTCTCCAAGAATAGTTTGTGTTTGCTTCTGTAAAGTTGCTTCAAAGACCAGGACAAATTTCTATGTTAATTGTTCAGTTTTTCAACCGGGGCATGAATAGAGCAAATTCACAATTCTAACTCATAAGAGGTGCAGGTCATGGCTTGTGAATCATCCGGGTAAATTCTTTCCCTCCCAGAGCCCAGGGGGAGACAATGAAATTGCTGGTTTCCAGATCCGGGGGGGGGGGGCTCTGTAATACTTGCCAGCAAACAAAAAACCAAATGGTATGTGGTACGGTGTATGGACTTCCGGTTGAGTAGTAATCCCAGTTATAACGTATATTAAAGACAAAAGGGTGTAATTTAGTGTGGAAACTCTTGACAGATGTCATCCTATATATTATGGTATCTGTGTCTACAAGTTCACAATTATGTTCAACTACAAATGCAGTTCAAAAATAAGTAAAATAAAATTCTGTTTATGTAGCATCTCCAGGAACATAGTCCCCACATACCCCTGGGATTGTTCTGTGGCTTATTCAGTCTGTTGTCTTAATGGTTTAAATTATTCACTTAGAGCTCAATAGCCACAGTTAATGTAGACACAGATACACTTCATAGTTAAGTTTATCCTATAAAAATAGATCCCTCTAGAGCATCATTACCCTTCTATCCTTAGTTTTAAGAGAATAAGCATTTCCTAGTTCTCCAAATTGGTAGGAAGGTCTGCCCACAGTGGCATTGGACTTCTTGCTGAAGGATTTTCCACGTTCACCAAATCCACAGGGTTTTCATTCCTAGATGTGTTGGGAATTCCTGATGAAAACCTTCTCTCTCACTTTATCCATACAGTTTCTCCCTGGTGTGAATTCTGTGGTGTCTGATGAGGTTCGCCTTCTGGGAGAACGTTTTCCCACAGTCAGAGCATTCGTAGGGCTTCTTGCCCATATGGGTTCTCTTGTGTATGATGAGGCAGGAGTTTTGGGAGAAAGCCTTCCCGCATTCGCTGCACTCATAGGGTTTCTCTCCGGTGTGAGTCCTCTGGTGAAGGATGAGGTGTGACTTCTGGAAGAAGGCTTTCCCACACTGGCTGCAGCCATAGGGCTTCTCTCCTGTGTGGATTCTGTAGTGGATAATGAGGCATGACTTCCGGGAGAAAGATTTCCCACATTCTTCGCAGCCATAGGGTTTCTCTCCCGTGTGGGATCTGTGGTGTTCGATGAGACGTGACTTGTGGGAGAAGATTTTCTCACAGTCTGAACACTTATAAGGCTTCTCTCCAGCCAGAATGGCCTCGGGTATGGAGAGGCTTGTTTCTGGGGAGAGCTTTTTACCGCATTTGCCGTTTCCGCTGGGTTTCTCGTCTGTGTGGTTTCCCGGACGTTTTTTGCTGAGGCAAACCTTCTCCTCTCTCAGGCCATCCCCCTGGTCATTGCATCCAGAGGACTTCTCATCCCTGTGGACTCTCTGATGGGTGACGAGTTCTGATCTATGGGAGAAGCCTTTCCCACATTTGATACATTTGTGGGGTTTCTCGTTACTGTCAGTTCTCTGATCAGCATTAAGTGCTTGGTCACGGCTTAAAGCATTTCTACATTGGTTACATTCACGTGGGTGTGCCCCAGAATGTGGAGTTTCCAGCTTAGAATAGAGAAATAAGTTCCCCTGTGCATCATATTCAAATCTCCTTCTTGCAAGGTACGCATTAGGAGTAACGCCTGCATTACCTGGCAAGGCTGCTCCACACGACTCGCACTTAGGGACCTGTTGTCCTGAAGAAACGACATTTGTGTTCAGACAGGTGTTTTTTTCGACTGTGTTACATGCGTTGTGCCCTTCTGTGGTCAATTTTTTCTTGTCTAGGAGTGCAACTTGCTTCAAAAGTTTGTCTTGGTGTTCCCGTTGTCTATCTACTTGGGTATCAACTTGCAAAACTTCTGGAAAGCTCCATCTGAGGATCTCTTCCTCCTTCATCCACGGTTCTTGCCCCTGCTCCAACCTGGAGATCACAGCTGGTTTGGTGACTTGACACCCCACGGAGACCAGGTGGCTGTAGTTCTCCAGCATCACATCCCGGTACAGGGTCCTCTGCGTAGGGTCCAGCTGCTGCCACTCCTTACGGGTGAAGCCCACAGCCACGTCTCTGAATGATAACGACCCCAAAGCAGGACCAATCCAGGGTAAGAAAACCTGAACTGTAATTGATGAATTGCTGGAGGCTCCATGTGGATGAGTCTGAGAATCAAAAACTCCAAGGACACCCCATCATGGGGGGGAGGGTCCCCACGCTTTTGTGAGTTTACCTCCAGGAGCCTGACCGGGTTCTCACAGTGAATACAGGAGAAAAATCGCCTCATACTTCCTGCAGGGGAAGGGGAGAGGTAACCATTTTTAAGTACACCAGAGCATTCTGGTTTCCTTAACAAGGTCTGCCCTCAGGAGAAACTAGTTAACCACAGCCTAAGCTGCTTGGGTCTTATCAGAACCTAACTGACCCAAGGGAGGGAAATACTCAACTTGCCCCAGAATGGAGTTTCCAGCTTAGAATAGAGAAATAAGTTCCCCTGTGCATCATATTCAAATCTCCTTCTTGCAAGGTACGCGTTAGGAGTAACGCCTGCATTACCCGGCAAGGCTGCTCCACACGACTCGCACTTAGGGACCTGTTGTCCTGAAGAAACGACGTTTGTGTTCAGACAGGTGTTTTTTTCGACTGTGTTACATGCGTTGTGCCCTTCTGTGGTCAATTTTTTCTTGTCTAGGAGTGCAGCTTGCTTCAAAAGTTTGTCTTGGTGTTCCCGTTGTCTATCTACTTGGGTATCAACTTGCAAAACTTCTAGGGAAAAAAATAAATAAGGACACAAACGTGTTATCTTTCCAGGAGCACATCGTAGAACTAAACTATTTCAGAAATGTTTGGAAGGAGGATTAACTTCGTGGTTTCAAACCTGATTGCCCAGATTAAATAATCATAATCATAATCCTACTACAAACACTTCCTACTCCCTTGGCTTCTGAAAATAAAAAAAAAAAAATGAGAACTGATAACAGATAAAACCCTGACGGTGAATATATGTAAGCTCTGCTATTATCAAGTCCGCACATTAAATTGGGAAGAAGGTGAAAACACACACAAGAGAAAAACTAGAGGATAGTGGACTCAAGGCATTGACTTGCTGATGAACCAGGTCACCAAGAGAAAAAGAAACCCCAATGTGTGTCAATTACCAATCTCCATGGTGAAAGCATTCCCCAATGTGACCAATTTGAGGATGACATCACAGAATGCAGAGCCAGAGGATTCTGCCACCATTGGCCATCACAGGCCGGTACTAGCTCTAGCATCCCTAGGTAAGGGGAAGACATAATAAGGAGGCCCCATCAGGAGATAAGGGGATTTAGGAATTATGAATGAAGACTAAAGACAGACCAGAGATTTCAGGGGACTCTAGGGAGAAGGGTGTTTAGGAAATAGGAGCAAAGGACTCGGGCTGAACGAAGTGTGAGTTCCCCTCACTTTATTCCTAGGTTGCAAATAGGCTTTTCTCTCACCTGCACTTCCCACCTTAACTTCCCCTCCATTCTGTATATCAAATTAATTTTCTCAAAGCATCAAGTTCTTTAACTGTTAAAGGAATTCTCCTAGAGTCAGAGGTCCATTCTGCAGTGATTTATTCTCATATGGATCTACGTGGTCTTTACAATGCCCAGTATATCGACACAAGATAAGTACCGTAGAACCGAATGCAAGCCATCCTTGCCCTGGGAAGATTCCCTGTTGTGTTCTCATTGCTCAGATGACCGTTTTCTTCATTTGGTTCCTTTAAAACCAAATCTGGCCGACAACGCTACCCTACGTGTCCCCTTCCCATATGCCTGCAGATCAGCCCCTCCACTAAACCCATACTGACATTCCTTGGGCAGGTTGGTTTCCACAGCACTGTGGAATCTACTTGGAGAATCTTAACTCTCAGATTCTTCATCCTATGCTTAGATCTTTATTTGCTTTTCCTTTACTTATATTTTAAACCACAAATACCCCGCTATTTCACCTTGGGCACTAATACCCAGTGGAACCATGAAAATTCCTGTGTTTAGAAATATTTATGTTCCCTGAGCCCCACTGCTGAATTCCTAAGAGACAAAATCAATGCCTAGTGATCTTCCCCAGCAGGATTTTCTGGGTTGGTACCCAGCCAGGGGGCATTTTTAAAGCTCCCCCAGTGAGTCTCGTGTACCCCCCTGATTAATAACAACTGCCCTGAACAAATGCTTGATAAAGGATCCTTGTCCTAGACAGTAGAGGGGGTTAGTCAATATATACTATGTGTGTCCTGCAGAAATAAACATGAATAAAACGAAGGCTCAGCTCCCCGTGGGATCACACTGAGATGGGGGAAAAGCTTCAGTTATAACGTATCAGACAAAATGGGGACATGTTACATGGTCTTCTTGAAAGAAGATGAATTTAAAGTCATATAAAAGGTAGAAAATAACTAAGGCATTGAAAGAAAAGACAACTAAAATAAAAATGAGTGACACAAAATAACACAGTTATTTTAAAATAGGACAAATCTATGAACCCCTGAAAGCATGAGAAAGCCTGTTTTATAACCATGGGGACAAGCATAAGCCTGAAGATTCTAGAGAAAGACTGAGAAAGCAAGGTCTTAGAAGGGGGCAGCGGAATAGAATGAATGGATAAACTTTAAAAGAATATGTCTTTCTCTAAAATC
Organism: Lipotes vexillifer; assembly: GCF_000442215.2. Classification (NCBI taxonomy): domain Eukaryota; kingdom Metazoa; phylum Chordata; class Mammalia; order Artiodactyla; family Lipotidae; genus Lipotes; species Lipotes vexillifer. The sequence goes on from NW_006771655.1 coordinate 70,779, forward strand.
CAGGGAAAGGAGAGTAATCATGCAGTGATGCGTGATGTATGCAGGTAGCAGGAATCATTTGGGCATTTCAAGGTCTTGAGTAAGATGTCCATAGCTGCTTGCAAAGATCCAAGGCTTTTAACACAGTTGTGTGAAACAAAAATAATCTGAGGTTCTGCTTTGTGACCTCCTGGAATCTCATGTCCATTGTCCCCCTCCAGGCTGGTTCTCTCTCACCTGGAAAGCTCCATCTGAGGATCTCTTCCTCCTTCATCCACGGTTCTTGCCCCTGCTCCAACCTGGAGATCACAGCTGGTTTGGTGACTTGACACCCTATTCAGAAGAAATAGTTACAAGATTTATGCTGAGCCACCTGGGCCATCCAAGGAAGCAGAAGGCTCAGGCTGCCTAATGAACATTTACATCTCAGCCAAAGAATAGCTATCTCACTTGGGAGGAAAATTCACAGATAATCCAGGTAAGATGAGAACAAGACTTACTGATGGTTGAAACCCAAGGCCAAACATTTTTAGTACTTAACAGGGTCTTACGTAACAGAGAAAAGAAAGGAGCTCAGACATAAGCGGTGGGCAGGGGGGACACAGGAAGCCTTCCTCACCCACGGAGACCAGGTGGCTGTAGTTCTCCAGCATCACATCCCGGTACAGGGTCCTCTGCGTAGGGTCCAGCTGCTGCCACTCCTTACGGGTGAAGCCCACAGCCACGTCTCTGAATGATAACGACCCCTGGAACAGCACACTCCTGATTAATCTGGAGCGCTCAGCACAGAGTATTATGGCAAAGGTGTAGAGGAGATGGATCTTACCACCTTCGGAGGTCAGGTTTCCCCATGTTAAGTTATATAGGAAGCTTAGCATGCCCCTGACTTTGTACGACATTTCGTGGGAGAGAAGAAAAAAGATCGTTAGAAAATATCTCACTTCTGGATCTCTATTCATCCATTCATCCATCCATCCATTCAGTGAGCAAGCATCTACAGAAGACCAGGTATGTCACTGGTGTTCTGCATGGTGCTTGGGGTTGAAAGCTCAATGCCACATTGCTTCTGTTCTAGGGCATTTGTAGTCTGGTGGAGTGAGATGAATGTAAGAGACTGCTGTGTGGTAACAATACACTGAAGGCTATGATGGAAGTACATTTAAGTACAGAACAGAGACAAAAAGAAGACAGCAGTCAAATTCAACATCCTGATGTCAAGTTAAGCCTCATTGGAGGTCACATGTCAGCAGAATCATGAAAAATAAATTGTGTTCTGATGTTTGAAGGATATTCCTATCAAGAGGCACAGCCTGAGCAAAGGCAAGGAAAATCTGGTAGGAACTGCAAATATATGACAGTAAAGAATGACAGTATAATAGAGTATAAGGGGAATGTGTATATGTGTGTGTGTGTGTGTGTGTGTGTGTGTGTGTGAGAGAGAGAGAGAGAGAGAGAGAGAGAGAGAGAGAGAGGTCAGATCATAGGACAAACAAAGGGTTTTTCATACATGCAATGGGGACTCCATCACAGTACTTAAGAAGGGGAGTTACCAAAGACAAACTGATGTGGAAGATCACTGCATCACTGAGGTGGGAATCACTGGGAGGGAGAGAATGAATAAAATTCAGGTACAATTATAGGGAATTCCCTGGCAGCCCAGTGGCTAGGACTCCGTGTTTCCACTGCAGGGGGCACGGGTTGGGGAACTAAGATCCTGCAAGTCACGTGGCGCAGCCAAAAAAATAATAATAATAAAAATAAAGTTCGGGTACAATTAATAATCATCAACATGTGATATGGTCAAAATTAAGGTGGCAACAAGAGGAAAGCAGAGAGGATTCCACATACACAGAACAGGGCTTGGCTCCCCTTCCCTTTCACCCTCCTCTTCTCCCTCTCTGAATGAATTAAGGACCAAAATTACAATTTTAATTTATACTGAGTATTTTATATATATATATATATATATATATATATAAAATGTTAGTGTGTAAATCATTTTAAATATTGGTTTAGAAGTTAAAAGGCTAAAGTGTAAGAATAATTATCTCAGATTTGTTAATGGACACAATATAAAAGGAAGTAAAACCTGTCAACAAAGTGGAGGGGGGAGTAAAGTGCACAGTTTCTGTATGTGATTGAAGTTAAGTTGTTATCAGGTTAAAATAGACTGTTAACACTATTAAATATTCAATGAAAGCCTCATGGTAACCACAAAATCTACAGTAGGTACACAAAAATAAAGAGAAAAAATCAAAAGTATATCACTACGAAAACTATCCTCAAACCACAACAAAGAGAGGAAGAGACGAACAAGAGAACTACAAAACAGAAAACAATTAGCAAAATGGCAATAGTAAGTCCTTACCTATCAATAATTACTTTAAATATAAGTGAACTAAACTCCTCAAATTAAAACACATACTGTGGGGCTTCCCTGGTGGCGCAGTGGTTGAGAGTCTGCCTGCCGATGCAGGAGACACGGGTTCGTGCCCTGGTCCGGGAAGATCCCACATGCCGCGGAGCGGCTGGGCCCGTGAGCCATGGCCGCTGAGCCTGCACGCCCGGAGCCTGTGCTCCGCAACGGGAGAGGCCACAACAGTGAGAGGCCCGCATAACACAAAAACAAACAAACAAACAAACAAAACCACATACTGTGGCCAAATGGATAAAAAAGCAAGACCGAACAATTTTCTGTCCACAGGAGACTCACTTTAGATATAAGGGCACATATTGGGTGAAGGGATGGAGAAAGATATTCCATGCAGATGGTAATCAAAAGAGAGCAGGTCTGGCTATACTTATATCAGACAAAATAGACTTTAAGTCAAAAAACCTATCACAAGAGACAAAATCACATAATTATAAAAGGGTCCATTCAACAGGAAGATGTAACAATTATGTATGCACAGACCATCAAAGCACCTAAATATGTGAAGCAACATGGACAAGAAGAGAGAAATAGACAGCAATACAATAATAGTAGCAGACTTAAATACTCCATTCTCATCCAGACAGAAAACCAACAAGGAAAGAGCAGAACTGAACAACACTATAGACCAAATAGCCCTAAAAGATATATAAAGAACATTCTACCCAACAGCAGCATAATACTCATTCTTCTCAAGAGCACACAGAACGTTCTCCAGGATGGATCATATGTTAGGACATGAAAACAAATCTTAACAAATTTAAGAAGACTGAAATTATTCACAAAGCTAGAAATCAATAATAGTAATGAAAATGGGAAAAAAAATTAATACATGGAAATTAAATAACCACACTCTTAAACACCATTGGGTCAAAGAAGAAATCAAAAAGGAAATTAGAAAATATCTCAAGACAAATGAAAATGAAAACATAACAAACCAAAACTTAGGAGACATAGCAAAAGCAGCACTAAGAGGCAAGTTTATAGCAATAAACACCTACTTTTAAAAATAAGATACCAAATAAACAACCTAACTTTGCACCTTTAGAAAAAGAACAAACTAAGCCCAAATTAGCAGGGTTTTTTGAAAAGATAAAATTGAGAAACCCTTAGCTAGACTAAGGGGAAAAAAAGAGAAGACTGGAATATATAAAATCAGAAATGAAAGAGGAGACATTACAACTCATGCCACAGAAATAAAAAGGATCATAAGGGGCTTCCCTGGCGGCGCAGTGGTTGAGAGTCCGCCTGCCGATGCAGGGCACACGGGTTCGTGCCCCGGTCCGGGAAGATCCCACATGCCGCGGAGCGGCTGGGCCCGTGAGCCATGGCCGCTGAGCCTGCGCGTCCGGAGCCTGTGCTCCGCGACGGGAGAGGCCACAACAGTGAGAGGCCCGCGTACCGCAAAAAACAAAACAAAACAAAACAAAAAAGGATCATAAGGACTATGATGAGCAATTATACACCAACAAATTGGACAACCTAGGAGAAATGGATACATTTCTAAAAACAATACAACCTACTAATACTGAATCAAGAAGAAACAGAAAAGCCTGAGCAGACCAGTAACAAAGAGAATGAAGAAGTAACCAAAAAACTGTCAAGCTGTCAACAAAGCCCAGGAACTTTATGAGTGAATTCTACCAAAAATTCAAAGAAGAATTTGTACCAATCTTTCTTAAACTCTTCCAAAAAACAGAAGAGGGAATCCTTCCAAACTCATTCTATGAGGCCAGCATCATCCTGATATCAAAACCAAAGATACCACAAGAAAACTCAGGCCAATATCCCTGATAAACACAGATGCAGAAATCCTCAACAAAAGACTAACACAGCAAATTCAACAGCACATTAAAGGAATCATAAACCATGACCAAGTAGGATTTATCCCTGGGATGCAAGGATGGTTCAACATATGAAAACCAATCACTGTGATTCACTACATTAACACAAGGAAGGATAAAAGTCACATAATCATCTCAACAGATGCATAAAAAGCATTTGACAAAATTCAACACCCTTTTATCATAAAACCTCTCAACAAATTAGGTATAGAAGGAACTCACCTCAACACAATAAAGGCCATTTATGAAAAGCCCACAGCTAACACCATACTCAATGGTGAAAAGCTGAAAGCTTTCCCTCTAAGTTCTGGAACAGGGCAAGGATGCCCACTCTTGCCTCTCCTATTCAACACAGCACTGGAAGTCCAGCCAGAGCAGTTAGGCAAGAAAAAGAAATAAAAGGCATCCACATCAGAAATGAGGAAATAAAGGTATCTGTTTGCAGATGTTATCTTAGTGCAGGGTATCAAAGAGATGTCTATATTCCCATTTCATTGCAGCATTATTCACAATAACCCAAGAGATGGAAACAGCCCAAGTGTCCATCAGTGGGTGGATGGATAAAGAAAATGTGGTATATATAATACAATGAAATATTATTCAGCCATGAGAAAGAAAATCCCACCATTTGTGACAACATAAATGGACCTGAAGGACATTATGCTAAGTGAAATAAGCCGGACAAAGAAGGACAAATACCACAATGATCTCACTCTTATGAGGAATCCAAAATAGTCAAATTCATAGAATTAAAGAGTAGCATGGTGGTTACCAGGGGCTGGGAGGAGGGGGAAATTGGAAGGTTGGTCAAAGGATTCAAAGTTTCAGATATGGAAGATAAGAAACTTCTGGAGATCTACTGTGCAGCATCATGCCTGTGTTTAACAATACTGTATTGTATACCTAAAAATTTGCTAAGAGGATAGATCTTATGTTAAATGCTCCTACCTCAATAGAAAAAAGTTATAAAGGTGGGGGGAGGGGAATTTTTGGAGGCAATGGATAAGTTTATGGCCTTAACCATGGTGATGGTTTCATGGGTGACACTTATCTGTAAACTCATCAAATTGTGTACATTAAAGATGTACAGACTGAATGTCAATCATACCTCAAAGTGGTTTAAAAAAATAAAAATCTCTAAGTCACTTTTAAACAGTAAAAAAAAAAATTTTAATCTCTCTTTAACCTAATCTATCCAAAATATAATTTCAACATATCATAATTATTTTAAAATCACTGATATAGTTTTCATTCTTTTTTAATCATATCACATCTTCAAAACCTGGTGTGTATTTTCCACTTAAGGTACATCTCAATTCAGACACTATTTTCAATTTCACTTGGGTGAAATGTAGTCCTATCAAAACAAAGTTGTGTTTCCTGAAAAAATATTTACTCTGATTCAGTTTTTAAATTGAAATGTAATTTAAAAATTCAGAACCACAGTCCCATTAACCACACTTTGGATGCTCAGTATCTACTTGTGGCTACTGGCTACCGTGATGGACAATGCATGTCTAGAACACATCAATACTACTGGATTCCTTTGCTGGGAATTTGCTATTGGTAGATAAAACTACAGTTTAATCATTAAGGGCCCAGTTCTATGTCTGTCTGTCTGCCTGCATTCAGATCCCAACTCTATCGCCTCATGGATTTTAACATCTCTAGCCTCAGTTTGTTCATCTGTAAAATGAGGGAAGGAGTTAATGGTAGTATCTATCTCACAGGTTTATTCATGAAACAATATACGAAAAACTCAGAGACTGGCACATAAGTGCTCAACAGATAGTTTTATAAGTTTTATTGTCATTATCTTTATCACACAGAGCCATAACAGGGAGAAGCTCCCAGTGAGACTTGGTTTCCTACAAAACAAAAGTTTCCCCCAGAAGACACCAAATGAAACCTCCAGCTTCACATACAGGTCTGACAGCCTCATGCTGTGGTCAGCTCTCTCCTCTGAGGAGGCTGTGGCGTCACCACCTCGTTTTCAACCTCTCAGATTGGTCCTGTCCCAGATGTTCCTGGTATCAGATATCCAGATAGTCCTAGCTTTATTAAGCACAGGCACTCCCATCAGGACAGGTCCCTACACCTGAAACTAACACAACACTGTAAGTCAACTACACTTCAATTAAAAAAAAAAAAAAAAAAAAAGCGCCTGTAGATAGAGCATTCTGCAGCAAAAAAGACAGGTCCCTGAGCTCAAAACCAACATCCTGTAAATGCTTGCCTTCCTGGAGTGGACAGCTGCAATGTTTATCCACCAGGTCTCATCTTCCTCTGGGACTAACATCCTCCTTCCTCCCCACCCCAAGCACATGGTGCTCCTGGGAGCGCCCCTCTGCAGACCCAGCCCCTCAGCCCTTGAACTAAGCTGGACCAATCCCAATCTTTCCCAAAGATCTTTCAAACTGGCCCTATGAAAGGAGACTTGGTCCCATTCTGCGGCAGAACTTGTCGATGTGAGAGCTGATGGCCACCCTATTTCCGGCCATACGGATGAAGTCGGCATGAGAAAAGGAGTCACAGAAACAGGGATGAGAGAACAAGAGAGACACGTGGTGAGATCTGGGTCCCTGGGCGGAACTCTCCCAGTCCCGGCTGCACGCCTGCTCTTCCCAGTTTGGGGTGCCGCCTAGATTTTTGTCTTTGTCCTCAACTAGCTCTAGCTGGGTTTCGCGCTCTTGTTAACTTCCAGGATTCTGACCAGCACTTCATCCCTAGAGCCCGGGGTAAGGAGGGAGGCCCTTTAGGAACAGAGGCATGTGAGAATGACTGGCAGAACACAACGATATCATGATGTCTGAAGAAAGATAATGACGACCAGTGAGAAAGGACGCAAGGGAGGTCAAGGGCAATGGGTGAGGTCTAAGTCACGGAGAGATAAGGAGCTCGCACAATCTCCCCTCCTGCCCCTGCCGAAGACGGAAGCTTTGAGCTGTTTAAGCTCCATCTGTGTCAAAAATTATTATGAACAGCAGTTTGAAGAACATGCCACTCACTTGTCCCTCCAGATCATTCAGTGTTTTATCTAGGTAAGTGCGAACCGTAACACAGCTGTTTATATAGACCTGAGTGTTTGGATTCCTCCAACAACTGTAATCACAGATTTCTGCACTGGCACAACATCCATTCTTTATACTGGAAAAAAAAAAAGTCACAGGAGATCTGCTGTTGTGTTTATTTGAATGTTGCTGTTATTGAGGAACCTGCCTGCTATATCTCACGTATGAAGACCCATCACATAAATGTCTAAATATCCTAAAAAGCTTTATTTCCCCTGAGAAGGTGATATGCTTGTCCCAGACAACACAAGTCACATATGGGATGGAATCTGTCTTTTTAAAGTGCCGGGCATGTCAGGCATAAATTTAGAGGGCAGCTAATAAACCCCAGCAGCCTCTGTACTGCCTCCACCCTGCCTTTCCCAAGGCCTTGATCGTCCACTCTCTTCCTGTTTTCACGGATCCTGATTTCTGTTTGCATTGTGTTTGATTGGATCAATTCTTACAAGCATCCTGAAATCCATGGTAAAACAAAAAGCGCAGTTGAAAGAAATGCCACACTCACCTGGCACATGGTCCTTCCTTGCTGGTCTGGGAAAAGCAGACACCTGTGGAGGCAGAGATTGGGGTGGGGGGAGGAGAGAACATGAGAGGCCAAGCTTGCCTCGAGCCTCAGAATCAACTGCTCTAACGCCCCAGGCACGGGGTGGCATGGGGGCTCCTCCCAAGAACCCCGTTTATCAGAGCAAAGCCCTCACTTTGGAATGTGATGGGGACCCAACTTTGAGGCTTGAACCTGAATTATTTTTCTACTTAATGAATACACATCCCTGAGTCGCAGTAATCAATGTGCAATTTACTACCCTCCCCTGCCACTACCCAGAAATTTAATTAATAGAAATTTATTCTGAAGAAACAGTCATGAGTTCGGGCAAAGATTTAGCAGCCAAGATATTTATTACAATCTGGTAAAACTCTGAAAAAACAGAAATAACTAAATATCCAACTATAGAGGACAAGTTAAATGAATATACCACAACCACAGAGAAATAAACATCATGTAGCTAATAAAAATAAAACCATAGAAGACAATTCATTGATCGTATACTGGCAACTGAAAAAGGTGGTTGAAAACTATTTGATCTCACAGACACACACACACACACACTCACTCACACAGAACAGTCTCTGAAACGATGTAAGACAAAATGCAAGTAGTAGTTAGCTTTGCATAGTTGGATAATGCCCAATTTTATATTTTTTTCTTTGTACTTAGATGAATTTTCTAAGCTCTTCTATGACAAATGGGCATTTCATATATGATCATGTCTTTAAACTTATCATTTTAAAAATGGCTGTAGCCTACTAATCTTCTAACCCAAAGCTTCTATCACCATTCCTGCCCCTGGTGTTGAGGAAATTCACAGGAAAATATAAAAATGGGTTCTAGAAGGCGGAGTCCATTCAGTGGCACTTAGCTAAGGCAACTGGAGGTCTATTAACCTGGGGCGCTCAGTTCTATCCGTGGATCCTGCTAAGTTTCGTTTGCTTCTCCTCTCGTAGTTGTAGTTTCTCGACAGTAAATTTTATTATTAAGACCTGTTCTGGGCTGAACTGTGCTGATCTCTGCCCAGGAAGTGGTCCCGGTCTGGCTCTGCCACTTACCAAATATGGGACAAGATCTGATGACTTCTCCCGAGCCCTCCTCCTTTCCTCATTTTCCCAGGGAACCGGAACACGAAGGTTCAGGAGCAAATTTACTGTGGCTGGAAGCATCAACTGGACCCCACACCTATCTCTCCTGAATAGACACGAGGTTGGTCCTAGGTAAGTTCCTACTCAGGATAGAGACACACTGGAGTTTGATCCAAGAATTCTGCAGAGACACTAAAACTCTAGAATCACAGAAACTCCATAAAGAATTCTGAGGGTGTCTTTTTTTAAAAAAATTGGAGGCTACCTAAGTGCTTAAAAATAAGAGATTGGTTAATAAATTATGATACAATTAAAGCATGCCAAGCTATGAATCAACTTAAAATATTATAAATATCTGACATGGAATGATCTTCCAACAACACCAGCAAGTGAAAAAAGCAGGATACATAGCATATGATTCACAGATACGTAACAGGAGAATGGATGGGATTTTTTCCCACGTGCCTGGAAATGTTAGCTAAATCCCAAACACCCCAAGTTCTAAGGAGGAGCTTCCAGACACACCCTAACAGATTCCTTCCTTTGGGGCAGGGAAATTATCAAAGGAGAGCTGTCTATTGAGCAAGTGTACCGTGAGGCTTGCCTCCCGTCCTAGTTGGGGACTGCTCCCCTTGCAAGCCAAGAGGGGGTGTGTTCCAAGAAAACTGTTCATGGGTGCTGGAGGGAGCCTGGAAAAAGGGAGAACTACACCCCCAGGCTGGCGTATGTCCAGCTTTGAATGTTTAGGGCATGCAGGAACCCAGAAACAGGAGCCAGCTTTCCAGCTGAAGAATTCAGAAGTCAGAGGCTCCCCACGGCAGCCAGGGGAGGGGAGGGCGCAGGAGCGGAAGCCAGCTGCACGTTTGCTGGATCAAGGATGGGAGGGTTCCCGGGAGAGCCAAGTGGATGGTGGGGAAGCTAAGTGGGCTTAAAGCCCTACTGCAGGGGTGCTGATGAAGCAGGCTGCTGGCAGGGTGAAGAGAGCCGGTCCTGAGGGGCAGGACCACTGAGCCAAGAGCATGGAGGTCTGCAGAGAGCCACTGCTGGTGTCCCAGGCTGGGCACCCCGACAAAGGGCCAGCACGTGGCCTCCTGCAGAGTTGAGGGCAGCCAGCACTAGGCAGGTGAGAGCTACAAATAACACCAAGCAGGGGAAAATTTGAGCTATTTTTTCCTCTACTCTCCCCTCCTCATACCCTGACCCTGGAGGAGAAAGGAGGGAATCCAGTGAGAAGGAAGAATCAAGGAGCAGAGACAGAACAGATCACATGCCCTTCCCATGGCGAGGCCCCAGACCTCTGGCTCCACACGGGGGAGGGAGAAGCTGGAGACTGGACATGAGAGTAAGATGTTCACAGACAGTTAGCAACTGAGGGGGGCCTATTCTATTATAACCTGAAGTGACCCAACAGCTGTGGGGTTCCCTGAGATAGCATCCTGGAGGGGAAGTACAATGGGTTGAATTGTGTTCCCCCAAAAGCTATGTCGAAGTTTTAGCCCCCAGGACCTCAGAACATGACCTTACTTAGTAAGAGGGTCTTTGCAGACGGCTGAGTGAAAATGAGGTCACTGGGGTGGATCTTAACGCAATATGGCTGCGTCCTTATGAAAAGGGGAAATTTAGACACAGAGACACAGCGAGAAGTCCATGCGAAGAGACAGACAGAGGTCAGGGCGATGCAGCAGAAACCACGGATTGCCAGCAGAGCTCCAGAGGCTCGGGGAGAGGCCTGGAGCAGGTCCTCCCTCGTGGCCTCAGAGGAACCAACCCTGCCCACACCCTGATCTCAGACTTCCAGCCTCCTGAACTGTGTGAGACTCAATTTCTGTTGTGTAAGCCACTCAGTTTGTGGTACTTGTGATGGTGGCCCCAGGAAGCTAATACAGGAAGGCGGGCCCAACAGCATGGGTCAAAAACAGTGGTCTGTGACCCTCTACTCCATTTCCTGCTTCATCGTCATGGAATGGGTTTTCATAAACATGTAAAGAAAACAATTCTATAGCAAACACGCAAAATGTTAGCAATGGTTACCTTCACACGGTAGGATTTGTTTTTCACATTTTCTAATTTTTTTCAACAGTAAACGTGCTCATTGTTTAATACTTAAGTATGGCATAAAAATATACATATATCATCTTACTGGGTTCTCTCTCCATGACCTCCTATCAGAGTCCTGCCCCTGGAGGAGAGGAAATCCGTGAGAAGGTCTGAAGGGGTGGAGGGTGGGGAGGGGCGGGGCTTAGCGATGAGGGCCCCGCCCAGCCTCCTCCGGACAGGAGCCCTGGGGGCTAGTGCTGGCTCGGCCTCTAGTAAGCTGGGTGGCTCTGAACACCTCTCTCACGCCCATTTTCTTTTGTCTTTAACAGGAGAAGGAAAAACGAAATACTCTTAGGTTAAGAAAGCAACGGCTGGGCCTTGACTCAACTAGAAGGGGGGGTGGGGTTACAGGTCACTAGAAGTCAGGTGCGGAGGTGACAGTGGGATGGGAGGAGCTACACATCTAGCTGGATGGACAGCAGAGAATGAGAGTAAACGTGAATGAGTGGAGAGAAATCGGTGGTTGGGGGGGTTCACCCTCAGAGCCATGGGGGTCCCTTCCCTGATAGTTCATGCTTCTCACGCCCTAAAGCAGGAGACCCCCCCTCTCCTCCTACCAAACCTTCCCCTAAATCAAGTCCTAGATGATCCCCTAAGGCAGTGACATCGCCCCAATTCTGCCTGCAAAGCGGGTCCCGGGCTGTTGTAGGGGCACTTTTCGGGGGGCTGCCCCAGATTGTGAGCCTCCAACTTCAGCCCTAAGCTACGGAGCGGGATGAGAGAGGGATCCCTCTTGCCAAGGATGGCTTGGTGGCTGCTCCCCGGGTCACCTTCCTTACGAGAATTTTTCTATTCTGGGATGCCTGGGATTTGGGGACTGGGACCTATTCTGATCGCCACAGCTCTGCTCTCCTGCTGAGGACTTACCGTCAGCTGGAGGCTCAGTTCCAGCCTCTGAGAATCTGCAGGTAGAAGCGGGTAGAAAGAAGCTTGAATATGCAGACAGGACAGAGCCGCCCTGGCTACAGTCCGATTCTAAGCCTTTGCAAAGACACTAAGAAAACCTGAAAATAAATAGACAACATAGTGAGACTCGGGTCAAAATATCGGCAGGACACTTTACCTCTGAGTTGGAAACGGATGGGGGTCAGAGGGGGAGTCTGGAAGAACAAAAGCCCAAGAAGGAGCCGGTGCATCGTCTCTGGCTTTGAAGACAGACGTGAGTGTGAGAAGATGCTAAGACAGGCCCTCAGCCGACAGCGGGTAGGGACGCAGGGGCCTCCAACCTAAACCGCCAGAAACTCACTTCCCCTGACCCTGAACTCCTAGAGCGGACTCTCCGGAGCCCTGGAGAAGAGGCTGCCCCATCCAGTGCCTTGATTTTGGCCTTGGAGACCTGAGCAGAGAGCACGGCCATCCCACCGGGACATCTGGCCTCCGAGCTGTGAGCTGCTTTAAACCACTAAATGTGTGGTGATTTGTGTGTTATACAAATATAGAGGAAGAACACAGACAGGGCGGAGCTGGAGACCACGTGGAGACTCCCTGGTTAGTGAAGGCCTACAGGAGGGGAGTGGCTGCCATTGCTGGAAACGCGCGGGAAGCCCCATCCTTCCAGAAATTTCTCTCCTGAGGAACAAAAGCCCTGTGTTGCTGGGGGAAGGTTAGCAAAACCCTGTTGCTCCCAGAGCACTGGTAAGACCCACAGCATGTGGCAGGAAAAAGAAACAAACAAACACACACTATCCCCATGGGAGAGGGGCAGACATAGGTCCTGGGCTCAGACTTTTAGAGCCGCCAACCTCGCGGGGAGTGGCAGCATCCCCAAGGCCCCAGGGCCCTCCTGAGACTGAGACACAAAGAGCACCCTGCCCCTCCTCCAGCAGGCCAGCCAGCACCGAGGAGCAGGCGGGAGTGCCAGCAGGAGGAGTCAAGGGGCACGGGG
>NW_006771655.1:84354-125364 GCF_000442215.2 Lipotes vexillifer
GGGGGCGGGGGGGAGCCTCCGCGAAGCCGGGGACCAGCAACCAGCCGGCTCCAAGCACAGAGCCACGCCAGCCGAGGCTGACAGTAACCATAGCGACAACAAATGCCAGCCTTGCGCAACTGGCAACTGCTGACCAGTCTTGTCGCAACCAAACTCCTGCACTCCCAGCTCCGCACGCTGAAACGTCCCAGCAGAAGTCTCCCACACACAATGCGCGGCATTCATTTTAAAAATTCGGAGACAGACAAAAAACAAGAAAGAACGACCCACTGGAAGGAGACAAAGCAATGACCAGAAATCAACTCGATCTTAGGTCCGTGTCCCCAGCAAATGTACACGATGCATATGCAGCTCAAATGCACTTGAACACTGACGCGACGCAACAAGGAGAAACTGACAAATCGTCAATCACAGCAAAAAGAGTTCAGTATATACTTTTAGAAACGAAGATCTAAGATACAAAAAAACCCAGTAAGAATATATAAGATGTGAATAACAATTTAAAAGCTTGACCTATTGGATCAGACAGAAGAGTGAACTCAATAGTTAGAGAATATACATTTTTTAAAGTGCATCTGATAGTTATAAAATTGACAAGCTAAAAAATAAACCTCAACCAATCTTTCAAAAATCAACACTGCATAGATGCCACTCTCTAAACCAAAAAGTAATAAAATCAGAAAATAAAAAGAATGCAAAAATATTTACAACGACTACAAAAACAGTACATACCAAAATTGGTAGATATTTACAAACACATACTTAAAGGAAAATTATAGCCCTAAGATAGGCATTAAATTAAAACTGGAAATTAATGACATTCAATGTAGGAGGCTAGCACAGAAAAAAAGAATAAACTCAAAAGACGTAAAAAAAAAAAAGACTAGTATGAGAAGAAATTTTAAAAGAATAAAAGAATTAAGCAGATTTTTTAAAAAATCCTGCCACAAATGTATTACCTGAATCTAATCATGATGTAACACCAGACAAACCTAAATTGAGAAATGTTCTATAATAACTGGCCTGTATTCTTCAATAACGTCAATGTTATTAAAGACAATGAAAGATTGGGAAACTGTTCCAGAGTAAAGGAAACTAAAGAGATGTGGGGGGGAATGCAATGCGTGATCCTGGATTTTCTTTAGCTAGAAAAATTATTATTGAGACAGCTAGTAAAATCTGACTAAAGTCTGTGGGTTAGACAATGGTATTGCATCAATGTTAATCTCCTGATTTTGATCATTATACTGTGGTTGTGTGACAGAATGCCATTGTTTTTGGGAAATGCACATTGATTTACACACACACACACACACACACATATGTATAGCGGGGGGAGGAAAAGCAGGATAAAGCTAACTGTATTAGCAATGAGCCAAAGATGGCCCCTGGGTGGTTTATTTCTTCACGGCAGACTGAGACCAATAGCTCAAAAGACCAGCAGCCCCAAACTCAAATGTCAACACATGTGAATGTTTTAAACACAGTCCAAATATCAGCACATTTTTAGTTATTTAGAAGCTGCATGCTTTACCCACCCTGTGAAACCACACCCAGTTTCTGATAGCTATAAACCATGTGGCTATAAAGACCCCAAGTGGCTTTGACCCAGAGATACCCGCCGGGGTTCCCTCGTCCTCCTCTCTTCTGGGAAGTGGCCCCTGGGCCCCAGCCTCTGGGTGGGCTCATGCTGCAAGAGGCCCCTTTCTCCCTCATGCACGCGTAAATAATCTTTGCATGTGTTCCTACCATTTCATGTTTACATCTTTTTCCTTAACTGGCCCTGAAATCCGTCCACTTCCTGGAACCCCCTATACAAATGTGGTAAAATGTTAGCATCTGGGGAATTTAGATGAAAAGTATTTAGGAATTCTTCGCACCATTCTACTATTATGAGTTTTCTGTAATTCTGAAATTGTGCCCAAAATGAAAAATTAAAAAGAAAAAACTAAATTCAATTCTTGGAAAGGATTTATTACAACTAATAAAATAGTTGTTTTGTATTTTAAACTAATGAAATAGACTAACTTCAGGCAGGACTGATCAAGAAAACAAGAAAAGGCAAAAAAGAAACAATTTTTGGACATGAAAAAGGAGACAATTACAGATACACTGGAGTCTTCTTTTAATTATGAGACTATTATAAATAATGCCATTAAGTTGAAATTAAATTGGACAACTTTCCAGAAAAATATAAATTAACAAAGCAACAGAAAACCAAATAAACTACAGAACATTAAGTGAAATGGATCCATACTCAAAAATATACCCATCAAAGAAACATTAGGTCCAATCAAATTCCATTCAAGATTTTTGCAATGTGCACAAGGCAAAATGGATTTGTATCTAGACAACACACTAAAAATAAATAAGAAAAAAATCCAAAAGAAATATAGGCAAAGGTAATGAATATACAACACAAGCGTATATATTGTTTATGGCTACATTCATATTTGTAAGTAAATAAAAACATGAAAGGATACATAGCAATTTCAGAAGTCACCTCTGAGTGAGAAGGAAAATCCAATAGGGAGGGTGCAAAAAGCCTTCAAGTATTTATGAGGTTTTAGTTCTTCAGAAAATCTGAAGCAAATAAACCTTTAACATTTGCTCAGTCTAGATGATGAGCACAGAGGTTTCTTTCTTTTACTACTTTGCATGCTGCATTTGAGATATTTCCTAATATAACTTATTATAAATAGTAGAAAAATATATAGAGAACTATGGATTGCAGTAGAGGAAACTCCTTCAATAAAACCCAAGTTCAAGGCATAATGGAAAAACCTGATACATTTGACCTTATCAAGATTTAAAACTACAGTACCAGTTTCAGTTTTTTCCCACAGCTCAAATCTGTCCCAACTTGAACAAAAAAGAATTAAAGAAAGACAAATCCTCCATCATTTCTGCATCACTTCCCACCCTCACGTTGCTTTCTTCACCAACTGCCTTAAAAGAACAGACTACACTGAACTTTCTCTGTCTGCAGACAGATGTGCTCACACTACCCCACCTTCACTCCCGAGACCCGGCGCTGCTACGGCTTCACAAATCTGAGATACGACGCCTCTACTCTTCTCTCACTACCTTATTCAGCCGCTCATACATTCCGACCAAAAAACAAGTATAACCGCGCCAATGCCTTGCTTAAAACACTTCAGGCACCAACAGGACCCAGTCCACACCCCCTAAGCTAGCTTGATCTGCTCCCTCACCACCTCAGGGCTACTCCAGAACGCGGAATCCAGCCAGTACCCCCTCGGTTTAAGCCTCTTACCTTTGCATATGCGGTTCCCTCCGCTTGGAATACCCTTTTGCCCCCTTCCACCTACGCAGACCCTATTTAAGTCTGATCTTTAGCCCCGCCTCCCCCAGTAGGAACCGACCTCCCTCCCAGGATGTCCATTCATCCAGTAGAGATAACTACCAGGGCACCCACACCCTGAGGGCCCTCATCTGTTCACAGGACTGACATCTCCATAGGACCCCAGCCACGGATGGGACCCGGTGATTCCCCAGGGGCTGACCCAGACACTCTAAAGGCTCGTCAGATGAATACTGACACTGTAGACCCCTGAAATAACAATCGTTTCACAAACTTCCTTAATTGCCCTCATAGCTCAGAGCCTACCCTTGGCTGAATGTAGGGTCCGCAGGAGGGAGGGAGGGTTGGAGAGAAGGGGGGCCTTTCCTCAGCAGTTCCCTCCTCACCCACAGGAGGTCTGGACGCCTGAGTGGAGTTCAGGGACCTGGGTGGGCAGAGAAGCTCCAGGTCAAAGGTCAGAAACAAATCCACCGTCGGGAAAAAGGGGTGACCATTCGCGGGAGAGCTAGTCCCCCGCTCCTTGAGGCCAAGGCTATCACTGGGTACCCTGCGGTAGCCCCCTGTGGATGGTGGGCTCAGAAGAGGCTGAGCTGTGGGAGGTCAGAGAAGCAGTGAGACCCAGTCAGCCTGCGGCCCCCAGCCCACACCAGACAGAAACCCTGACCCTCCGCAGAAGACGTCAGATGGAGCCGCCCACCCAGACCCCCCCGAACCCCCCTCACAGAGAACCCCCCGCTCCTAGCGCCCGCCTGGCTATGCAGCCGTGGATTCCGCCACACGTGCCCTCCCTACAGCCGGGAGCCGAGGGAACCACCAGTCTGAGGTGCCGTGGAGACCTCAGAACCGGCCAGGTCCGAAGTGCTGGACGCCGTAATACCAGACTGGGGTCCGGAAGTGCGCAGATCACACTCGGACACCCCTGCACTGCGTAGGCGCCCCTGGATTGGGGTGGAACTACAACTCCCGGCAGCCTCTGCGGCAAGGCACTTCCGGTCAGCCAGAGGCACTTCCGGCCACGGGGGCGCTGGCGTGGGCGGGCACGCGTGGCGACGTGGATTGGCAAGGAGATGTCTCCTTTGGCAGCCCCGATGGACCTGCGGGCTGGCCATGAACACACCATCTTCATGGTGTTGCCGGGCCGGCAGTGGCCCTGGTGGTTTCCCGCCGCATCTGATCGGGTCCGTTCCCATCCCGGCGCCATTTTGAGTGGCAGGTTATGGGCTCCCCAGTCTTGAAAGTCCAACCTGGTCCTAGCTGTAGGCCTTGTCCCAGAAAGTCTGCTCTCTGAGGGGCTCCATGTCGGACGCATTATTTTGTAAAAAATGCCTGGCCTTCAACCCTCATGGCAATCCCCGAAATAGGTATTGTTAGCCCCGTTTTGGGGTAGAGGAATCAGAAGCAGCCTTTCCCAATATGTTTACTCTGGAGGCACCCTTGAAATAATTATCAGGTGTCAGGGAACACTTGCCTAAGTATTATGTCTGCAGCTCATGATAGAATATGGCAATATATATATGCATACACACATATGAGATGCCGAATATATGAACTGGACAGTGGCCAGACCACATATAAAAGCAGAACTGTGAGGACTTCACTGGCGGTCCAGTAGTTAAGACTCCAAGCTTCCGATGCAGGAGGCGGGGATTACATCCCTGGTGGGGGAACAAAGATCCCACATACCGCGAGGCAAAAAAAAAAAAAATGATAACACCAGAACTCTGACCTACCACCCCTGTGAGCTACCCAAGAAACCAACCCCCTTACCTACAGTAAAAAGCCCAGGAAGCCAGACTGCTATCTCTAGTCACATTCCAGGAAGCTAAACAGTAACTTTTGTAGCAGTTGGCTCCAAATGACGAGGACTGGATCAATAACTGACAGCTTCCCTGGTTTTTGTACCTGCTTCCCTGACCCTCCGCAGAAGACGTCAGATGGAGCCGCCCACCCAGACCCCCCCGAACCCCCCTCACAGAGAACCCCCCGCTCCTAGCGCCCGCCTGGCTATGCAGCCGTGGATTCCGCCACACGTGCCCTCCCTACAGCCGGGAGCCGAGGGAACCACCAGTCTGAGGTGCCGTGGAGACCTCAGAACCGGCCAGGTCCGAAGTGCTGGACGCCGTAATACCAGACTGGGGTCCGGAAGTGCGCAGATCACACTCGGACACCCCTGCACTGCGTAGGCGCCCCTGGATTGGGGTGGAACTACAACTCCCGGCAGCCTCTGCGGCAAGGCACTTCCGGTCAGCCAGAGGCACTTCCGGCCACGGGGGCGCTGGCGTGGGCGGGCACGCGTGGCGACGTGGATTGGCAAGGAGATGTCTCCTTTGGCAGCCCCGATGGACCTGCGGGCTGGCCATGAACACACCATCTTCATGGTGTTGCCGGGCCGGCAGTGGCCCTGGTGGTTTCCCGCCGCATCTGATCGGGTCCGTTCCCATCCCGGCGCCATTTTGAGTGGCAGGTTATGGGCTCCCCAGTCTTGAAAGTCCAACCTGGTCCTAGCTGTAGGCCTTGTCCCAGAAAGTCTGCTCTCTGAGGGGCTCCATGTCGGACGCATTATTTTGTAAAAAATGCCTGGCCTTCAACCCTCATGGCAATCCCCGAAATAGGTATTGTTAGCCCCGTTTTGGGGTAGAGGAATCAGAAGCAGCCTTTCCCAATATGTTTACTCTGGAGGCACCCTTGAAATAATTATCAGGTGTCAGGGAACACTTGCCTAAGTATTATGTCTGCAGCTCATGATAGAATATGGCAATATATATATGCATACACACATATGAGATGCCGAATATATGAACTGGACAGTGGCCAGACCACATATAAAAGCAGAACTGTGAGGACTTCACTGGCGGTCCAGTAGTTAAGACTCCAAGCTTCCGATGCAGGAGGCGGGGATTACATCCCTGGTGGGGGAACAAAGATCCCACATACCGCGAGGCAAAAAAAAAAAAAATGATAACACCAGAACTCTGACCTACCACCCCTGTGAGCTACCCAAGAAACCAACCCCCTTACCTACAGTAAAAAGCCCAGGAAGCCAGACTGCTATCTCTAGTCACATTCCAGGAAGCTAAACAGTAACTTTTGTAGCAGTTGGCTCCAAATGACGAGGACTGGATCAATAACTGACAGCTTCCCTGGTTTTTGTACCTGCTTCTAATTAGGACCAGCCAAAGAAAGTCAAACATGCTCCCCTAAAAAGAGGGCATACCAGATATCTTCCTTTTTCCACTGTAAAACTCTCGCATTCCTCTGCCTGTCTTTTGAGTCTCTACTGAAACAAGTGACAGTGACTGTCTCATTTGCTCTAACAAGCTCTGAATAAATAGCCTTGCCTGTTTTCATTTGGTTGGTCTTCATTTAGTTTCAAAGATACAGTTAATGGTAAATATTTTTCTGTAGATTCTGCTTATTTTGACTAGCTACTGTATTGTGTGGCTTTCCTCTCATTATTTGCTATTAACGTTTATTATTCAAAATTCACTAAGTGAAGGTAACAGGAATTTAAACTTAAAATGATGCTTTTCAGGTTATCAGTGCCACAGGAAGAACTTTCTGATTCCTAGAGCTGTTGGAAAGTGTAATGGGTTTCAAGTGGAGGGTCAGAGGGTATTGGAAGAAAATTTTCCTTTATGATTGTATTGATCTGTGCTGTTCAATACAGTAGCCACTAACTACATGGGACTACTAAGTACTTGAAAGGTGGCTAGTCCAAATTAATATGTGCATTACAGGGAGATCAGCTTGGTGCTTTGTGATGACCTAGAGGGATGGGATAGGGAGGATCAAGAGGAAGGGGATATGGGGATATATGTATACATATAGCTGATTCACTTTCTTGAACAGCAGAAACTAACACAACATTGTAAAGCATTTATACTCCAGTAAAGATGCGGAAAAAAAAACAACCCCAAATGAACTTTTTGGCCAACCCAATACGTGTAATGGCAAAAATAAATTAAATAAATAAGATGTGTTTTAATTGTAAAATACCCTGAATTTTGAAGACTTGGTATGAAAAAAGTGAATGTAAAGCATGTCATTAATAACTTCATAATGATTATATGCTGAAGGAACAATGTTTTAGACACACTGAGTTAAATAAAACACTATTAAAATTAAAAAATAAAATGCTTTTCATATGCTTCTAACATTTATACTGCTAAAGTTAACTAAAGCTTAAAACTTTAGGATATCCTATATTACATAATAGTGTTAATAAATTTGACTTTTTATTTTACAATGTTGCTAGAACTGCCTGCAGAGTTTAAACAACCAAATATGATATTGGTCTGAAATAGATATTCTCTGTGACATGTATCTTGTGTGTGTGTGTGTGTGTGTGTTGGACGGAGATGTTAGGGGTAAGGAATGTCGTTATGTGATTTTGAAAAACCTATAAAATGATCATTTAAGCTACTTACTAATATGTTCAAATAGTAAGTTTCATATCAATTAAGGTTTTGCATTATTGGAAACAACCTGTAAGAACTTTTAAAATACGCTGTTAGGTTCAGCTCATGCTCTTTTTGAAAAAAAAGGAAAAAATCTTATTTTTTTGTAACATGGGATTGCTTTTCCTTTTGTTTCTAATTCCTGTATTAGGTTTGGACATCAGAGATTTGAGTCCTTTGCAGATTCAGCTACATAGTTTTCTACCTTTTGGTTTGTTCTAGAGAGAATTATAAACAATAGAAATCATCTCCTTAAGAAAGTTTGGAAAGATTCATTTGTGAACCTTTTGAGTACAGAACCTTTTACAGGATAATTGTTTGAGGGTTTTATGTCTTTTTATTGTTGTTGTTCTTTTCCTGTTTAATCAACTTTGGTAATATATTTTTTTCTTCCAAATTATCTTTTAATTCTGTACTTTCAAGTTTTTTACTATGTTATTTATCATGTCTGTTACTTTGAATTATTTAAAATTTCCAGATGTATTTTTAGAGAGTTTTCCAAGAACTGGTATCTCTTTTGTATAGATTAGCACAACCAGAGATTTATTGCTTATTTTTTTCCCAAAGAGAAAGCTTTAGATTTATTTTTTCTCTTCTTCTCTGATGAGAGAGAAAATAAAACTCTTACAGGTATCATCTTCTAACATCAAGATTATGTGGAAACTGGGCTTCCCTGGTGGCACAGTGGTTAAGAACCTGCCTGCCAACGCAGGGGACATGGGTTTGAGCCCTGGTCTGGGAAGATCCCACATGCCATGGAGCAACTAAGCCCATGCGCCACAACTACTGAGCCCACGTGCCATAACTACTGAAGCCCACGCGCCTAGAGCCCATGCTCCGCAACAAGAGAAGCCACCGCAATGAGAAGCCCACACGCTGCAACCAAGAGTAGATCCCACTTGCCGCAACTAGAGAAAGCCCATGCAGCAACAAAGACCCAATGCAGCCAAAAATAAATAAAATAAATAAATTTATTTTTAAAAAAAGAACCAATGCTCAAAAAAAAAAAGATTACATGGAAACTACTTTAAAATAAGTGGGGAAGGGGATCATTCCAATCCTAATTATAAAATGAGAACTAAAAATGGATGGAGCTATATTGCTTAGGAGATGGATGAAACTGCTGTAATAGAGACACTAAAACAATAGTGCCTTAAAAAAATCATAGACAATTATTTCACATAAGCCCATCTAAGAAACTTAGAAAACCAGGCTTCTTCTAAATGACTACTCTACCATCTCCATGATTCAAGATGGCCATCAACCACATCTGTATCTCAAACAGCAGTAAGAAGGGAAAAGTGTATAAAATGTCCTTTCTTTTAAGGGCACAAAATCCAGAAGAGGCATGAGTCACTTCTGCTCACATCCCACTGGACAGGTCTTAGTCACATGACCACTGCTATCTACAAGGAAGACTGGGAAAAAAACGTCTTTATGCTGGGAGGGCAATATTCCCAGCCCCAAATCAGGGATTCTGTTATACAGAAGCAAAGAATAGATATAGGGAGGTAACTAGCAGTCTCTGCCATAGGAGGTAAGAGAGGATTCTCAATGTCATGGAGAATGCCACCCAAACAGGTGATGCAGATTGTGACATGAACAATGAACCTCCCCCCACCTCGCTGAGTTGGACTATAGACAGCAATGAATTTTATCCATTTACCCCATTTCACTACAGGCAAAATTTAATCTTGGGGGTGGAAATGATAAGCAGTAATAGCTTACCTGGATATGCTGGATACAGCTGGCGACAAGGGAATCTAACTGCTCTGATTATAGGTTTTTATGCTTTCAATTTCTTTGAAGAACATAATAAACATGCAGTATAACAAATCAAACAGTACAAATATATAGAGAAAGCTAATTCCTCAGCCCCTACGTTCCAAAGTAACAAATATAAATAGGCTAGTATCTATTCTTCCATATAATTCCCCTGCCTCCGTGTAATCATATATAAAATCATACAAGGACCATTCACATTTAATATGATTATTAATACAGCTGGGTTTAAATCTCTCATCTTGCTATTTGTTTTCTGTTCATCCCATTTGTTCTTTCTTCTTTTCACCTTTTCCTGCCTTCTTGTGGATTAATTGAATATATACATATTTTTAATAATTTTATTTATTTATGGCTGTGTTGGGTCTTTGTTGCTGCATGCGGGCTTTCTCTAGCTGCAGCCAGTGGGAGCTACTCTTCCATGCGGTACATGGGCTTCTCATTGCAGTGGCTTCTCTAGTTGAGGGGCACGGGCTCTAGGCATGCAGGCTTCAGTAGTTGTGGCCCGCAGGCTCAGTAGTTGTGGCTCAAGGGCTCTAGAGCACAGGCTCAGTAGTTGTGGCACATGGGCTTAATTGCTCCGTGGCATGTGGGATCTTTCTGGACCAGGGATTGAAATTGTGTCCCCTGAATCAGCAGGCAGATTCTTAATCATTGTGCCACCAGGGAAGTCCCTAATTGAATATTTTTTATAATTCTTGTCCTAGCCTATTTGGGCTGCTGTAATAGAATACCGTAGATCAGATGACTTACAGTTCTGGAGGCTGGGAAATCCAAGATGAAGGTCCCAGCATATTCAGTGTCTGGTGAGAGCCTGCTTCCTGGTTCACAGATGCAGGTCTTTTCACTGTATCCTCACACGGTGGAAGGGGCAAGGGAGTTCTATGGGGTCACTTTTATAAGGCACTAATCCCATTCACGAGGACTCTATCCTCATGAGCTAGTCACCTCCCAAAGTCCTCACCTCCTAATACCATCACTTTGGGGGTTAGGTTTCAACACTTGAATTTTGGGGGAAACAAACATTGAGTCTATAGCAATTCCATTTTATCTCTTTCGTCAGCTTATTAACTATAACTCGTTGTTTTCTTATTGTAGTGGTTCTCTTAGATTCACAGTATCCATTTTAATTTATCATAATCTATCTCCAAATGATATTATATGACATCATTATTATTATAGCCCTCTCTGGCACTCTGTCCTGAGAACTGTAACTACTTTGATCTCCCTGGACTCTCAGGTTCAGTCCTTCAACTCAGGGAGTCCACTGGACTTCGCCTGGGTTACCCTCTTTATGCCCAAGCCTGAAAACTCTCCCAAGGCTGTAAGCTGGGGCAATCATACAGTTCCTTCATTAATTTCCCAGCTCTCAGGAATCACTGTTCATTTCCTGATGTCCAATGTCTCACAAATAATTGTTTCATACATTTTGTCTGGTTTTGTTTTTTTCAAGTGGAAGAGTAAATCTGGTCCTTGTTACTCTATGTTCACTGGAAAGAAAAGTTCATCTTTATTTTTGAAAGATATTTTCACTGTATAGAATTCTACATCAACAGGATTTTATTTTGTTTTGTTTTTTTCTTTCAGCACTTAAAAATAAGCATTTCAGGGCTTCCCTGGTGGCGCAGCGGTTGGGAGCCCGCCTGCCGATGCAGGGGACACGGGCTCGTGCCCCGGGCCGGGAAGATCCCACGTGCCGCGGAGCGGCTGGTCCGGTGAACCATGGCCACTGAGCCTGCGCGTCCGGAGCCTGTGCTCCGCAACGGGAGAGGCCACAACAGTGAGAGGCCCGCGTACCGCCAAAAAAAAAAAAAAAAAAAGCATTTCATTTTCTTCTGACTTGCAGAATTTCCTCTTCTTCAACATAGAAGTTGCCTTTATTATTTTACTGTTTATTTTTATGCATCCATATTAGGAATTTTAGAAAAAGAACATCAAACTAAACCCAAAGAAATTAATAGAAAGAAAAAGGATAGAAAGAAAATAAGTTTGGAGGATAAATTGATAAAATAATAAATAGGACTTCCCTGGTGGCGCAGTACTTAAGAATCTGCCTGCCAGTGCAGGGGACACAGGTTCGAGCCTGGTCCAGGAAGATCCCACATGCTGCAGAGCAACTAAGCCCGTGCGCCACAACTTCTGAGCCTGCGCTCTAGAGCCCGTGAGCCACAACTACTGAGCCTGCATGCCACAACTACTGAAGCCTGTGTGCCACAACTACTGAAGCCCGTGTGCCTAGAGCCCACACTCTGCAACAAGTGAAGCCACTGCGATGAGAAGCCTGCACACCGCAATGAGGAGTAGCCCCTGCTCGCCGCAACTAGAGAAAGCCCATGCGCAGCAATGAAGCCCCAACGCAGCCAAAAGTAAATAAATAAATAATATGTTTAAAAAAAAGATAAAGAAAATAAACAAAAGTAGAGAAGGTCAAAAATCCAAAAGACCTAGTTGAGAATGACAAAATTATATTACTTTTTGAAGATATAGGAGAATATCTTCATGAATTTAGAATGTGGAAGAGAATTTCCTAAGAACAGAAAAACCATTAACTATAATGATTGATAAGATTGTATCAAAAGTAAGGACACGGTAAGAGGATGAATGAACTAGCCATAGAGTGGGAGAAGATATCAATAATATATATAACTTCAAAGAACATCTGCAGAATTAAGAATGCCTACAAATCAATAAGAAAGAAGCAGATGATGCAATAGAAAAAAGAAGAGGTCAAAAAAACTTGAGAAGGCACTTTCAGGAAGAGAAAACCCAGATGGACAATTAAGGACACAAAAAGGTGCTCAACTTCAGTAATGATCAAGGAAATGCAAATTATAAACACCAGACTGGCACTGGCAATTCCATGAGGAGAGCTGTAAAATCACTGGAACCCTAATTACCGGAGGAAATTAATACAACTGCATGGGGCAACATTTTGGTATTCTCTAGTGAAGTTGGACATGCATATACCCCGTGCCCCAGCAATTCCACCTTCAGATATATACCACTGAGCAGGATTTTACAACCTCAGCACTATTGACTTTTGGGGCCAGATAATTCTTTGTTGGGGGCTGGGGGCTGTCCTGTGCATTGCAGAATGCTTAGCAGCATCCAGATGCACGTGCACCCTCCACAATTTTACTACCAAAAATTTCTCCAGACGTTGTCAAATATCCTCAGGGGAGGGAGAAGCAGCAAAATTGCCCCCAGTTAAGAACCTCTGGTTTAATCCAATCCAGTAGCTTATGTAAATTGGGCAAGGAATTACAGCCTCATCAGACTAGAGATTTAGATAATAGGCAACTTGAATCCTGAATACATGGCTTGCAAGGTAGCATTTGCTTTCCTTCACCCATAGCCAAAAACTGGGCCATCTTCCACGGGAACTGATGGGGTTCCTTCAGCATCTCCATTTGGAGAGCTGAAACTGGAATCCCTAAAGCAACTACTAAACAGGGTTTCTCCAAACTAGTGGTTACCAGTGGGAAGAGAGAAGGGGGGAGGGGCAAGATAGGGGTAGGGAGTTCAGAGGTATAAATTATTCACTAAAAAATAAGCCACAAGGATATAATGTACAACATGAGGAAGATAGCAAATATTTAATAATAATGATGGGGCTTCCCTGGTGGCGCAGTGGTTGAGAGTCCGCCTGCCGAGGCAGGGGACACGGGTTCGTGCCCCGGTGCGGGTAGATCCCACAATGCCGCGGAGCGGCTGGGCCTGTGAGCCATGGCCGCTGAGCCTGCGCGTCCGGAGCCTGTGCTCCGCAACGGGAGAGGCCACAGCAGTGAGAGGCCCGCGTACCACAAAAAAAAAAATAATAATAATAATAATGATAAATGAAGTGTAACCTTTAAAATTTTTGAATCACTATATATTGTACACCTGTAACTTGTATAATATTATACATCAACTATACTTCTATCAAAAATAGTAATAATTATAATATAAAACAAGCAAATAAACTAACAGGGTTTCTCACTCATTTCTTTGAGAAATATTGCCCAGGAGAGCAGCTCCAAATCTCATATTCTGTCTCAAATCTCTTCGCAAACATGGAAACTCACCCACATGATAAGGTAGCCCCATACTTTCTTGAGACAATAACAATTTAACAAGTAACCAATGACAGCACAGTTAAAATAACACAATGCCAACACTACTAAGCCCCAGATTTCAGTTATATAAACCCCGTTATCATTAAGCTTCAACTGAGAAATCAATGTCCCATAATGAAATCTCCTCTTAGAAAAATTTAAATAACTAAATCTCTTATCCTTAACTTCAAAAAACTCTGCATAACCCCACTCATGTGGGTCTCAGGCGCCTAGATAAAAATCTGCCTTCCTTCTTTTAAAACCTGCACTGTCTTCCATTAAAACTGTTTCCTTCAACATCTCCAGAGGCGGATTAATCCTCCCCCAACGCTATTGTGTTCCCACTTTTCCAAAACCCCAACAAGTCAACTGTTTATCTGAAAAACACATGGCAGCTGTAAGGAGCTTAGAAGTCACCACTCTATCCACACAACAAGTAAAAAGCTGAACAAGCTGAAAAATCAACAATCTTCCTAGATTCATCAGAAAAGTGAGGTCACAGGGCAAACAGGTGCCCCCCCAAATTGGAAAGAGAGGTGAACACAGAGAATCACAACTTACCAAAGCAGGACCAATCCAGGGTAAGAAAACCTGAACTGTAATTGATGAATTGCTGGAGGCTCCATGTGGATGAGTCTGAGAATCAAAAACTCCAAGGACACCCCATCATGGGGGGGAGGGTCCCCACGCTTTTGTGAGTTTACCTCCAGGAGCCTGACCGGGTTCTCACAGTGAATACAGGAGAAAAATCGCCTCATACTTCCTGCAGGGGAAGGGGAGAGGTAACCATTTTTAAGTACACCAGAGCATTCTGGTTTCCTTAACAAGGTCTGCCCTCAGGAGAAACTAGTTAACCACAGCCTAAGCTGCTTGGGTCTTATCAGAACCTAACTGACCCAAGGGAGGGAAATACTCAACTCCAGCCCTTCCAACTGTATTAACCCACTGAAGGAGGTGAGGTGGGAGGGGCTAAAAACCACTTGTGAGGCTCACAGTCCAGAGGCACAGACTCATCAAAAGACTGAATCCTAATCATTGTACTATAAGCACTTCTTCTTCCACATGTTACCATTACATTACTAAAGGCCAATTTACAGCAGGTTTTTGTTTGTTTGTTTATTTTTTCATTTGGTTGGGGGTTTCTTTGGCCATGCTGTAGGGCTTGTGGGATCTTAGCTCTCCAGGATCAAACCCAGGCCCTTCGGGCTTCCCTGGTGGTGCAGTGGTTGAGAGTCCGCCTGCTGATGCAGGGGACACGGGTTCATGCCCCGGCCCGGGAAGATCCCACATGCTGCGGAGCGGCTGGGCCCGTGAGCCATGGCCACTGAGCCTGCGCGTCTGGAGCCTGTGCTCCGCAACGGGAGAGGCCACAACAGTGAGAGGCCCGCGTACCGCAAAAAAAAAAAAACAAAAAACCCAGGCCCTTCAAAGTCAAAGTGCAGAGTCCTAATGGCTGGACCACCAGGGAATTCCCTACAGCAGGTTTTTTAACCCAGTACATCATATCCACCTTTCAACCAAAAATTACAAGGCATACTAAAAGGCAAAAAAAGAAAACCCAAAAACAAAACAACCCCAAACCAAAAACTAACCAAACAAACAAACAAAAAAGACAACAAACCACTTTGAGAAGACTGAGCAGGAATCAGAAGGAGAGTCAGATATGGCAGGAATGTTAGAATTATCAGACAAGGAATTTTTTTTTTTAATATGGGGTGGTTAGTTGTGTTTTTTAAATTAATTTATTTTATTTATTATTTATTTTTGGCTGTGTTGGGTCTTCGTTGCTGTGCGCAGGCTTTCTCTAGTTGTGGTGAGCGGGGGCTACTCTTCATTGTGGTGCATGGGACTCTCACTGCAGTGGCTTCTCTTGTTGCCAAGCACAGGCTCTAGGACTGCGGGCTTCAGTAGTTGTGGCTCACGGGCTCCAGAGTACAGGCTCAGTAGTTGTGGCACACGGGCTTAGTTGCTCCGCGGCTTGTGGGATCCTCCTGGACCAGGGTTCAAACCCGTGTCCCCTGCACTGGTGGGCAGATTCTTAACCACTGTGCCACCAGGGAAGTCCCGACAAGGAATTTTTTTAAACTATGATTGGACATGTATACACTACCGAACGTAAAATAGATAGCTAGTGGGAAGCAGCTACATAGCACAGGGAGATCAGCTCTGTGCTTTGTGACCACCTAGAGGGGTGGGATAGGGAGGCTGGGAGGGAGGGAGACGCAAGAGGGAAGAGATATGGGGATATATGTATATGTATAGTTGATTCACTTTGTTATAAAGCAGAAACTAACATACCATTGTAAAGCAATTATACTCCAATAAAGATGTTAAAAAAATAAAAAAATAATGACTAGATACAAAAAATATATATATATTCTAAAGGTTTTAATGGGAAAAGTAGTCAACGTGTAAGAACAGATGAATAATGTAAGCAGAGGGATGGAAATTCTAAGAAAGAATCAAAAAAGGAATACTAGAGATCAAAACGCTGTAACAGAAATAAAGAATGCCATTGATGTACTCATTAATAGACTGGACATGGCTGAGGAAAGAATTTCTGAGCTTGAGGATATCTCAACAGAAACCTTAAAAACTAAAAAGCAAAGAAAAAAATAATTAAAAAGCAGAATAGAATAGCCAAGAACTGAGACAATTTCAAAAGGCATAACATATGAATAATGGAAATACCAGAAGGAGAAGAAAGAGAGAAAGAAGAAATATTTGAAGGAATAATTACTGAGAATTTCCCCAAATTTATGTCAGACTCCAAACCACAGATCCAGGAAGCTGAGAGAACATCAATCAGGATAAATGACAAGAAACAAAGAAAATCCTGCACCTAGGCATATTATATTCAAACATCAGAAAATCAAAGATAAAAGAACAAAATCCTGAAAGAAACCGGAGGAAAAAATCAGCTTACCTATAGAGAAACAAAGCCAAGACTTACATCTGACTTCTCAGAAACCATGCAAGCAAGAGTAAAGTATTTGAAGTGTCAGGAGAAAAAAGCCCACCAACTTTGAATCATGTACCCTGAAAAATTATGTTTCAAAGGTGAAGGAGAAATAAAGACTTTCTCAGACAAAAATTGAGGAAATTTGTTGTGATTAGACCTGCCCTGCAGCCATATGCCATTAGAAAATTGCAAATTGGGACTTCCCTGGTGGTGCAGTGGTTAAGAATCTGCCTGCCAACACAGGGGACACAGGTTCGATCCCTGGTCTGGGAAGAACCCACATGCCACAGAGCAACTAAGCCCATGTGCCATAACTACTGAGCCTGCACTCTAGAGCCCATGAGCCACAGCTACTGAGCCCATGTGCCACAACTACTGAAAGCCTGCACGCCTAGAGCCTGTGCTCCGCAACAAGAGAAGCCACCGCAATGAGAAGCACACGCACTGCAACGGAGAGTAGCCCCTGCTCGCAGCAACTAGAAAAAGCCCGCGCACAGCAAAGAAAACCCAACGCAGCCAAAAAAACAAAACAAAACTGCAAGTTAAAACAACAATGAGACACCACTACACATCTCAGGATGGTCAAAATCTTGACCACTGACAACCCCAAATGCTGACAAAGATGTGGAGCAACAAGAACCCTCACTTATTGCTGGTGGGAATGAAAAGTGGTACAGCCAATTTGGAAGACAGTCTGGCAGTTTCTTATAAAACTAAACATATTCTTACCATATGATCCAGCAGTCACACTCCTTGGTATTTACCCAATGGAGTTGAAAACTTAACGTCTGCACAAAAATGTGCACACAGATGTTTATAGCAGCTTTATTCATAACTGCCAAAACCTGGAAGCAACCAAGATGTCCTTCAGTAGGTGAATGGATAAATAAACTGTGGTCGATCCAGACAATGGAATACTACTCAGCACTACAAACAAATGAGCTATTAAGCCATGAAAAGACGTGGAGG
This sequence comes from Lipotes vexillifer, assembly GCF_000442215.2. Lineage (NCBI taxonomy): Eukaryota > Metazoa > Chordata > Mammalia > Artiodactyla > Lipotidae > Lipotes > Lipotes vexillifer. Next base: position 101,944 of record NW_006771655.1, read on the forward strand.
AAACTTAAATGCATATTACTAAGAGAAAGAAGCCAATCTGAAAAGGCTACGGTATGATGTGATTGCAACTATATGACACTCTGGAAAAGGCAGAGACGGTAAAAGGATTACTGGTTTCCAGTGGTTAGGGAAGAGGGAGGGATGATTAGACTGAACACCAAAGAATTTTAGGGCAGTGAATTCATTCCATATGATGCTACAATGGTGGATACATGTCCTTACAGATACATAAAACCCAGCAGGATATACAATTGTCCATTAGTACAAAAGTTTCCCTCAGCGCAGTTTTACTCAATCTTCACCCCCCTTCGCACCACAAGTCTGACATCTTCTGGAGCACTCAAGCCTTCTGGGTCCCTACTTGCCGGTGGCTCTGAGCAACGCATTTAACCATCATACCACCAGGGACCTGGGAAATGGCAATCACGGCCTCCTACCCTGGAACTAGCTTTCTGAAGGCAGTAGTAACCATGCAATCCATGTTGCTGGTTGTCACCAAGAGGTCAGCCAAGTTAACCAGTGAGTGGAATTTTCCACTTCCTCTAACACCTTCCACTTCTCGCTCATGGCGCCCAAGGCCTCAAGCTCATTTTATCCCATAGCTAATATCGGTGACAAAGCAGGCCCTGATAAAGAGGGTGAAGATGCCCATAATTACCTTAGCAACGGAACATGCTGTGCATTTGAGTCATATAATCCCATCCCCATAGCAACACAGAATCACAGAATCATGATCCTTTGGAGCCCGGTTGCAATAGCGCTCACTAATCTAACCCCTTAGATTAAAACAGAAATGAAAACAAAACCTTAAAAAAATGTCATTTACTGCTCAGATAGCCTTCATATCCTTGTACCCATCATTTGTTTATATCGTTTATAATGGAGTGTTGATACAAGTAGGATAAGCCTGGGAGTGTCCATTGTGGCTGCTGATTCTGAAGCTGATTTCAAATATGAAGCTTTGTTCTACAGGATTAGGAACAAAAGGGGGTTGTTTGATGGAAGCAGAGTCGGCCAGAGACGAGTGTAGACATGTTGATACAAGCACCCTTCATTCATTTATCACTTACGTGTCTCCATAAGTGAGATTATATCATCCATCTACTTCTGAGGTTGGCACACAAGGAATGAACTTCTCTTTTATCACCTGGAGCTGCAGATTCGAACAGGAAAGCATTTTCTCTTCAGTCAAAACACCTTCAGCTCCTGGCCTCACAGCAGCTCTCCTGGTTAGAGGGTAATTTAATATGACATGCAAAGATGGGAGTGACACCTCTTTTTGGTATTTGCTCGACCTTTTTTAAAAAATTAATTTATTTACTTATTTATTATTTTTGGCTGCATTGGGTTTTGTCGCTGCATGCGGGCTTTTCTCTAGTTGCGGCGAGCAGGGGCTACTCTTTGTTGCGGTGCTCGGGCTTATTGCGGTGGCTTCTATTGTTGTGGAACACTGGCTCTAGAGTGCAGGCTCAGTAGTTGTGGCTCGCGGGCTCTAGAGCGCTGGCTCAGAGGCTTAGCTACTCTGCGGCATGTGGAATCTTCCTGGACCCGTGTCTCCTGCATTGGCAGGCAGATTCTTAACCACTGCACCACCTGGGAAGTCCTGCTCTACCTTTTGGATGCACCTTGGTATAATTCAGAACCAAGAACTCTGCAGCAGGGTGGTGTCTCCCCATCAAAGCATATGATCAGCTGAGATTTACAGAGCAAGCAAGGAACATTTGAGGTTGGCAATTAAAGAATGAATGGATTTCCTCCAGGTGGGCAGGCAAGTGCCAGGAGGGAGGGATAGGGTCTTTCTTATCTGCTGCTGCATCACCAGTGGCTAGCCCAATTCCTGGCATACATTAGACATTGAAATATATATATTTTTTAATGTGGTGTGAGCAGGGTGACAGGTTGGTTTTCAATCTTCCCACTTCTAAAGAACCAAACAAAGCCAACAAGGATAATGAGGAAACAATCCACCAACTATACTCCATCAGATCCCCACAAACTTCCAGATTCACATAAAGGTGGACAAACTGCCTAAAACAGCAGATGGACAGGACTTCTGGTTTCAGTCCAACATGTAAGGAGCCTGGGAGTTGCCACTCCGACCTAACAAGCAAAAAACCGAACAAACTGAGAAATCAGCAACTCTTCTTAGATCTGTCAGAGAAGTGAGGTCACAGGGCAAGCCACTGCCCCCCAAATGAGAAAGACAGTCGGGTGAATACAAAGAATCACAACTTACCAGAGCAGAAACCCACAAGCAGAAACCTCCAAGGGAGCCAGTTCCGGGGCAGGAAAACCTGGACTGTAACTGATGAATTGCTGGAGGCTCCATGTGGATGAGTCTGAGAGTCAAAAACTCCAGGGACACCCCATCGTGTCGGGGGTGGGGTGGAGTGGGGGGTGGGGTGGGGGGGTGGGGGTGGTCCCCATGCTTTTGTGAGTTTACCTCCAGGAGCCTGACCAGGTTCTCACAGTGAATATAAAAAAGACCCCCCCCCACACCCCCATGCTTCCTGCAGGGGGAGAGGAAAAGTAACTCTTTTAAAAGACACCAGACAGTTCTGTTCTTAACCAGACCTGCTCTCAGGAGAAACTGCTTAACCAGAGCCTAAGCGGCTGGGGTTTTATTAGGGTCTAAGTGACCCGGGGAAGGAGAAATACCAGCTCCAGCTGGCTCTAGCCTTCTACATGGAGGAAGGGAGGTACCCAATTCCCTCTGTGTTTTAATCTCCTCTTCAGTCATATTGGACTGTGGCCCACCTGAATGACCTCATTTTAATTTAATTACTTCTTTAAAGACCCTATCTCCAAATACGGTCACATTCTCAGGTACTGAGGATTAAGATTTCAACATATGGATATTTGGGGAACACAACTCTGCCTATAACATCACCCTACTAAGAATCTGACACTAAGCTTATTATTAGAGATGATGTGCATTGTTGCTCCTTTTTAAAGGCTAATCAAGAACATTAGACACCTGTGTTAAATTTTTTTTTTTTTTGCGATACGCGGGACTCTCACTGTTGCGGCCTCTCCCGTTGCGGAGCACAGGCTCCGGACGCGCAGGCTCAGCGGCCATGGCTCACGGGCCCAGCCACTCCGTGGCATGTGGGAGCTTCCCGGCCCAGGGCACGAACCCGTGTCCCCTGCATCGGCAGGTGGACTCTCAACCACTGCACCACCAGGGAAGCCCACCTGTGTTAAATTTAAGCAAAAGCATGAAGGAAATCATTTCAGCACCTCTGAGGTGACTTGTTGGCTCTAAAGGTGAATAAGGTGATGGCAACTGTTATTCAGAGTTTCTCATGGATCATTGGGAATCACAGGAGTACAACTGTTCTCTTGAAAAGGCAGTTTGCTGTCCTGGTGGGCAAGCCCATCATGTGGGCTTCTTCCTGTCAAGGTACGTTGAGTACCAGCAAGAAGGCTTTTGCCCTTCAAGGTTCTTTATCCACTACATCTTCTATAATACCAACAGCAGATGAGCAGAAAAATTCCCAGGATTGCTATCAGGATGCCAATCCCTGTAGCCCTTCTTTGATGAGACTGTCCCTCCAACTGCTGGTTAGCAGTATGTGTAAAGATTGCTTCTTTTGTTCTTAATCTTTTTTCCCCTCACCTTGAGTCCCATGATACTCACAAGTTTAGATTTCTGATGGATCATCTGTGATGGTTGGATCTCAGGTATGTGTATGTATATATGTATATAAATATATATATATATATATATATATATATATATATATATATATTTGGCCTTGCCATGCAGCAGCATGTGGGATCTTAGTTCCCCGACCAGGGATCAAACCCACGTCCACAGCTTTGGAAGCACAGAGTCTTAACCATTGGACCACCAGGGGAGTCCTCAGGTCAATATTGAAGCTCAGGTACCCTGGTGATGTTGGCTAATTAGGTGTCCTTGAGGATGCCCTGGCATTCTTCCAAGGTGGAGACTGAAAGGCAGCTGGCAACAACTCCACCGGAGGGGCCTGCAGGACAAAACCCCACATAGTGGGGCCAATTCAACCAATCTGGGGACATGCTCTCCAGCTCTTTTGCTTTCTGGAGCCCAACCAGAAAGTCCGGATCAGATCTATACAGGCACTTCTTTGAGTCTTTGAGTGGTTTACAGCTTCTTTATTGATGTTCTTTTTTACTATATTTGTTCAACAAGTATTTATGGAGTGCCTTCTACGTTCTAGGCATTGAGCGCTCGAGGAAGAGTGGTGAGTGAAAAAAAAAAGAAAGAAAAGAAAGGACTTCCCTGGTGGTCCAGTGGTTAAGAATCTGCCTTCCAATGCAGGGGATGTGGGTTCGATCCCTGGTGGGAGAACTAAGATCCCACATGCCGCGAGGCAGCTAAGCCCATGCCGCAACTACTGATCCCGCAACTACTGAACACGTGCGCCTCGGCTAGAGAGCCCGCATGCCGCAACTAAGACCCAAGCAGCCAAAAATGAATAAATAAATAAAATATTTTTAAAATAATAATAAAAAAGAAGTTTAAAAAAAGAAAAAGAGAAAAAAATAACAGACCTGGCCCCCCTGTCCTTATACAGTGACCACAGTAGAGAAGAAAACATTAATCAAATAATCATACTAATACATACATAACTATAAATTGTAAATGGGTTATGAAGGAATGTTTCAAAGGGGAAACTGATCTAGCCTTAATTGTCAGAAAAAGTTTCCATGAGAAAAATAACATTTGATATGATGACTAGGCAAAGAGTAGGTACTCAGTACATGTTTGTAGAATCTGATTCTTCCCCTAGAAGCTTCCTTTTCAAATCTGGATGTGGAAAGAGCTAGAGAAAGCAGAAGAAAACACAGTGGGGGTGGGGTGTACAGTAGAAATTATCTAGAAAGTGAAAAACCTCCTGAGTTTTTTGGGTTTTTAAAAAAAATTATTTATTATTATTTTTTTGGCTGCTTTGGGTCTTCGTTGCTGCACGCGGGCATTCTCTAGTTGCGGCGAGTGGGGGCTACTCTTCGTTGCAGTGCGCGGACTTCTCATTGTGGTGGCTTCTCGTTGCAGAGCATGGGCTCTAGGCGTGCGGGCTCAGTAGTTGTGGTTCACAAGCTCTAGAGCGCAGGCTCAGTAGTCGTGGCACACAGGCTTAGTTACTCCGTGGCATGTGGGATCTTCCAGGACCAGGGCTTGAGCCCGTGTCCCCTGCATTGGCAGGCAGATTCTTAACCACTGTGCCACCAGGGAAGTCCCCCTCCTGAGTTTTAGATCAGAATCTGAAATTAACAGTCTGTGTAACATTGGGCATGACACTCATCCTCTGTTTTCCACCTATTATAACGCTTTGAGATTAGACTGGCTCAGGGTTTTCCAAAGCAGGTACATATACCACTGGTGCTAAGCAAAATTATTTTAATTGACACATGTTTGCATGTTAATAGTTACTTATTTTTAAATGAATATAAATGATATAAGGACCATAAAAAATCCATGATTTCAGAAACATTATCACTCAGGAGAAGATTCAAGTAAGTAGTGCTGAGCCTTCCACCTCCTATGCTGGTGAGTAACAAGAACCAGAGTCATCCTCCCACAGTAAAAAACTAGAAAACTGAACACATATATATATATGAAACAGCAGTTTCCAGACATTGGACAGCATGAAGCACAGGACTGGATGCCTGAGAGACGGATAACAAAGGAAATGAGCCCTATAACTACCCCAGCTTCTGCCCAGAAGCAATTTCCGGACCATAGGCACAAGGAGGGGAGACCTAATCAGAGTCCAGGACCCTTATTGAGTGCAGGAGATAAAGATCAGAACTCAAGGAAACTCAGGCAGTCAGAAATTGTAGGGCATGATTTTGGAAAGAGTAGAATTGAGGTTCAAATTATATGTGGAAATAAAAGCATAAAAGACGGGGCTGGGGGATGGAAGTATATGATTGTAAGGGTACGACATTATTAGAAGATGGGCTGTGATAAGGTAAGTATACATGTTATAAACCTTAATGAGATAATTAAAATATTAATACAGAGAGGAATAGCTGATAAGCCAACAGTAAAGATAAAATGGAAATCTCAAAATGACTCAGTTACATCCAAAAGAAGGCAGAAAAAGAGGGAGAGGGAACAAAGAATAAGAGGGTCAATTAGCAAGAATACAAGACAGTAGATTTAGACCCAATCATATAAATAATGATATTAAATCAAAATGGTTTAAATACTTGAATTAAAAGACAGAGATTGTGAGGTTGGATAAAAAGGCAAGACCCAGCGTATGCTGTCAACAAACCCAAAGTTTTAGTTGGAGATGTCAAGACTTCCCCTCTCCCTAACTGCAAGTACAAAGAGACAGAAACTCAGTAAGGATGCAGATTTTAATGCTGACCCTGTTGACATGACCAGAACACTCCACTGAAGAACAAAAGAATACACATTCTTTCCAAATGTACATAGATTCACTAAAATAGAACCTATCATTGGCCATATAATGTCTTGATAAACTTTTTCAAGTTGACAGCATACAGAATATGTTCTCTAGCCACAAAAAATTAAATTAGAAATCAATTAGAGAAAGATATCTAGAAAACTCCCCCAAATAGTAAATTTAAAACACAATTCTAAATAATCCATGAGTCAACAAACAGATCACAAGAGAAGTAACAAAATATTTAAGTTGAATGGAAATTTTAAGAAATATATCAAAACTAAAACTTTCTGCTCTTCAAAAGAGCACCAAGAGAACAAAAAGTTAAGAGAGAACAAAGAGGTAAGAGATTTGAAAGAAAATATGCACATCAAGAGAACAAAAAGGTAAGAGATTTGAAAGAAAATATGCACAGTACTAAGTACTTACATCAAAAATGTAAAAAGAGGGGCTTCCCTGGTGGCGCAGTGGTTGAGAGTCCACCTGCCGATGCAGGGGACGTGGGTTCGTGCCCCGGTCCGGGAAGATCCCACGTGCCACGTGGAGCGGCCGGGCCCGTGAGCCATGGCCGCTGAGCCTGTGCGTCCAGTGCCTGTGCTCTGCAACGGGAGAGGCCACAAGAGTGAGAGGCCCGCGTACCCCAAAAAGAAAAAAAAAAGTAAAAAGAGGGCTTTGCTGGTGGCACAGTGGTTAAGAATCCGCCTGCCAATGCAGGGGACACGGGTTCGAGTCCTGGTCCGGGATGATCCCACATGCCACAGAGCAACTAAGCCCACGTACCACAACTCCGGAGCCTGCACTCTAGAGCCCATGAGCCACAACTACTGAGCCCGTGTGCTGCAACTACTGAAGCCCGCGTGCCTAGAGCTCATGCTCCACAATAGAAACCACCACAATGAGAAGCCCACACACCACAACAAAGAGTAGCCCTTGCTCACTGCAACTACAGAAAGCCCGCACACAGCAAAGAAGACCCAATGCAGCCAAAAATAAATAACTAAATAATAAATAAATAAATTTTTTTTTAAATGTAAAAAGAACTCTTACAACTCAATCGTAAGAAGATGAACCACTCAACTTAAATAATGGGCAAAAAAATTGAACAAAAATTGAACAAAAGAAGATATAAAAAGGCCACCAGGCACAAGAGTAGATGCTGAACATAATTTGCCACCAGGGAAATGAAAATTAAAACCACACCAATATACCACTATACATCCATTACAATGGCTAAAATTCAAAAGGTTGTTGATGAGAAGGGGGAGCACCTGGTGAGACTCCCATTCATTGCCAGTGGGAAAGTAAAACAGTACAACTCCTTTGAAAAATAGTTTGACATTTAATACATGACATAGCAATTCCACCCCTAGAGAAATGGAGACACATATCCACCCAAAAACGTGTACTTTAATGTTCATAACAGCTTTATTCATCATAGCCCCAAACTGGAAACAACTCAGTGTCCATCAACTGGTGAGTGAATAAACAAATTATGATATATCTGGAATACTATGCAGCAATAAGAAGGAATAAACCTTTAACACACATAAACAACATAGAGGAAACTGAAAAGCATATGCTGAGAAAGACTTGTACAATGAAAACTACAAAATGCTGCTGAAAGAAGATATAAATCAGTGGAAACACATTCCATGTTCATGGATTGGAAAAGGGTATTGTTAACCTATCAATACTACCCAAAGCAATCTACAAATTCAATGCAATCCCTATCAAAACCCCAATGATTTTATACATATATTTATTATTTATTTTGGCTGTGCTGGGTCTTAGTTGTGGCACACGGGATCTTGGTTGCGGCATGTGGGCTCTTAGTTGCAGCGTGCAAACTCTTAGTTGTGGCATGCATGTGGGATGTAGTTCCCTGACCAGGGATTGAACCCGGGTCCCCTGCATTGGGAGCGCAGGGTCTTACCCACTGGACCACCAGGGAAGTCCCCCAATGATGTTTTTTACAGACAGAAAAAAGCCATCCTAAAATTCATATGGAATCTCAAAGGACCCCGAATAGCCAAAATAATCTTGAGAAACAAAAACAAGGGTCATACTTCCTAATTTCAAAACTTACTACAAAGTTACAGGACTCAAAATAGTATGGTACTGGCATAAAGACAGACATGGAATAGAAAAAAAGAGTCCAGAAATAAACCCTCAAATACTTGGTCCAATGAATTTTGACAAGGATGCCAAAACCATTTAATGAAGGAAAGGACAGTCTTTTTGACAAATGGTGCTGGGAAAAGTGGATATCCACATGCCAAAAAATGAAGGTGGACCCTTATCTAACTCCATATACAAAAATGAACCAAAGACCTAAATGTAAGAACTAAAACTATAAAACTCTTAAAAGAAAACACAGTAAAATCTTTATGACGCTGGGGCTTCCCTGGTTGCCCAGTGGTTAAGACTCTGCCTGCCAATGCAGGGGACATGGGTTCAAGCCCTGATCTGGGAAGCTTCCATGTGCTGAGGAGCATGGAAAGCCCGCTCTAGGAGCTGTGCTCTAGAGCCCGCGAGCCACAACTACTGAGCCCGTGTGCCACAACTACTGAAGCCCACACGCCTAGAGCCTGTGCTCCACAACAGTGAGAAGCCTGCACACTGCAGCAAAGAGTAGCCCCTGTTCGCCACAACCAGAGAAAAGCCTGCACACGGCAATGAAAACCCAACACAGCCAAAAATAAAGTAAATAAATTTATTAAGAAAAAGAAAACCTACAATGAGATACCACCTCACTCCCATTAGGATGGATAATGTTAAAAAATAAATAAATAAATAACAAGTATTGGCAAAGATGTAGAAAAACTGGAACACTTGTGCACAGTTGATGGGAATGTCAGAGGGTGGAAAACAGTATGATGGTTCCTCAAAAATGAAAAATAGAATTGCCGTATGATCCAGCAATTCCACTTCTGAGTAGTATGTACCCAAAAGAATTGAAAGCAGCATCTTGAAGAGATATTATATTTGTACACCCATGTTCATAGCAGCATTATTCACAATAGCTAAAACGTGGAAGTAGCCCGTGCCCATCGACAGATGAATGGATAAACAAAACGTGATAATACACACAATGGAATATTATTCAGCCTTTAAAAGGAAGAAGATTCTGACACATGCTACAACGTGGATAAAACTTGAGGACACTGTGCTAAGTGAAATAAGTCAGTCCCAAACAGACAAATACTGCATGATCACACATACATGAGGTACTCAGAGTAGTGAAAATCCTAGAGACAGAAAGTAGAATGGTGGTTGCCAGGGGCTGGGGGGAATGGGGAATTGGGAGTTATTGTTTAATGGGTATAGAAGTTTGGTTTAACAAAATGAAGAGCTATAGCGATGGATGGTGATGGTGGTTGCACATTATGAATGTATTTAATACCACTGCACTGCATACTTAAAAATGGTTAAGATGGTAAATTTTATTTTATATGTATTTTACCATAATAAAAATAACCAAAACAATGAACATATGTTGAACTAAAGGAACCAGACACACGAGTACATGCTTTATGATCTCATTTATCTGAAACTACAGAAAAAGAAATTCTAATCTAAAGTGACAGAAAGCAGATAAGCGGCTGCCTAGCTCCAGGGATGGGGGTGGTGGATTGATGGGGAAGGAGCACGGGGTATATTTTGGAGTGATGGAAATAATCTCTATCTTGATTATGGTGGTGGTTACATGGGCATATAAATCTGTCAAAACTCATAGAAATATACCCCTTTACTGGGTGCATTGTGTTGAATACAAATTATACTGCAATAACATTGATTTTTTTTTTTAAGCAATGGGCCAGAATGGCAGGAAATTACTACTTTTGAAAGCAGACAGAGTTCAAGAATAATTTCCTCCATGGCCAGACTAGTACAGCCTCATCTCGATAAAGCTGATGGCAATACTTACAGCTCTCGGGAACAAAGTGATGACGCACAAATTATGAAAACACAGTCCTCTGCTATTATAAATGATTTTATAGGTCGCAGGCACATTAAACTAATTGTAACCAAAAAATGAAATCAAGGGAACAGTGCTGTGATGACTCACAGAGGTGTATGAATTATACCACAGCTCTCTGGAAGGTTCAGAGTAAGCTGGTGTGTGTTTCACACCTTCTGCCCTATTGCATGGAAGTACAGCCAGTACAGTTGATAGGAATTTCCATAGAAGGAATTTCCATGCTTCTTCCCAGGAAAATAGCAAACCGTCACTTGACAATAATTTTGTCTGTAGTAGGTATCTTTTTCCCTTTCTGATTCTTGGTGCTGGTTAACATTAAAAGCAAAAAAAAAAAGTGACTCCTCTTATTGATGTAGAACTTCGTTTTTCCCTCAAACTAAAAATGTGGAGCAAATATCCCTTTATTTCTGACTGGTCATTAACTATTCCATTCTTCTCCCTCTCTTTCTTAAGCAGGCAAGTTTTATTATCAAATGTAACCTTTCTACAAAAACTCAGTAGTATTGTAGTAAGTATTACTGCCTATCAAAGTCTTTCAGAGCTTTGGGCAGACAGCATCTTAAGGCAGCAAGTATAAAGAACTGTTTTCCTGAACTTAAGTGCCAGTTATCACCAACTTTCACACAAAATGGTTTTTGTTTCTCATTTTTATTTTTCCTACTGCAGTTAAAGGTCCGTTGCTGGTCAGTGAAGAGGGAATGTTTGACTCTCAATTCAAGGTGTTAATCCAAGTAATGCAAAGTCAACAAAAACAGCAGCCATATAAATCTGCATGGCATTGCACCTGAGCTAAGGACATTATGAGTAACTCAAAGAAACACATGCATTCATACAGATGGCCAGTAGGCACATGAAAAGATGATCAACATCGCTAATTATTACAGAAATGCAAAGCAAAACTACAGTGAGATATCATCTCACACTGGTTAGAATGGCCAACATCAAAAAATCTACAAACAATAAATGCTGGAGAGGGTGTGGAGAAAAGGGAACACTCTTGAACTGTTGGTGGGAATGTAAATTAATACAGCCACTATGGAGAACAGTAAAAAACTTAAAAAACTAAAAATAGGACTACTATATGACCCAGCAATCCCACTAATGGGCATATACCCTGAGAAAACAATAATTCAAAAAGAGACATGTACCACAATGTTCATTGCAGCACTATTTACAATAGCCAGGACATGGAAGCAACCTAAATGTCTATCGACAGATGAATGGATAAAGAAGATGTGGTAGGGGACTTCCCTGGTGGTCCAGCAGTTAAGACTCTGTGCTTCCACTGCAGGGGGTTCGGGTTTGATCCCTGTTGGGGAACTAAGATCCTGCATGCCACACAGTGCGGCCAAAAAAAAAAAGTTAAAAAAAAGAAGATGTGGTGTATATATACAATGGAATATTAGCAATAAAAAAAAGAATGAATAATGCCATTTGCAGCAACATGGATGGACCCAGAGATTATCATACTAAGTGAAATAATTCAAAGACAAATACCATATGATATCACTTATATGTGGAATCTGAAATATGACACAAATGAACGTAACTTTGGTACAGAAACAGACTCACAGGTATAGCAAACAGACTTGTGGTTGACAAGAGGGTGGTGTAGGGGTGAGAGGGAAGGATTGAGAATTTGGGATTAGCAGATGCAAACTATTATATATGGAATGGATAAATAACAAGGTCCTACTATATAACACAGGGAATGATATTCAATATCCTGTGATAAACCATAATGGAAAAGAATATGAAAAAGAATAGATATATATGTATAATGGATCACTTTGCTGTACAGCAGAAATTAACACAACATTGTAAATCAACCACTTCAATACAATTTTAAAAAAATAAATAAATGCCGACTTGCAATCAGCAAGGAGTCAAGCCTGCTGCTTGCTGTAAGGATTTGGCTTCATTGGCTCAAATTTTTCACTCCACCAAAATATAGGGCACAGGCCCACTGTCCAATCATGTTTGCTGAAAATACTGCAGCCTGAGTATAGACAAAGTTTCCCTGAAGTTGCTAGAAATTGTCTTATTTCTGACGGTTTCAGGATCACCAGACATCTTTCAAACACTGGGCTAGTACGCTGTGTAGATCACAAAGACCTGAATGCCCGCTGGGTAGTATGCCGGGGATGGCTGCGGTGCTCGTGGGTTCAAAAGCACAGAGGGCTGATAAATGGCAGCTTCAGTAGGAGTAACTGCTGCAGGAACTGGAAATGTGTAGGAAGGGGGAGACAGGCGTGGTAACTTACATGGCGATGGGGATAAGTCACTTCGATTTAAAATGCCCCCCCCAAAAAATAAAAAAATAATAAATAAAATGCCCCCCATTAACACAAAGCTAATCTCCTCAGCTGAACACTGAAAGACTTCATATCTGTTCTTTATGGGTTTTTTTGTTTGTTTTTTTTTTGCAGTACTTGGGCCTCTCACTGCTGAGGCCTCTCCCGTTGCGGAGCACAGGCTCCAGGTGCGCAGGCTCAGCAGCCATGGCTCACGGGCCCAGCCGCTCCACGGCATGTGGGATCCTCCCAGATTGGGGCATGAACCTGTGTCCCCTGCATCAGCAGGCAGACTCTCAACCACTGCGCCACCAGGGAAGCCCTTTATGGGTTTTTATGACACTTCTTTTTTTTTAATTTTATTGGAGTATAGTTGATTTACAATGTTGTGTTAGTTTCTGCTGTACAGCAAAGTGATTCAGTTATACATATACATATGTTAATTCTTTTTAGATTCTTTTCTTATATAGGTTATCACAGAATATTGGGTAGAGCTCCCTGTGCTTTACAGGAGGTCCTTGTTGGTTATCTATCTTATATATAGTGGTGTGGGTATGTTCAGCCCAAGCTCCTGATTTACCTCTTCCCCCCACATTTCCCCTTTGGTAACCTTACGTTTGTTTTTGATATCAATAAGTCTGCTTTTGGGCTTCCCTGGTGGCACAGGGCTTTTCAGCTCTGCTGCTTTGTGGTTCAATGAGAGGGCTGGTATGGGCTCATCTGTGGCACCTCAATAAGATGGAGCAGCATCATTAAATAAAAAATAACAACAATGACAATTAACTGAATCTTTGGAAGCATGTGCCATCAAATGATACCACCCTCTTTCCTGCTATCTGCTGGCCAGCTGGTCATACCTTCTTATTCATTGACGATTTTAGGACCTGTCTTATTCCATGACGATTTTAGGACCTGTCTTATTCTATGCTCTTCCCCTGCCATTTCTGACATCCTTTTAAATAATCTATCCACACCCAGGCCTCTTAGTTTCCTGATTCTTCCCCTTCAATGATCGAGACTTTCTCTCTACCTCAGTCACCCACTCTCATAGTCACACCCTAGGCTTCATCATTACCAACAACTGCACCATTTCCAAGACCTCACCTTCAAGCATCCCTCTCTTTGATACCCTCCTATGTCTCTAGCTTCTTTCTTTCCCCTGCATCTAAGCAAGTGGCTGGAGAAAGACCCACATGCTTGCTACATGGCCTCGTTTTTTTAAAATGAATTTTGTTTATTCTTTTTTTAAAAAAAAATTTTATTTATTTATTTTTATTTTTGGCTGCGTTGGGTCTTTGTTGCTGCACGTGAGCTTTTCTCTACTCGCGGTGAGTGGGGGCTACTCTTCGCTGTGGTGCGCGGGCTTCTCATTGGGTGGCTTCTCCTGTTGCAGAGCACGGGCTCTAGGCACATGGGCTTCAGTAGTTGTGGCACTCGGGCTCAGTAGTTGTGGCTCGTGGGCTCTAGAGTGCAGGCTCAGTAGTTGTGGTGCACAGGCTTAGTTGCTCCGCGGCATGTGGGATCTTCCCGGACCAGGGCTTGAACCTGTGTCCCCTGCATTGGCAGGTGGATTCTTAACCACTGCACCACCAGGGAAGCCCTACATGGCCTCATTTTAAATTTATGATCCCAGAACTCCAGACCAGCAAGCCTCTGCATTCTGCTCATCATTTCACCCTCCACTCTTTTTCCTTCACCAACCTCCAAGATCCTCTCCCTGACCTCACTCTCAGCTAACGGTCTTCCTTCTGATTTCACTGAGACTCAGTTCCATTGTATTGAGTCTCTGAGCAGCATTTGGCACTACTGATAACTCCCTTCTCCTCAGGACATTTTATTTCCTTGACCTTGGGATACCACCCTCTTCTGGGTTTCCTCCTCTTTCACTGCCCTTTCCTTCTCAGCATCCTCCTCTAGATCCTAAATGCTCAAGTGACCCTGGCCTCCCTCAGCTGTCCTCTCTTCTCTATCTACAATCATTCCCTAGGTATAAGTATAGTCAGTCCTGAGGCTTTATATATTATATATGTCTTAGTGAATTCCAGTTTAAAGCCCCAGCCTCAGGGCTTCTCTGATGGCCCAGCGTTAAGAATCCGCCTGCCAATGCAGGGGACACGGGTTTGAGCCCTGGTCCGGGAAGATCCCACATGCCACAGAGCATCTAAGCCCGTGTGCCACAGCTACTGAGCCTGCGCTCTAGAGTCTGTAAGCCACAACTACTGAGCTTGCATGCTGCATCTACTGAAGTCCGCATGCCTAGAGCCCATGCTCCACAATAAGAGAAGCCACCCCAATGAGAAGCCCGCGCACTACAACGAAGAGTAGCCCCCACTCGCTGCAACTAGAAAAAGCCTGCGTGCAGCAACGAATACACAACAGAGCCATAAATAAATAAATAAATAAATAGATAGATAGATAAATTTATTTTTTTAAAAATCCCCAGCCCCTGAGTTCTGTCTTTCTGAAGCTACACTCATAAATCTAAATTGCCTATTTTTTCATATATTAATTTTTATTGAATTTGTTAATGTTACAGTTTTTGCACTGCCAAACCATGCCTGAGAATTCAAAAAAAGAACTGGTACAACAGACAGCCTCGACTACAATCCTGCAGCCTGTGGAACAAAGACCACATTCACAGAAAGATAGACAAGATGAAAAGGCAGAGGGCTATGTACCAGATGAAGGAACAAGATAAAACCCCAGAAAAACAACTAAAGTGGAGATAGGCAACCTTCCAGAAAAAGAATTCAGAATAATCATAGTGAAGATGATCCAGGACCTTGGAAAAAGAATGGAGGCAAAGATCGAGAAGATGCAAGAAATGTTTAACAAAGACCTAGAAGAATTAAAGAACAAACAAAGAGAGATGAAAAATACAATAACTGAAATCAAAACTACACTAGAAGGAATAAATGAGGCAGAAGAACGGATAAGTGACCTGGAAGACAGAATGGTGAAATTCACTGCTGTGGAAGAGAATAAGGAAAAAAGAATGAAAAGAAATGAAGACAGCCTAAGAGACCTCTGGGACAACATTAAATGCAACAACATTCGCATAATAGGGGTCCCAGAAGGAGAAGAAAGACAGAAAGGACCAGAGAAAATATTTGAAGGATTATAGTCGAAAACTTCCCTAACAGGGGAAAGGAAATAGCCACCCAAGTCCAGGAAGCACAGCGAGTCCCATACAGGATAAACCTAAGGAGAAACACGCCGAGACACATAGTAATCAAACTGGCAAAAGTTAAAGACAAAGAAAAATTATTGAAAGCAGCAAGGGAAAACCGAAAAATAACATACAAGGGAACTCCCATAAGGTTAACAGCTGATTTCTCAGCAGAAACTCTACAAGCCAGAAGGGAGTGGCATGATATACTTAAAGTGATGAAAGGGAAGAAACTACAACCAAGATTACTCTACCCAGCAAGGATCTCATTCAGATTCAATGGAGAAATCAAAAGCTTTACACACAAGCAAAAGCTAAGAGAATTCAGCACCACCAAACTAGCTCTACAACAAATGCTAAAGGAACTTCTCTAAGTGGGAAACACAAGAGAAGAAAAGGACCTACAAAAACAAACCCAAAACAATTAAGAAAATGGTCATAGGAACATACATCTCAATAATTACCTTAAACATGAATGGATTAAATGCCCCAACCAAAAGACACAGGCTTGCTGAATGGATACAAAAATAAGACCCATATATATGCTGTCTACAAGAGACCCACTTCAGACCTAGGGACACATATAAACTGAAAGTGAGGGGTTGGAAAAAGATATTCCATGCAAATGGAAATCAAAAGAAAGCTGGAGTAGCAATACTCATATCAGATAAAATAGACTTTAAAATAATGTTATAAGAGACAAGGAAGGACACTACATAATGATGAAAGGATCAATCCAAGAAGAAGATATAACAATTACAAATACATATGCACCCAACATAGGAGCACCTCAATACATAAGGCAACTGCTAACAGCTAAAAAAGAGAAAATAGACAGTAACACAATAATAGTGGGGGACTTTAACACCTCGCCTACACCAATGGACAGATCAACCAAAATGAAAATAAATAAGGAAACAGAAGCTTTAAATGACACAAGAGACCAGGTAGATCTAACTGATATTTATAGGACATTCCATCCCAAAATGGCAGATTACACTTTCTTCACAAGTGCACACGGAACATTCTCCAAGACAGATCACATCTTTGGTCACAAATCAAGCCTCAGTAAATTTAAGAAAATTAAAATCATATCAAGCATCTTTTCTGACCACAACGCTATGAGATTAGAAATGAATTACAGGGGGAAAAAAAGTAAAAAACAAACACATGGAAGCTAAACAATACGTTACTAAATAACCAAGAGATCACTGAAGAAAACAAAGAGGAAATCAAAAAATACCTAGAGACAAATGACAATGAAAACACGATGATCCAAAACCTATGGGATGCATCAAAAGCAGTTCTAAGAGGGAAGTTTATAGCTATACAAGCCTACCTCAAGAAACAAGAAAAATCTAAACTAAACAATCTAACCTTACACCTAAAGGAACTAGAGAAAGAAGAACAAACAAAACCAAAAGTTAGCAGAAGGAAAGAAATCATAAAGATCAGAGCAGAAATAAATGAAATAGAAACAAAGAAAATATTAGCAAAGATCAATAAAACTAAAATCTGGTTCTGTGAGAAGATAAACAAAATTGATAAACCATTAGCCAGACTCATCAAGAAAATGAGGGAGAGGAATCAAATCAATAAAATGAGAAATGAAAAAGGAGAAGTTACAACAGACACCACAGAAATACAAAGCATCCTAAGAGACTACTACAAGCAACTCTATGCCAACAAAATGGACAACCTGGAAGAAATGGACAACTTCTTAGAAAGGTATAATCTTCCAAGACTGAACCAGGAAGGAATAGAAAATATGAACAGACCAATCACAAGTAATGAAATTGAAACTGTGATTAAAAATCTTCCAACAAACAAAAGTCCAGGACCAGATGGCTTCACAGGTGAATTCTATCCAACATTTAGAGAAGAGCTAACACCCATCCTTCTCAAACTCTTCCAAAAAATTGCAGAGGAAGGAACACTCCCAAACTCATTCTATGAGGCCACAATCACCCTGATACCAAAACCAGACAAAGATACTACAAAAAAAGAAAATTACAGACCAATATCACTGATGAATATAGATGCAAAAATCCTCAACAAAATACTAGCAAACAGAATCCAACAACACATTAAAAGGATCATACACCATTATCAAGTGGGATTTATCCCAGGGACGCAAGGATTCTTCAATATACGCAAATCAATCAATGTGATACACTGCATTAACAAATTGAAGAATAAAAATCGTATGATCATCTCAACAGATGCAGAAAAAGCTTTTGACAAAATTCAACACCAATTTATGATAAAAACTCTCCAGAAAGTGGGCATAGAGGGAACCTACCTCAACATAAAAAAGACCATATACAACAAACCCACAGCAAACATCATTCTCAATGGTGAAAAACTGAAAGCATTTCCTCTAAGATTAGGAGCAAGACAAGGATGTCCACTCACCACTATTATGCAACATAGTTTTGGAAGTCCTAGCCACAGCAATCAGAGAAGAAAAAGAAATAAAAGGAATACAAACTGGAAAAGAAGAAGTAAAACTGTCACTGTCTGCAGATGACATGATACTATACATAGAGAATCCTAACCACACCACCAGAAAACTACTAGATCTAATCAATGAATTTAGTAAAGTTGCAGGATACAAAATTAATGCGCAGAAATCTCTTGCATCCTATACACTAATGATGAAAAGTCTGAAAGAGAAATTAAGGAAACACTCCCATTTACCATTGCAACAAAAAGGATAAAATACCTAGGAATAAACCTACCTAGGGAGACAAAAGACCTGTATGCAGAAAACTATAAGACACTGATGAAAGAAGTTAAAGATAATACCAACAGATGGAGGGATATACCATGTTCTTGGATTGGAAGAATCAATGTTGTGAAAATGACTATACTACCCAAAGCAGTCTACAGATTCAATGCAATCCCTATCAAATTACCAATGGCATTTTTTATGGAACTAGAACAAAAAATCTTAAAATTTGTATGGAGACACAAAAGACCCAGGATAGCCAAAGCAGTCTTGAGAGAAAAAAATGGAGCAGGAGGAATCAGACTCCCTGACTTCAGATTATACTACAATGCTACAGTAATCAAGACAATATGGTACTGGCACAAAAACAGAAACATAGATCAATGGAACAAGATAGAAAGCCCAGAGATAAACCCACGCACCTATGGTCAACTAATCTATGACAAAGGAGGCAAGGATATACAATGGAGAAAAGACAGTCTCTTCAATAAGTGGTGCTGGGAAAACTGGACAGCTACATGTAAAAGAATGAAATTAGAACACTCGCTAACACCATACACAATAATAAACTCAAAATGGATTCAAGGGCTTCCCTGGTGATGCAGTGGTTGAGAGTCCACCTGCCGATGCAGGGGACACGGGTTCGTGCCCCAGTCCGTGAGGATCCCACATACCGTGGAGCGGCTGGGCCCGTGAGCCATGGCTGCTGAGCCTGAACGTCCGGAGCCTGTGCTCCACAACGGGAGAGGCCACAACTGTGAGAGGCCCGCATACCGCAAAAAAAAAAAAAAAAATGGATTTGAGACCTAAATGTAAGACCAGACACTATAAAACTCTTAGAGGAAAACATAGGAAGTACACTCTTTGACATAAATCACAGCAAGATCTTTTTTGATCCATGTCCTGGAGTAATGGAAATTAAAACAAAAATAAACAAATGGGACCTAATGAAACTTAAAAGCTTTTGCACAGCAAAGGAAACCATAAACAAGACGAAAGACAGCCCTCAGAATGGGAGAAAATATTTGCAAACAAATCAACGGACAAAGGATTAATCTCCAAAATATATAAATAGCTCATGCAGCTCAATATTAAAGAAACAAACAACCCAGTCCAAAAATGGGCAGAAGACCTAAATAGACATTTCTCCAAAGAAGACATACAGATGGCCAAGAAGCACATGAAAAGCTGCTCAATATCAGTAATTATTAGAGAAATGCAAATCAAAACTACAATGAGGTATCACCTCACACCAGTTAGAATGGGCATCATCAGAAAATCTACAAACAACAAATGCTGGAGAGGGTGTGGAGAAAAGGGAACCCTCCTGCACTGTTGGGGGGAACGTAAATTGATACAGCCATTATGGAGAACAGTATAGAGGTTTCTTAAAAAACTAAAAATAGAATTACCATATGTTCCAGCAATCCCACTACTGGACCAGAGAAAAACATAATTCAAAAAGACACGTGCACCCCAATGTTCATTGCAGCACTATTTACAATAGCCAGGTCATGGAAGCAACCTAAATGCCCACCGACAGATGAATGGATAAAGAAGAGGTGGTACATATATACAATGGAATATTACTCAGCCTTAAAAAGGAACAAAATTGAGTAATTTGTTGAGACGTGGATGGATCTAGAGACTGTCATACAGAGGGAAGTAAGTCAGAAAGAGAAAAACAAATATCGTATATTAACGCATGTATGTGGAACCTAGAAAAATTGTGCAGATGAGCCAATTTGCAGGGCAGAAGTTGAGACACAGATGTAGAGAACAAACGTATGGACACCAAGGGGGGAAAGCCACGGGGGGGTGGGGATGGTGGTGTGCTGAATTGGGCGATTGAGATTGACATGTATACACTGATGTGTATACAACTGATGACTAATAAGAACCTACTGTATAAAAAAAAAATAAAATAAAATTCAAAAATTCAAAAAAAAAGAAAAACTAATACTAAACTTTCTTTGGGTTATTTGTATGGAAATATGTTAATATAAATGTTTCAGACATTACATGAAATTCCTAAAAATCTTATATGTTCTGGTATAATGTTATAAGTCATAATTCTAGTTATTACTTTAAAATGTATATCTCAGAAATAACTAAATTTCCTTGTCAATTGCATTATTATGAACTTTCATCAAATCTTTATCTGTGGTCATTTTTAAGTCTTTTGTCATTTAGACAGTTCTGGGTGTACTCTGATGCTTTTGCAAAAATGTTCCTATAAAAGGGTTTCATCTTCAAGGAATTCGTGGAAAAGACTGACAAGTACAGGTTTCTGGTAACTGACTGTACTGCTGAGCTGAATGAATAAGCATTTTCAGAACTCTAATGGAAAACTGATGAATTCATAAAAGTGCTAACAAAGGATCAAGATGAAAAAAAATTAATTACATGGGACTGAGTGAACTGATGAGGATGATTATAATTTTTGTGACTTTCTGCTTGAATTAAAAAAAACTGTGATGTAAATTTATGTAAAAAGAACTTAATGTAAAACAATGTCACTCTTCTCGCATATTTTCTCTTGTTTTGGAAAATATAGATATTTTCTGTTAAAGACGTGATTTATGTTGACACGTGATAGGTTGATTATTGTTATTATAAATGAATTAATAAATATTTTTAAGTTTCCAAAAAAAAATAGCCTCATCCACCCATCATATAGCATATTAAAACTTGATTCAGAGGGCTTCCCTGGTGGCCCAGTGGTTGAGAATCTGCCTGTCGATGCAGGGGACACGGGTTCGAGTCCTGGTCTGGGAAGATCCCACATGCCACGGAGCAACTAAGCCTGTGAGCCACAACTATTGAGCCTGAGCGTCTAGAGCCTGTGCTCCGCAACAAGAAAGGCCGCGATAGTGAGAGGCCCACGCACCGCGATTAAGAGTGGCCCCCGCTTGCCGCAACTAGAGAGAGCCCTCGCACAGAAACGAAGACCCAACACAGCGAAAAATAATAAATAAATTAAAAAAAAAAAAACCTTGATTCAGAGACTTCCCTGGTGGTGTGGTGGTTGAGACTCCATGCTCCCAATGCAGGGGGCCTGGATTCATTCCCTGGTCAGGGAACTAGATCCCACATGCATGCAGCAAGTGAGAGTTCGCATGTCACAACTAAGACCCAGCGCAGCCAAATTAATTAATTAATTAAAAAAAAACTTGATTCGTGTGTTTTGATAATTTCATAGTCTTTTAAAAAGTTATAACAAGGGTTGGAATTTTTAAATCTCCTGCAGGTCTTCAGATTTCTATGCCATTAAATTACAGTTCCACTTATTCATCTTAGTTCATTCCTCAATAACATAACTCCCAACAAAATTATGCTGGGAAAAATGCATACTTTTCGGGGAAATGTGTGGCTCAAGGTCTGAGAGATTATTTGTTAAAAGATTTTTGGTTCCAAAATGAAGTCTTCAGATTAACCAAGAATCCTTTCTCAGTCATCAAGAAACAAAGGATCTAATTGCATATTGATATGTCTACTTGAAGGTCTAGTTCTCAATGTAACATGTGCAAAACATGTTCACTTCTCACTCCAACCAAAATCTATTCCTCTTGATTTTCCCCATATTTGTGAATGGCACCACCATTCACCCAGCTGCACAAGCCAAAAATCTTGTAGGTATCCTCAAACCCTTTCATTCTCTCCCACCCCACATCCAATCCATCTGCAAATCTCTGTTTTATCTTTAAAAGAAATCCCTACTCCGACCATTTCTCATCACCTCCTCCCTGACTGTACTGTTCCAAGCCACGCTCTCTTATCATTTAGAATCCTGCAATAACTTCCTAACTGGCTTTCCTGATTCTGGTCTCGGAAAACACAAGCAAATCAACTCACGTCCCTGTTCCCAGTTCTCCAGTAGCTTCCCATCACACTTAGAATTAAATCCAAATTCAATTTAAGACCTACGATTTGGCTCCCGACCAGCTTGCCAAGCCCATTCCCTACCACTTTCCGTCTCACTCACCGCACTGCCATGCAGCCACAAAGCACAACGCTGTTTTTCTAACACGCCAGGCATATTCCCATCTCGGGGCTTTCGGCCTTTGTATACCGTCTGCTTGAAGTGCTCTTCCTCCGGGTGGTAACCACGGCTCACTCCCTCACTTCATTTAGACCACACTATTATCCCCATCACTTTATCCCTTTCTCTGTTTTATTTTTCGTGTGTGTGTGTGTGTGTGTGTGTGTGTGTGTGTGTTTCCAGAACACTTCCTGTCTAGGCCAGTATTTTAGTTGGTTAGTTAATTAGTTCACCAGTTATTGACTTCCCAATAAAACATAAGCTTCATGAAAACAGGGACAGTCTATACCGTTTTGGCTCCAATTCCTAGACCAGTGCCTAGCATACAGGAAGCCCTCCGAAAATGTGTTGCATGAATGACTTGCCAAAGGCAACGGATGCAAATAAATGCATATCCAGGAGATTTCCACGGCTGCCCGCTTCACGCTTCACGCCCTGGAGTTGAAAACTCCAGGGAGACAGCGACACCTCCTCACGGGGTTGAGGTGCTCTCAGTTCCTTTAGTCCTCCCGCCTAGTGGGGGAGTCAAGACTCAGCGGGCCGTGAGCCGGGATGGAGGAGAGGACAGGCGTCCCTCTCTATGGTGTTACTCCCCAGACCCCTCCTCCCTATCACCCGGCGTGCCTCTATGGTTCTTCCTGTGATTAGTCGGGAGGGGGCGCTGTGCGCAGGCGCGAGGTGACGCCGCGGCAGGGCCGGAAGGAGCGCAGCGGCGGCCTCGGCTGCGGCCACGAAGCTGTCGCGCTGCTCCTGCTGACTAGAAGCTGCGGCGACAGAAGCCGCCGAGCCTGTCTCGAGAGCC
>NW_006771655.1:125423-179507 GCF_000442215.2 Lipotes vexillifer
GAATTGAGTGGCGAGTAAGTGTCGGCCGCGGGGCGCGCCAGCTGTTCGGGAGGCTCTGTGAGGCTAGTGGCGTCTCCGCCCGGCGCCTCCATTGAGCCCGGGGGTGAGGGTGGGGGCGGGGGCTCGTTTGTGAGGGGCGGCGGGGGGCGCTGGCCGGGCTCAGCCGCGGCCCCGACGCGAGCGAACCCGGGGCCGCGCGGGGCGCCGCCTAGCGCCGAGCGTCCGGAGCAGCGGGGCTAGCGGCCGAGAGGGAGCGATAGAGGCGCGGGCGGCCGGCGGACCCTCCGCCGCTCCCGCCACTTCGGGAAGTTTTGCGGGCCGGTAGCGCCGAAAGACCGAGTTTCCTCGGCGGCGCCTCACGGGAGGCGGTGGCCGTGGAGCAGAACGCGGCCGGGGGCGCGCGGGGGGGCAACATGCCGTGACTTTGATCTCCGACGCCCTGGTCCGGGCGGGGGGGGGCGGGGGGCTGACGGGCCGCGGTCCCAAATCCTCCCGACTCGGCTCTGGAGGGGCGTCTTCCCGAAAAGGCGGCCACTGCTGCCCAGTCCTCGTGAGGCCTCCCCAAGTGTGTCAGAACCCTGGGCAGCGCGGGGAACGCGAACCCGACAAATGTGCCCGGAGCGCCGAGCGGCGAACGAGGCCGATCTTCCCGCGTGAGATGTGGCCCGAATACCGTGTGGGACGATTGTCTAAAACTTCGGGCGGTTTCAGTCCCAGGACCAAGCTCACTGAGTGCCTGCAGGGTCCCTGTTCGCTGGGCAGGGTTCCGACATCAGCGAGCCGAGGGTTCTGTAAAGAACTCGGATGCGTCGTGATAAGCGTCTGGGTAGGGTTGTCCCAGGCTTTTTTATTTTATTTATTTATTTTTGGCTGCGCAGGGGCTTTCTGTAGTCGCGGCGAGGGGGGGTGGCTACTCTGTTGCGGTGCGCGGGCTTCTCATTGCGGTGGCTTCTCTTGTTGCGGAGCATGGGCTCCAGGTGCGCGGGCTCAGTAGTTGTGGCTCGCAGGCTCTAGAGCACAGGCTCAGTAGTGGTGCACGGGCTTAGTTCCTCCGCAGCACGTGGGATCTTCCTGGACCAGGGCTCGAACCCGTGTCCCCTGCATTGGCAGGTGGATTCTTAACCACTGCGCCACCAGGAAGTCCCTGTCCTAGGCTTTTTGATGCAAAGAGAAGATGACTTACCCTGCTGCGAGAGGGCTGGGCAGACTTTAGTATGCTGGCCTACTGGAAGACCTTTACGAAATGGCCTTGCTTCGTTGGTGTTTTGTAGCAGTAATTTATTGCGGCTGGGGGTAGGGAGTGGTTGAATTTAAGGAAATATTTGGAGAGCCTAGGGCCAGATTTTGGACCTCCCCGTAAACTTAAATAGAGGCTTTAGATTTTTCTCCTGAAGACAGGCAGCAGCTAATAAAAGAGAAGTCTTGCAACCCCTTTGGAGAAGTCTAATAAAGGAAGTTGAGATGTGAGTCTGGGAGACTGAAAGTTTATGAAACAGGATAGATGAGAGAGCCTGTATTTACTAATTCTGATAGTTCCTGTTTAATGAGGGTTCACTAAATTCTAGGCTATGGTTAAGATATTTACAGACATCTGTCTTTAGCCAGATACTGTTCTAAGGATTTTCCATATATTAACTCTTTGACGCCTCAGTGCCGTGGGTTTTGTCATTATTCTTATTTTAAAGAGGAAGAAAGGGAGGTGCTGAAAAATAACTTACCTGGTTGCAAAGCTTGTAAGGGTCAGAGCTGGTACTTGAACCCAGTTTGGCTCCAGAGTTCATGCTCCTAATTATCCTGCTATACCTGTGAACTTCTTGTTTGTTCAAGAAGTTCTTCTGGAATATTTACTTTTGCCAGGCTGTGTCCTATGTTCTGAGGCTGTGGGAATGAAGGTTTTTTGTTTGTTTGTTTGTTTGTTTTGCGGTACGCGGGCCTCTCACTGTTGTGGCCTCTCCCGTTGCGGAGCTGTGCTCCGGACGCGCGGGCCCAGCGGCCATGCCCCACGGGCCCAGCCGCTCCGCAGCACGTGGGATCCTCCTGGACCGGGGCACGAACCCGCGTCCCCTGCGTCGGCAGGCGGACTCTCAACCACTGCGCCACCAGGGAAGCCCGGGAATGAACGTTTTTTAGCAGAGGAGATAGATATTAATCATAGCTTCCTAAATTGTAGATTATCATTGTGGTGAGTACTTCGAAGGAGTGAGAGGTGTGTGAACAAACACTGGGGTTAGTCCAGAAAGGTTTTTCTCTGAGGAGGTGACATTTAAGATGAGGAACATGAATACAGTTAATTTGGTCAAAGAGAGGCAGTGAAGAAGAGTAACCCAGCCAGAGAGAAGAGCCGGAAGTGGAAGGCAGAAGCATGGAATGTTCAAGGACCTGAGCCTTGGTGTCTGCAGATCGGTGAATAGGGGGAAGAGGTATGAGGTGGGGCTAGCTAGTCAGCAAGGATCATATGAGGCAGTGTTTCACAGGCCATGGTAAGGATTTTGGTTCTACCATGATGAGATCCGTGGTTTTTTAAAAAAACAAAAACAAAAACTCAATGCTATATGAAAATTTATCATAGGGTGTAACCTGTAGACAGTATTGGGATAGAAGGGACAGGATATCATGAGTTCACAGAGGATTCAACTGTAAAAATATCATTGAATGGCTTCCTTGGGGGCGCAGTGGTTGAGAGTCCGCCTGCCGAAGCAGGGGACACGGGTACGTGCCACGGAGCGGCTGGGCCCGTGAGCCATGGCCACTGAGCCTGCGCGTCCGGAGCCAGTGCTCCACAATGGGAGAGGCCACAGCGGTGAGAGGCCCGCATACGGCAAAAAAAAATATATATATATCATTGAAAACACTGATCTCTCCCCTTTGTGGATGAGGATATGCTTGCCTATCCATCCCAGTTTCTTTTTCTTTTCTTTCTTTTTTTTTTTTAACATCTTTATTGGAGTGTAATTGCTTTACAATGTTGTATTAGTTTCTGCTGTATAACAAAGTGAATCAGCTATATGTATATATATATCCCCATGTCTCCTCCCTCTTCTGTCTCCCTCCCACCCTCCCTGTCCCACCCCCTAGGTGGTCACAAAGTGCTGAGCTGATCTCCCCATGCGATGCAGCTGCTTCCCACTAGCTAGCTATTTTATGTTTGGTAGTGTATATATGTCCATGCCACTCTCTCACTTTGTCCCAGCTTACCCTTCTCCCTCCTCATGTCCTCAAGTCCATTCTCTATGTCTGTGTCTTTTTTCCTGTCCTGTCCCTAGGTTCATCAGAACCTTTTTTTTTTTTAGATTTCATATATTATGTGTTAGCATATGGTATTTGTTTTTCTCTTTCTGACTTCACTCTGTATGACAGACTCTAGATCCATCCACCTCACTACAAATAACTCAATTTCGTTTCTTTTTATGGTTAAGTAATATTCCATTGTATATATGTGCCACATCTCCTTTATCCATTTATCTGGCGATGGACACTTAGGTTGTTTCCACATCCCAGTTTCTTTTTTTTTTTTTTTTGCGGTACGTGGGCCTCTCACTGTTGTGGACTGTCCTGTTGTGGAGCACAGGCTCCGGACGCGCAGGCTCAGAGGCCATGGCTCACGGGCCCAGCCGCTCCGCGGCATGTGGGATCTTCCCAGACCGGGGCACAAACCCGTGTGCCCTGCATCGGTAGGCGGACTCTCAACCACTGCGCCACCAGGGAAGCCCTCCACATCCCAGTTTCTGAACCAATTTTCAGTTGACAGTTGATGAAAAATCTCAATGTTATATATTAAACTCTGTAGCTTCCCCACCGAAAATTTTGAATAATTTTTGGTTTAAAACCTTTTGTATTGTAGAAAGATACTGATAACAGGATTTTTAGAGCTCTTTTAAACTGCTTAAACTCCAGACTAATTGTTTGCATATTATCTGTAATTATGGATGCTATTTTACCGTAGTTTTTTCATTTTGTTTATGTACTGAAATTAATATGCATTGCATTTTCTTCTGAACTCATCAGCTTCCTTGTTCTTTCTTAATAGTATCACCATCCTCCAGTCACCTGATCTCAACATTGAGGTCATCTTTGACTCCTTGTTTCCTCGTGCCCTTCATGGCCAATTACATACAAAAATCCCATTGAATCTAACCTCTGTGGTCAGTATCTTGTATCTTTTCCTCCCTCTGCTTACTGTTACCTTTAGTTCAGACTTCACTGGCTCTTGCTTCCTGGGTTTCCTGCCACTAGATTACACACTGCAGCTAGGTTGATTTTCCTAAAGCACAGCTCTCTGCATTGCTTCCCATTGATTAGAAAATAAACTTAGAGCTCTGCTTCACTTACCTGTTAGCAAACCACCTCCAAGCCTGGTGACTTAGTATAACGGTTTTATTTGTTGACAGTTTTTTGAGTCAAGAAACTGGGAAGGACTCACCTGGGTGGTTTTCCCCCCACACACCTGCTGTCAGCCAAGGTGGCTGGGACTGGAGGATATACTTCCAAAATGGCTTCTTTATTCATATGCCTTGTCTGAGACTGCTGGAAGACTGGGTTCAGCTGCCCTTTCCCTCTTCATATAGTGTCAGGGCTTTCCATGTGTTCTCTCCATCAGGGTAGTCAGACTTCTTACATGGTGACTGTGGGTTTCAAGAGCCCTAGATGGAAGTGCTGTTCTCTTAAAACTAAGCCTGGAACTGGCAGAGCATTAAGTTTAGCTTAAATATTGCTGTCTCCACTAAGCCTACTCTGACTGCCTGCCCTCTTTCAACTGGAATAGTCTCTGTATTGCACTAATGGGTTTATACTTTGTAGTATACTTAATTGTGTGCATATTTTCTCTCATTGATGGAAGTTCTTTGAAGCAAGATCCATGTTGGATTTTCTTTGTGTTCCCCATGATGCATAACACAAATTCTTTATACCATGTGGTGAGCCTGCAATAAACATTTGCCAAACTCTTTTAATGTATTTTAATTTTAAATGTTAATGTAAATAATACCAATTAGTATATAAAAATATAAGGAAGCAAAAAATGTAAACCTATTAGAAATAACTGTTATTAACTTTTCTGTGTTAATTTAATATTGATTACATATTAGTACAGGATTACAAAGAATGGCTAGCTAAATGTTAAGATGAGAAACTAGTATTTGAATGAAAAGCAATAATCATTTATAGACACTTAAAAAAATATGCTAGGAAGAGGTTTTGTGGGTGCTGGTATGACACGGGCCTGTCAGCTTCTCTCAGCCTGTGCCTGGCTCTTCTTTGCCCACCTTTCCCTAGAACATCCAGAGAGTTAACCCACTAAATTTGAAACATCCTTTATTACCCCAAAATCAGCACTGCAGAAGTAATGGGCATATTTTTGGAGATTACTCTGGAAAACAGGAACACCACAAAACCCCAGGACCATACAGTATTATATTAGGAGCATCTGGAAGGAAAAGT
This sequence comes from Lipotes vexillifer, assembly GCF_000442215.2. Taxonomy (NCBI): domain Eukaryota; kingdom Metazoa; phylum Chordata; class Mammalia; order Artiodactyla; family Lipotidae; genus Lipotes; species Lipotes vexillifer. Next base: position 130,860 of record NW_006771655.1, read on the forward strand.
GGAGAAGTGACATGAATAGAGGAATTGAGAAGAAAATGATTTGTTAGGGACAGACCCAAGGACCCTGGTCACAAGGAGGCAGAGATGCAGTTTCAGAAATCATAAAATTGTGTGAGAGAACCATGGGTGATTCCCATCTTTTCCCGACTTCCTTTGTTCTCCACATTTTCTATAATGGTGTAATACTTTATAACTGAAGAAAATCATGATAAACTGATTGTTGTCATGTAAGCCATGTTACTTGACTCTGGTTGTATATGGCTATGATGAAGAGCTCCAGTCTCTGGCAGAAGAGTATGTTTTTGGAGCCACTCATTCATGCGACAACTGTGAGACTCTGGAAGTACAGCTATGAATAAGACATAGTCAAGGGCATATGGAGAAAACAAAATGCGAACTCCTTCTCATCATGTGTTGATTCATTCATACAACGAAGTGAAGGGGATAAAACAAAAGATCATTAGGACAGTTGTGGGAGGTGGAAGAGAACATAGAAGAATTGTCATCCAATTTTCTTAAATTCTTATAATATTACTACATAAGATTCTCCACTGAGTAATGAAGTGATGAAATATATCCTAATTTTAAGTTCTAATTTGGAAGCATTAATTGGTATATTTGACTATAGAGTATAATCATAAATGTGTAAGTGATTATTTGTATAATTAAAAGCAAGAGGTGGCAACTGAAATATTCTTTTTTGGGTGGCATTTCCTATTTCTGAACTCCACTTTGGTGTCTGATCAATAAGCGAAAAGACTTACATAGCTTCTTGCTACTTCCAAAGGGAAAACGAAGTTTCTTATAGAAGGAAGTAAAAGTTTTACTGTGAATAGTTGTAATACTAGTGAAAAGTAACTTGGAAGAGGAGAATAAAGTTCTCTCTCTACCCCTCTCCCCCCCGTTTGGTTGTATTATCAACATAGTAGTAGTAGTAGTAAACACTGTGCATCTGCTGTTTCCATTTCGCAGGTAATAATAATAGTCATAATGTGACACTTGCTGTTTGCCAGTCATTATGCTAAACACTTTATATATGTTTAACTCAATTAATTTTAAAACAACTGTATTGTCATTTTACAAATAAAGGAGTTAGGCCCAAGAGATTAAGCAGTTTATGCATAGTCACTGATTCACTAATTGGTGAAACCATGGTTCATACTTAGGCAATCTGCTCTGAGCCCAGATGAGAGGACTGAATGTCAGGGAGTTAAATAAATGACCTTTACAGAGAAGCTAGTCAGGAGTAGAAATTTCATCATCAGACTTCTTTTCTCACTGCAGCTTGGGGCCACTGTACTTGCCATTCATGAGGAATCTTGCTTTTAAAGCATCACTAGTAATCTGCTTAACTACAAGCTTGACAGTCTAACTAAATTAGATACAAAATAAATCACATTTTCCTTTGATTTCCAGTGTAAAATTGAAGGAACCTAGTTATGGTAAAAGAAGAAATAAGCTTGGTTATTGGAATTAAGTGTTCAAAATGCTTTTTTTAATTGAATTAATTAAATTTTGGCTGTGTTCGTTGGGTCTTCATTGCTGCGCGCGGGCTTTCTCTAGTTGCGGCGAGAAGGGGCTTATCTTGTTGCAGAGCACAGGCTCTAGGCGCCCAGGCTTCAGTAGTTGGGTCACATGGGCTCAGTAGTTGTGGCTCGCGGCCTCTAGAGCACAGGCTCAGTAGTTGTGGTGCACGGGCTTGGTTGCTCCGCGGCATGTGGGATCTTCCCGGACAAGGGCTCGAACCCGTGTCCCCTGCATTGGCAAGCGGGTTCTTAACCACTGTGCCACCAGGGAAGTCCCAAAATGCTTTTTAAAAATTGTATTTGATGGGACTTCCCTGGTGGTCCAGTGGCTAAGTCTCCGTGCTCCCATGGCAGGGGGCCCAGGTTCGATCCCTGGTCAGGGAACTAGATCCTGCGTGCCGCAACTAAGACCCGGCACAGCCAATTAAATAAATAAATATATTTTTAAAAAATTGTATTTGAAAGAAAAGTACTTGAATAGGTGCAGTTGAAATTTGATACCAGAGCTCTTTCCATTATACCATGCTATTTATAAAATCAATGACATCATTATTGTTATTTCAAGCGAGATACTTAAACTTATGCTTGGGTTTATAATTTTTAAACATTGAGATACCTTTGTTCAGTTATAGATACCAGAAAGTTCTGTTGTAATACTTAAACATAGACTTGATATAAAATTTTGTAGTATCTTAAGTTGGGAAAATGATGACATTATTTGACTATCTCTTTATAGACATCATATAATAAGCCAGGGTCTGGGGCCCACCTCCCCTAAGATTTCTCACAGGAAGGCAAAGAAAATTGAGATTTTCTTAGAGAGGAAGAAAAACCTTGAGTGGGTAGGTTACAGATAGGATCTTGGAACTAAAAAGCCACTGTAGCAGTTATAATTGTCCCCCATTGGTTCTTACTTATTGATTTTCATTCTTGTGATGTCCGTCGGAGTAAAGCAAGAAAATGGTTCAAAAATCAAACTACAGAAAGAAATAAAAGCAATAATTCTCTTCTCTTGACCCCTAAATACTGTTTCACAGAGGCAACCACTCTCTTTTTCCCTTAGGGTGACTTTTTTCCCTCTAAGTTTTCCATTGTTAAATACAACACACACACAAAGAAATTTCACCCCAAACAGCTAAGTTTAAGCCTATGCCTAAACTTTATCTAAATGGGGCATTCAGTATATTTTCTTTTATGTCTGAATTCCTTCACTCAACCATTACGTTTTAAGATCCATTCATATTGTGTGTGACTACAATGGCTTGATTCTTGATGCTGTGTATGTTTCAATTGTATGAGCATACCTCAGTGTATTTGTCCATTCCATCATGGATATGAGTCCTTTTCAGTTTTTGGCTGTTAGGAGTAGTGCTGCTGTGAACATTCTTGTGCATAGACCTGGTGCGTATAAGTGTACATTTCTGTAGTACAGATTTTACAGTGGATTGTTGAGTCTTCCAAGATTTATATTTTCCACTATAATTGATAAAGTATCAAGGATTCTTTTTTTTTTTTTTTTTGGTACTACTTAGGTCAAGAAGTAGATCATCCCCAAGCCTCCTCTATGCATGCTGTCCTGAGCATAATTCATTCCTTCCCCCTGAGATTAACCATTAGTCTGATCATTTTCTTGTATTTCTTTATGGTTTTTTCACCTGAGTGCATCCCTATATCTTTTAAATCTAGGGTTCCTCTTCCATTCCTTTCATTTTTCCTTATAATTTATCTGTTGTTGAACCTGAATCATTTGACCTGTTAGTTTCCCAGCGCCTAGATAGGTGTTTGTCAGGCTTAAAAAAAAAATCATTCCTCCCTGTAGAGCCATTTTAGACATTTTTTCCTGATTCTCCCCCATTAAATACTAAGGAATAAAATTTTGTTGGGTGGGATTGAATGTGGGAGGATGACAAACCATTGTAATATATAAGATCTTTTTACCCCCTTGCAAAATTGCCCCCATTGAGGATACCTGATCTAGATGACATACTTAACAGTGTAATTCAAAAATTTCATTTTTCAGATAGCTTCTATTCTAAAAATTAGGCTGTGTCCAGATCTGATTGTTTCTGTCAAGACAGTAGATAGTGTTCTTTCCTCAGAAGGCAGTTATGTCGTATTGTCTCTATGATGTTAGAGTCAATGATATTCAGTGTCTAGGTCCAGTAATTTTTTATTTTTTTATATTTTTTCCCACTTGTGGGATCTTAGTTCCCTGACCAGGGATTGAACCTGGGGCACCGGAATTAAAGTGCCAAGTCCTAACCACTGGAATGCCAGGGAATTCCAAGGCCCAGTAAATTACTGAGGATTGCAAAATGGTGATATTTTAATTGAATTTTTAAATTAATACTACAATAATTTTATAAAGAAATGATTTCCTCATCTACTATTTGGTTATCCAGTGATATAGTTTATATAGAAAAGGCAAGAAAATGCCTGATGCTTTGCCTTTGTTATACCAGTTTTAAAGGTAATGTATTGGTTGACTATCATCTTCTGAAAATGACTTTAAAAAAATTATGAACACTTTCATTTTTACATTTTCCTAAGATGTTTGTACCATATTAATTATTATCTTTACTGAAGTTCAAAATGTTCCATCTTTGGCCAGTGGACGCGTCTTCAGGAATTTATTCTGACAGGATTCAGTCTTTGATAAGTAGTCTTTGATAGCTTCCTTGATATGTGATATGACAAGATGTTCCATGTTCATTTTGTATGATTCCTGCCCCAGACTTGGAATTAGTAATTTGTCCCAAAAGCCTTCATCTCTTTCGATGAGAAATAGTATTTCAAATAATCTGGGCACTATGGATGTTCATTGCTACAAGCAGGTCTTGTTTGAAAACTTTTTTTTTTTTGGATGGAAGTAAAATATTTTACGAGTTTATACTAATATTTATAATTCAAATTTAGGACTATAGTGGTTTTACTTAACTTACTTCATTGCTTCTATATTATAATTCCTTTTTACCACACTAAGAATCTTGATTCTCAAGGACACAGGGATTAATAGAATTAGAATATGCTATAACTTTGTTTTTAACACACCCAAAAGTGTCAAAATGAAAGTCTCAGAATGTCACCACCAGCATGATTACTGTAAACAACTTTAAAATCTTTCATATGCTTCCCTTCCCCATAATTTTCGTAATTGTACTGTATCATTCAATCTTAGTTATAATTTAATCTTAGTACTGTAAGTTAATTATGTATTTCATGTTTACCACTAGTCTTTGTGTCAGTGTCTCTCTAGTCATTTTGGTTGCCTGATGAAGCTTGCTTTTCTGTTGATTCCTCAGGAAAATCTTGTAGGAAGTTCTTGTACATTGTTAAGTTTGTGCATTTTTTTCTTAAAATTAGTTTTGCTGGATATAAAATCTCTGGCTCACGTTTTTTTTTTAAAGTATCTTAATCTGTTTTCGAGTGTCTTAAAGCATCACTGTAAAAATCTGTTAATAATCTTAATTTTTTCTGTTATAATTCTCAAGCCCAGATGCTAAAGGATTTTTTTCTTTCTTTCTTTAAAGTCCAGTAATTTTACTAGAATGTGTCTTGATGGTTGTCATTCTGGGTTGCTTTCCTTAGGTATGTACTGTGCTCTTTTGAAATGTAGCTTTAATATTTTTACTTTAGGAAAGTTTTTTTTTTTCAGTTACAGTTTTTTGTGTTTTCTTCCCTTTCAGTTTATTCAAGAGCTCCTTTATCTCCTTTTTTCTATTTAAAATTGTCCTTTCACCTTTCAGTTCTCCTAAAGCAGTATGTGTTGTGTTTATTAACACTTGTGTTTCTTCTAATTTACTCTGCATTCCTAAAACACTTTAATTTCTGTTTCTTTCCTGAGATATGTCACTTCATTTCTGAGTTTTTCTATTTCTGATTTATGATGTTATTTTATGTCTTAATTTAATTTCTTAGTGACCCTTAGGTTTTTATATCTTTCTGGCGTGTTGTTATTGTTTATAGGGATGTTTTGCATCTTGTTTTTCTTACACCTTTATATGACATTCGACATCAGTTCTTTTCTTTGTTAATTTTTAGTGAAATTAGCTTTTTTGGATTTAAAAAAATTTTTTATTGGAGTATAGTTGATTTACAATGTTGTGTTAGTTTCAGGTGTACAGCATAGTGATTCAGTTATACATATACATATATCCACTCTTTTAGATTCTTTTCCCATAGAGGCCATTACAGAGTATTGAGTAGAGTTCCCTGTGCTATACAGTAGGTCTTCATTAGTTACCTATTTTATATGTAGTAGTGTGTATATGTCAATCCCCGTCTTCCAGTTTATCCCTCCTCACCCCCCTTACACCCTGGTAACCATAGGTCTGTTTTCTACATCTGCAGCTCTGTTTCTGCTTTGTAGATAAGTTCATTTGTACCCTTTTTTAGATTCCACATATAAGCAATATCATATGATATTTGTCTTTCTCTGTCTGACCTCCCTCAGTAAGACAGTCTCTGGGTCCATCCATGTTGCTGCAAATGGCATTATTTTGTTCTTTTTTATGGCTGAGTAATAGTCCCTTGTATATATGTACCACGTCTTCTTTATCCATTCCTCTGTTAATGGATGCTTTCTTGGACTTTTAGAAGGAGATGTAGTTTAGGATAACTTTTTCTAACTTCACAGAGCTCCCTCTTCATACAGTGTTCAAAATATGGCAGCTTGCTTTTTGAGACTTCTTGATTCTGTTCTCTATTTTTATCTGGACCTAACTTCTTTTTCCTTTGTCTCTATCTTACTCAGTTTAACTGTTCCCAGCATTTTATTCTCATAGGGCTGTGTCCTGTCAGGGAGCCCTGGTTGATGAGTTTCAAAACTTCATGGGTCCTAGACTGCTATATCTTTTTCAGATCTTACAGGGTCAGGGCCTTCTTGCACTTACCCACTATTGAATTGAGCAAAACCACTTCGTAGTATTAGCTCCTTTTTCAGATTGGCCTGTGTGCTTTCCAGTGAATTCCTGTCGGTTATTTGGGGTTATATATTGATACTATTCTCAGGTTTGAACGGTACCCTGTGCTTTCTGAGGCACCAGTGATGCTTCAAAAATTGTGTGGCCCTTGGTGGTTTGTCCTCATGTGCTTGCAGTTTGGAGCCTGTGGAGACTCCTTTGTTTTGTCTTGTTTTTGTGTAAACTGGAATTTTTGTAACCAGGGAATTTTTTTCTGTTTTTATTTGAAAATTTGGGGAGATTTAAAAGCTATGGTGCCACCATTACTGCCATCTTCCCAGAATTTACTTATTTGTTTGTTTATTTATTTATATTTGGCTGCTTTGGGTCTTCACTGCTGCTCACGGGCTTTCTCTAGTTGCAGCGAGTGGGAGCTACTCTTCATTGTGCCTAGGCTTCTCATTGCGGTGGCTTCTCTTGTTGCGGAGCACGGGCTCTAGGCGCACGGGCTTCAATAGTTGTGGCTCACAGGCTCTAGAGTGCAGGCTCAGTAGTTGTGGTGAGCGAGACTAGTTGCTCCACGGCATGTGGCATCCTCCCAGACCAGGGCTTGAACCCATGTCTCTCTCACTGGCAGGCAGATTCCTAACCACTGCACCACCAGGGAAGCCCCCATTTTTCTTTTAAGTTGTCTGATTCTTCTTTTCCTTTCTTTTTTTTTTTTTTTTTTTTTTTTTCAGTTAACATGTAGGAGTTCTTTATATTTTCTGGATAGGAACCTTTGTTATATTGTATTTCCCAGTGGCTTGCCTTTTCACTGTTAATAATTTCTTTGGTGAACAGAAGTATTTTATCTTAATGTACAATATTTCAGTCTTTTCTTTGGTGGACAGCCCTTTTTATTTCCTGTTTAAGATATCTTTTCCAGGTCTGATTTGTGCAGGTATTTTCTTATGTTATCTTCCAGAAACTTTATTATTTTACCTTACCATTTATTTTATTTTATTTTTTGTCTTTTTTTTTAAACATCTTTATTGGGGTATAATTGCTTTATTACCTTACCATTTAAATCAAGAGTTCACCTGAAATTGTTTTCCTCTAAAGCATGAAGAAGAGGTCTAGTTCTTTGATATTTCCTATCCTCCCAAAATATAGTACAGTGTCATATAGTTTTAAAAATCATGTTTATCCACTGCTCTGCAGTGCTGCTTTTGTCATAGATCAGTTTGTCCATATGTGAGTGAATCTTTTTGTGGACTCTGTTCCATTGGTCTATTTTTCTCTTCTTTTGCCAATACCACATTGTCTTAATTATTGTAGCTTTATAATAATAAGACTAAATATCCAGTAGTATAAATTCTCCATGTTTTGTTTTTGTTTATGAATGCTTTACTTATTCTTGGTTCTTTACATTTTCCTGTAAGTTTTAGAATCATCTAGTACACATCCATTTTTAAAATCTGACTAAGGCTGTCTTAAACTTGTAGACCAATTTGGGGAGAATTGACATCTTTACAAACTTGAGCCTTCCAACCCACAAATGTGGTATGTCTCTCCATTTATTTGCTCTTTAATTTCACTCAGTGATGTTTTACAGTTTTCTGTGTAGAGGTCTTACACATTTTTCATGTGTTTATCCCTGTTATTTGATTGTTTTTGATGCTGCTCTTTTAAAATGTCTTTTTTTTCTAATTGTTTCATACTAGTTCATTTTTTGTATATTGGCCTTGTATCTAGAGATTTTGTTTTTGATTCATTCACTTATTCCAGTGGTATCTCTGTGTACAGTTACACATACAGATATACATAATTTTGTTCTCTTGTAATCTTCTAGTATCTTTATTGTTTTCTCTTTCATGTGATCTATCTGGAATTGATGTTGATGGGTGGTATAAGGAATGTATCAAGGCTCATTTTATTCCCATATAGATATCCACTTGGCCCACCAATGTTTATTGAAAAGGCCATTCTTCCCACTGCGTTTCAGTAACACCTTTGTTTTTATGTGGGTGACCACGTGTATGTGGCTGTGTTTCTGAGCCCTCTGTTCTATTTTTCTACCTTTGCATCAGTACCACAATCTTATCTGCAAATAATGCCACTTTTATTTCTTCTTTCAACTTGATATTTTACTTTTTATTGCCTGACTCTACTTGCTACAACGTCCAATACAGTGTTGACAAAAAAATGGTGAAAGCTCTTCTCAGTTTCAGAGAGAAAGCTTTTCAGTGTTTCACTCTTCGGTGTGAGGATTGCTCTAGTGTTTTTGAAATGGCTTTTATTAGATGAAGGAAATTCACTTCCAGTACCAATTTGCTGAGAGATTTTAGTCGTGAATAGGTGTTAATTTTGAACACTTTTTTTTTTCAACTGCAGTGACTATGTAGTTTTTTTTACTGTAGTAATGAACGTTGCATTGCTTTGGTTAGGATTTTTCATTTGTGTTCATGAGAGATTCTAGTCTTTCTAGTAATGTTCTCATCACCATTCAGTATCAAAATTGTGCTAGCCTCGTAAAATGATTTCAGAAATAATGTTTGCTCTTTTTCTGTTCTCTGAGTTTTTGTAATACTAGTTACATTTCTTCCTCAAACGTTTAGGAAACTTTACTGGGCTTGCTGTATTCTTTGTGGGAAGGTTATTAATTACTTATTCAGTTTCTTTATTTGATAGAGATCTGTTGAAATTTAATTTTTGTGTTCAATTGTGGTAAATTGTGTCTCAAGGAGTTTATTTCAGTTAAAATTTCAAATTAAGTGGTATAAAGTTATTCATGGTATTTTTTTATATTGTGGAATCTGTAGTGATATCTTCTTTAACATTCCAGATGGTGGTAATTTGTGTTTTCTCCCTTTTTTCTTAATCATTCTTAATAAAGGTTTATCAATCTTATTTAATCTTTTTAGATTTTTTTGTATGTTATTAATCTTTTTAGAGAAACCTTTTTGCTTTGATTTTTCTCAGTTTTATGTTTATAATGTTTCAATTTCTGCTCTTATAAGTTTTTCTGTCTACTTTTTCTGGGTTTAATTTACTGCTCTTTTTCTAACTTCTTGAGATCAAAGCTTAAATCAATGATTTTTGGGTTGTTTTTTCTTCTCTAAAGTATGCATTTGGACCTGTAAATTATCCTCTCAGCACTGCTGTAATTCCATCCCACAAATTTTGATGTGTTTTGTTTTCATTACCTTTCAGTTCAGTCAAAATAGTTTCTAATTTTCAATGTAACTTTTTTAACCCATGGATTGTGTAGGTTACTTAATTTCTAAAACTTAGTAATTTCCAATTTATCTTTCTTTTGCTGACTGTTGTCATACAACACGTGCTGTATGATTTCAAGCCTAGCACATTTGTTGAGGCTAGCTTTATGGCTCAGCATGTAGTCTGTTCTGTAAATGTTCCTGGTGCATTTGAAAAGAATGTGTACTCTGCAGTAGTTAGGTGGAGTGATCTATAAATGTCAGTTAAGTCAGCTGTTTGATAGTGCTGTTCAAGTCTTCTGTCCAGCTGTAGGTGTGGATTTGTCTTATTTCTTTAAGGTCTGTCAATTTAAGCCATATATATTTTGAAACTGTGTTACTAAGTTCATACAGGTTTAACATTGTTATATCTTTTGTGAGTTGACCTTATCTGGATGAAATCTCCCTACTTGTTTGTAATTATACTTGTAATATCCATTTTGTCGGATACTAGTGCACTCATGCAGTTTTTTATGGGTTTTCTAAAGAGCAGGGGGATAAAATAGTTAAAAAGAGAATTTCAACAGAGAACTAGAATTTATTTTTAAAAATAAGATGGACTTTTTATTGACGTATAGTTGCTGTACAATATTATATAAGTTATAGGTGTACAATACAGTGATTTATAATTTTAAAAGGTGTTATTCCATTTATAGTTATTATAAAATATTGGCTATATTCCCCATGTTGTACAATCAGTATATCCTTGTAGCTTATTTTATACCTAATATTTTGTACGTTTATTTCCCCCTACCCCTATATTATTGCCCATCCCCCCTTTCCTCTCCACTGGTAACCACTGCTTTGTTCTCTGTATGTGTGAGTCTCCTGCTTTTTTGTTACATTCAATAGTTTGATGTATTTTTTAGATTCCACATATAAGTAATACTTTACAGTATTTGTCTTTCTCTGTCTTATTTCACTTAGCATAACGCCCTCCAAGTCCATTCGTGTTGCTGCAAATGGCAAAACTTTGTTCTTTTTTTTTATGGCTGAGTAGTATTTCACTGCATAAATATACCACATCTTCTTTATCCATTCATCTTTTAATGGACACTTAAGTTGCTTCAATATCTTGGCAATTGTAAATAATGCTGCGATGAACATTGGGGTGCATGTATCTTTTCAAATTACTGTTTTTGTTTTTTTCAGATAAATAGACAAGAGTGGAATTCCTAGGTCATATGGTAGTTCTGTTTTTAGTTTTTTGAGAAACCTCCATGTTGTTTTCCATAGTGGTTGCTCCAGTTTATATTCCCACCAACAGTGTATGAGGGTTCCCTTTTCTCCCCATCCTCTCCAACATTTGTTATTTGTGTTCTTTTTAATGATGGCCATTCTGACAGATGTGAGTTGATATCTCTTTGTGGTTTTGATTTGTATTTCCCTGATGATTAGCGATGTTGAACATCTTTTCATGTGCCTGTTGGCCATCTGCATTTCCTCAGATGGACATTTTATAACTAAAAACTACAGTATCTGAAATTAAGAACTTATTAGATGAGTTGTTAACGTTCGATGTTTGCTTTCTATTCTTTTACGTTAAATATTTCAGTTTTCTTGTACTTACACTGTTTATCTTGTAAAACACACTTAGTTGGGTTTCATTTATCCATTCTGATAATCTGTCCTTTAATTGTAGTAGTCTGTTTATGTAATATAATTTCTGATACAGTTGAATTTTTTAAAGTTGTACAGCATAATGACTTGACTTACATACACTGAAATGATTACCACGATAAGTTTAGTTAACATCCATCCATATAGATAGCAAAAGAAAAAAGAAAATTTTTTCTCCCTATGATGAGAACTTTTAGGGTTAACCTTCTTAGCAACTTTCAGATGCACCAGACAACAGTGTTAACCTTAGTCCCCATGCTGTACATTACATCCCCAGTACTTGTTTATCTTATACCTGGAAGTTTTACCTTTTTACCACCTTCATCCAGTTCTCCCACCTCTTGTAAACACAAATCTGATCTCTTTTTCTGTGAGTCTTTTTTTTATAGTTTTGGTTTTTTTGTTTGCTTGTTTGTTTTTAGATTCCACATGTTAGTGAGATCATACAGAACTTGTCTTTCTCTATCTGACTTATTTCACCTAGTATAATGCTCTCAGGGTCCATCCGTGTTGTCTCAGATGTCAGGATTTCCTTCTTTTTTGTAGTTGAATAGTATTCCATTTTCTTTATCCATTCATCTGTCAGTGGACACTTAGGTTGCTTCCATGTCTTGGCTATTATAAATAGTGCTGCAGTGAACATGGCAGTGCAGATATCTTCAAAGTATCGAGATATTTCGTTTCCTTCAGATATATACCCAGAAGTGGAATTGCTGGATCATGTGGTAGTTCTATTTTAAAATTTTTGAGGAACCTCCATACTGTTTTCCTTAGTGGCTGTTCCAACTTATAATCCCACCAACAGTGTACAAAGGTTCCCCTTTTTCCATATCCTGCTAGCATTGTCATCGCTCATAACAATGAGTTTTTAAGTGAATGATAACCATTCTGACAGGCAGAGGTGATTTTGATTTGCATTTCCCTGACGTTTAGTGCTGTTGAGCACCTTTTAACATACCTGTTGGCCATTTGAATATCTTATTTGGGAAAATGTCTATTTAGGTCCTTTGCCCATTTTTAAAAATTGGATTATTTGGGGTTTTCTGCCATTGATCTCTGTGAGTTCTTTATATATTCTGGATTTTAGTACCTTATTAGGGGTTATGATTTGCAGATATTTTCACCCATTCCATAGGTTGCTGTAATTGAGTTTTTAATTTACTTTCTGAAAAATGTTTTTTAGTTCTTTTTCTTGTTTATTTTATTTCAAATTTTCCAGTTTAATTTTACTTTTTTAAAATATATGTTCCATCTGTTCTTTGATCCTTTGCTGATCTTTTTGTATGTTCTTTTGTATGTTCTTTTGCAGTAATGGTTTTTGTTTTTGTTTTTGTTTTTTGCGGTATGCGGGCCTCTCACTGCTGTGGCCTCTCCCGTTGCGGAGCACAGGCTCTGGAGGCGCAGGATCAGCAGCCATGGTTCACGGGCCCAGCCGCTCCGCGGCATATGGGATCTTCCCGGACCAGGGCACGAACCTGTGTCCCCTGCATCGGCAGGCGGACTCTCAACCACTGCACCACCAGGGAAGCCCCAGTAATGTTTTTTTTAATTTCCATTTTTCCTCTTCTGCTAGCTTTTTTATTATTTATTTATTTTATATAAGTTGCTATAGATACACATTTTTATTTTACTTTTTGACTGCATGTGGTCTTCATTGCTGTGTGTGGGCTTTCTCTAGTTGCGGTGAGCAGGGGCTACTCTTTGTTGCAGTGTGTGTTTTTCTCATTGTGGAGGCTTCTCTTGTTGAGAAGCACAGGCTCTAGGTGCATGGGTTTCAGGGGTTGCAGCACATGGGCTCAGTAGCTGTGGCTCGCGGGCTCTAGAGCACAGGCTCAGTAGTTGTGGTGCACAGGCTTAGTTGCTCCATGGCATGTGGGATCCTCCCAGACCAGGGCTCGAACCCATGTCCCCTGCATTGGCAGGCGGATTCTTAATAACCACTGCACCATCAAGGGAAGTCCCGTTCTGTTAGCTTTTTAGTTATTCTTTTTTCTTATTTATTTATTATTATTTTGTTGTTGTTGTGCTGGGTCTTGGTTGCAGCAGGTGGGCTCCTTAGTTGCAGCTCGCCGGCTCCTTAGTTGCCACTTGCCTGCTCTTTAGTTGCGGCACATGGGCTCCTTAGTTGTGGCACACAAACTCAATCGCAGCATGCATGTGGGATCTAGTTCCCTGGCCGGGGATCGAACCTGGGCCCCCTGCATTAGGAGTGCGGAGTCTTAACCAGTGTGGCACCAGGGAAGTCCCCTTCTTTTTCTTTTTCTTTCTTTTTTTTTAAAATTTAATTTAATTTATTTATTTATTGGCTGTGTTGGGTCTTCTTTGCTGCGCATGGGTTTTCTCTAGTTGTGGCAAGCGGGGGGCTACTCTTTGTTGTGGGGCATGGGCTTCTCATTGCGGTGCCTTCTCTTGTTGCGGAGCATGGCCCCTAGGCACGCGGGCTTCAGTAGTTGTGGCACACAGGCCCTAGAGTGTAGGCTCAGTTGTTGTGGCGCATGGGCTTAGTTGCTCCACGGCATGTGGGATCTTCCCAGACCAGGACTTGAAGCTGTGTCCCCTGCATTGGCAGGCGGATTCTTTAACCACTGTGCCACCAGGGAAGCCCCTATTTTTCTTTTTAGTGGTGTTTTCACAATAAGCTTAGAATGCTACCTTGACCAGGTATGTGGGAAGAGTTTTGATATTCCCTCATTCTTAATGTTCTTTTTTTTTTTCTTTTTCAGACTCTTTGGAACAGGTAGTCACCATGTTCAGATATTAGCAAGCACATAGGTGTATGTCTGCATTGGAAAATGGCAGAGGGAAACAACAATGAAGAGGTAATTCACTTGAACGGCTTCCACTGCCACCGGGGACGAGGTAAGTGTTCTCACTTTCTCTATTTCATCATTGCTTTTTCCCTTAGTGTTACAGTTATATCGTCTTTGAAATGAATCTGTTCTGCACCATGTAAAACCCAGAGACGTTTCATTTTTAGATCTCAGAACATCAGGTTTAAATGGACTCATCAGACTAGAATTTTGTGTCAAATGATGATTCCTGCTGGCATGAATGAAGTTTAAGAACCTTCTATCACAAGTAGATTAGATCTTAAGAGGTAGGAGTATGGGAACTGTGGTAGTTCTCAGTTTTTGAAGGAATGGTGACTGACTGCAGAGGAGTGCACCTCCAGGCCTGTGCATTCTGAAAGTACTGAATCTGCTGCTAAAGCACTCTGGTCCCTCATACAGTACTTAATTTAGTTTTTGCCAGAAGATTCTGGTTTAGCTTTACAAGGAATTTTAGGACGTGTATTCTTTGACTTTACAGTTTAAAATTGGGGGAAATTCATTCATTCATAAAGGGAAGGGAGCCTACATTTCTCAGATTCCTAAATGCATATGAAATTTCCTATCAGGTCGTAATTCACAGTTACATCTAGACTAAAAGGAAAAACGTTATGCTGATGAGTAGGAAAAGATCATAAGTATAAATTCCATGGAAAAAGTTATACCATTTTTTGTATGTTTTCCCGTTGATAATATTTTGTGCTTATGAAGACTTTTTTTTTTTCCAGCAGAAGGTAAATTATATATATAGGGCTTTCAGATAATTTAAAATTGAGCAAATTTTATTAAGCAAATAAATTGAGAAAAACAAATTTGTTTAAGCTATGCAAATTATGAAAACAAAAGAAATACTGAATTTTTTAGGATTTTATTAATGTGTATTCTAACTTGGTAGTGATTGTAGCCATAATTTATTGTGATTTAGGAAGTTTTAAATCCTAGTTGTAATTTGTATGTATGATCATTTCCAAATTTTCTGAACATGTATATCAAATAAATGTTGTGGTTGTTTTTTTAACTGGGTCTTAAATATACTTCAACAAAGTCTCTTTAAGAACAACTCATTTCTTCTGGGAAATTATTGGCTTTAGAGGTATATTTTTCTGTTGGACACGTTTTGTGTATTTTGCACCCGTTGTGAAGAATTTTGTCGTGAGGAACTATACATATTTTAAGTGTATAGTTCAGTGAGTTTTGAAAAATTAATATACCCATATAACCACCACCTCAGTCATGATGTAGAACATATCCAGAAAGATTCCTATATGCCCCTTTGCAGGTAGTCCTCACCCCACTGCTGAACTAAGGAAGCCACTGATTTGCTTTTTGTCACTATACAGGTTCATATAAATAGAATCATACAGTGTTTACTCTTTGTCCTGAATTCTTCTGCACAGCATAATTTTTTTGATTCATCCATGTTGTTGCATGTATCAGTAATTCAATCCCTTTTAATTGCTGAATAGTATTCACCTAGAATTCTATATCCAGTGAAGATAGCCTTAAAAATAAAGGTAAAATAAAGAAAGGTTAAAAGTACAAGAATAAAAAAAAAGATACTTTATGCAAACAGTAGCCCTCAAGACAGAGCTATTAAGTCTATATATTATTAGATAAAGTAGACAATCCAGCCAGAAGTGTTAATACAGATAAAGAGTTCTGGGAAAGATAGAGTCTGGGAAGATAGAACAATTCTAATCTCTATAGAGTAGTAATATGGTATCAAAATATACAAAGAAAACATTGACAGAACTAAAAGGAGAGTTGGACAAATCGACAATCAAAATGGGAGATTTTAACATGTTTCTCTCAATAACTGAGAGAGACCAAGCACACAGAAACGTTTGTATAAATATGGAACCCTGGAAGAACACGATCAACAAACTGGACATAATAAACATATATGGGACTGCCACTGTACTCGGGACAGACCTGGGCGGCTGAAACCCTGTGGCCTCCAGGCCACGCACCAGGTGTTACTGTCTCTAAGCTGAACCTGGTCACCTTCTTTGAGCAAAGAGCCCTGGGATGTGAAGAAAAGGAGACAACAGTCATACACCCAGAGTGTGAGTGCAGAGAGACCTTCAAGATGGCAGAGGAGTGAGACGTGGAGATCAGCTTCCTCCCCACAAATACATCAAAACTACATCTACATGTGGAACAACAACTACAGAACACCTACTGAACGCTGGCAGAAGACCTCAGACTTCCCAAAAGGCAAGAAACTCCCCACATACCTGGGTAGGACAAAAGAAAAAAGGAAAAACAGAGACAAAAGAATAGGGATGGGACCTGCACCACTGGGAGGGAGCTGTGAAGGAGGAAAAGTTTCCACACACTAGGAAGCCCCTTCACTGGCAGAGACGGGGTGTGTGTCGGCGGGTGGGGGGTGGAAGCTTCAGGGCCACAGAAGAGAGCACTGCAACAGGGGTGCAGAGGGCAAAGTGGAGAGATTCCCGCACAGAGGATCGGTGCCGACCAGCACTCACCAGCCTGAAAGGCTTGTCTGCTCACCCGCTGCAGTGGGCGGGGGCTGGGAGCTGAGGCTCGGGCTTCGGAGGTGAGATCCCAGGGAGACGACTGGGGTCGGCTGCATGAACACAGCCTGAAGGGGGCTAGTGCACCACAGCTAGCCGGGAGGGAGTCCAGGAAAAAGTCTGGACCTGCCTAAGAGGCGAGAGACCATTGTTTCAGGGTGCGCAAGGAGAGGGGATGCAGATCACCACCTAAACGAGCTCCAGAGACAGGCGCAAGCCGTGGCTATCAGTACGGACCCCAGAGACGGGCATGAGACGCTAAGGCAGCCGCTACAGACACCAAGAAGCCTGTGTACAAGAACAGGCCACTGTCCACACCTCCCCTCCCGGGAGCCTGTGCAGCTCACCACTGCCAGGGTCCCGTGATCCAGGGACAACTTCCCCGGGAGAACACACGGCGCACCTCAGGCTGTTTGCTACGTCACACCAGCCTCTGCCACCACAGGCTCGCCCTGCATTCTGTACCCCTCCCTCCCCCTGGCCTGAGTGAGCCAGAGCCCCCTAATCAGCTGCTACTTTAACCCCGTCCTGTCTGAGCGAAGGAACAGATGCCCTCAGGTGACCTACACGCAGAGGTGGGCCCAAAACCAAAGCTGAACCCCAGGAGCTGTGCAAACAAAGAAGAGAAAGGGAAATCTCTCCCAGCAGCCTCAGGAGCAGTGGATTATATCGCCACACTCAACTTGATGTACCCTGCATCTGTGGAATGCCTGAATAGACAACCTCATTCCAAAATTGAGGTGGTGGACTTTGGGAGCAACGATATATATATTTTATTCCTTTTTCTCTTTTTGTGAGTTTGTATGTATATGCTTCTTTGTGTGATTTTGTCTGTATAGCTTTGCTTTTACCATTTGTCCTAGGGTTTTGTCTGTCTGTTTTCTTTTTTAATTTTTTTATTTTTAATAATTATTATTTTAATAACGATTTTATTTTATTTATTTTTTCTTTCTTTGTTTTTTTCTCCCTTTTTTTCTGAGCCATGTGGCCCACAGGGTCTTGGTGCTCTGGCTGGGTGTCAGGCCTGTGTCTCTGAGGTGGGGGAGCCAAGTTCAGGACATTGGTCCACCAGAGACCTCCTGGCTCCATGTAATATTAAACAGCAAAAGCTCTCCCAGAGATCTCCATCTCAATGCCAAGACCCAGCTCCACTCAACGACCAGCAACCTACAGTGCTGGACACCCTATGCCAAACAACTAGCAAGACAGTAACACAACCCCACCCATTAAGAGAGAGGCTGCCTAAAATCATAATAAGGTCACAGACGCCCCAAAACACACCATCGGATGCGGTCCTGCCCACCAGAAAGACAAGATCTAGCTTCTTCCTCCAGAACACAGGCACCAGTCCCCTCCACCAGGATGCCTACACAACCCACTGAACCAACCTTAGCCACTGGGGACAGACACCAAAAACAATGGAAACTACAAACCTGCAGCCTGCGAAAAGGAGACCCCAAACACAGTAAGTTAAGCAAAATGAGATGAGAGAGAAACATACAGCAGATGAAGGAGCAAGGTAAAAACCCACCAGACCTAACAAATGAAGAGGAAATAGGCAGTCTACCTGAAAAAGAATTCAGAGTAATGAGAGTAAAGATGATCCAAATTCTTGGAAATAGAATGGAGAAAATACAAGAAACATTTAACAAGGACCTAGAAGAACTAAAGAGCAAACAAACAATGATGAACAACACAATAAGTGAAATTAAAAATTCTCTAGAAGGAATCAGTAGCAAAATAACTGAGGCAGAAGAACACGTAAGTGACCTGGAGGATAAAATAGTGGAAATAACTACTGCAGAGCAGAATAAAGAAAAAAGAATGAAAAGAATTGAGGACAGGCTCAGAGACCTCTGGGACGTTAAACACACCAGCATTTGAATTATAGGGGTCCCAGAAGAAGAAGAGAAAAAGAAAGGGACTGAGAAAATATTTGTAGAGATTATAGTTGAAAACTTCACTAACATGGGAAAAGAAAGAGTTAATCACATCCAGAAAGCACAGAGAGTCCTGTACAGGATAAATCCAAGGAGAAACACGCCAAGACACATATTAATCAAACTATCAAAAATTAAATACAAAGAAAAAGTATTAAAAGCAGCAAGGGAAAAACAACAAATAACATACAAGGGAGTCTCCATAAGGTTAACAGCTGATCTTTCAGCAGAAACTCTGCAAGCCATAAGGGAGTGGCAGGACATATTTAAAGTGATGAAAGGGAAAAACCTACAACCAAGATTACTCAGCAAGGATCTCATTCATATTCGATGGAGGAATTAAAACCTTTACAGACAAGCAAAAGCTAAGAGAATTCAGCACCACCAAACCAGCTATACAATAAATGCCAAAGGAACTTCTCTAGGCAGGGAACACAAGAGAAAGAAAAGACCTACAATAACAAACCCAGAACAATCAAGGAAATGGTAATAAGAACATACATATCGATAATTACCTTAAATGTAAATGGATTAAATGCTCCAACCAAAAGACATAGACTGGCTGAATGGATACAAAAACAAGACCCATATATATGCTGTCTACAAGAGACCCACTTCAGACCTAGGGACACGTACAGACTGAAAGTGAGGGGATAGAAAAAGATATTCCAAATGGAAATCAAAAGAAAGCTGGAGTAGCCGTTCTCATATCAGACAAAATAGACTTTAAACTAAAGACTATTAGAAGAGGCAAAGAAGGACACTACATAATGTTCAAGGGATCAATCCAAGAAGGAAGATATAACAATTGTAAATATTTGTGCACCCAACATAGGAGCACCTCAGTACATAAGGCAAATGCTAACAGCCATAAAAGGGGAAGTCGACAGTAACACAGTCATATGGTTTTTCATGATCATATGGTTTTTCTCCTTCAATTTGTTAATATGTTGTATCACACTGATTGATTTGTATATATTGAACAATCCTTGCATTCCTGGGATAAACCCCACTTGACCATGGTGTATGATCCTTTAATGTGCTGTTGGATTCTGTCTGTTTCCTAGTATTTTGTTGAGGATTTTTTCATCTATGTTCATCAGTGATCTTGGCCTGTAGTTTTCTACAGGGGACTTTAACACCCCACTTTCACCAATGGACAGATCATCCAAAATGAAAATAAATAAGGAAACACAAGCTTTAAATCACACATTAAACAAGATGGACTTAATTGATATTTATAGGACATTCCATCCAAAAACAACAGAATACACTTTCTTCTCAAGTGCTCATGGAACATTCTCCAGGGTAGATCATATCTTGGGTCACAAATCAAGCCTTGATAAATTTAAGAAAATTGATTTCGTATCAAGGGTCTTTTCCAACCACAATGCTATGAGACTAGATATCAATTACAAGAAAAAATCTGCAAAAAATACAAATACATGGAGGCTAAACAATACACTACTTAGTAACCAAGAGATCACTGAAGAAATCAAAGAGGAAATCAAAAAATAGCTAGAAACAAATGACAATGAAAACATGGCGACCCAAAACCTATGGGATGCAGCAAAAGGAGTTCTAAGAGGGAAGCTTATAGCAATACAGTCCTACCTCAAGAAACAAGAAACATCTCAAATAAACAACCTAACCTTACACCTAAAGCAATTAGAGAAAGAAAAACCAAAAAACCCCAAAGTTAGCAGAAGGAAAGAAATCATAAAGATCAGATCAGAAATAAATGAAAAACAAATGAAGGAAACAGTAGCAAAGATCAATAAAACTAAAAGCTGGTTCTTTGAGAAGATAAACAAATTTGATAAACCATTAGCCAGACTCAACAAGAAAAAAAGGGAGAGGACTCAATAGCATTAGAAATGAAAAAGGAGAAGTAACAACTGACACTGAAGAAATACAAAGGATCATGAGAGATTACTACAAGCAACTCTATGCCAATAAAATGGACAACCTGGAAGAAACGGACAAATTCTTAGAAAAGCACAACCTTCTGAGACTGAACCAGGAAGAAATAGAAAATATAAACAAACCAATCACAAGCACTGAAATTGAGACTGTGATTAAAAATCTTCCAACAAACAAAAGCCCAGGACCAGATGGCTTCACAGGCGAATTCTATCAAACCTTTAGAGAAGAGCTAACACCTATCCTTCTCAAACTCTTCCAAAATATAGCAGAGGGAGGAACACTCCCAAACTCATTCTATGAGGCCACCATCACCCTGATACCAAAACCAGACAAGGATGTCACAAAGAAAGAAAACTACAGGCCAAGATCACTGATGAACATAGATGAAAAAATCCTCAACAAAATACTAGGAAACAGAATCCAACAGCACATTAAAGGATCATACACCATGGTCAAGTGGGGTTTATCCCAGGAATGCAAGGATTGTTCAATATATACAAATCAATCAGTGTGATACAACATATTAACAAATTGAAGGAGAAAAACCATATGATCATCTTCAATAGATGCAGAGAAAGCTTTTGACAAAATTCAACACCCATTTATGATAAAAACCCTGCAGAAAGTAGGTGTAGAGGGAACTTTCCTCAATATAATAAAGGCCGTATATGACAAGCCCACAGCCAACATCATCCTCAATGGCGAAAAACTGAAAGCATTTCCACTAAGGTCAGGAACAAGACAAGGTTGCCCACTCTCACCACTCTTATTCAACATAGTTTTGGAAGTTTTAGCCACAGCAATCAGAGAAGAAAAGGAAATAAAAGGAATCCAAATCGGAAAAGAAGAAGTAAAGCTGTCACTGTTTGCAGATGACATGATACTATACATAGAGAATCCTAAAGATGCTACCAGAAAACTACTAGAGCTAATCAATGAATTTGGTAAAGTAGCAGGATACAAAATTAATGCACAGAAATCTCTGGCATTCCTATATACTAATGATGAAAAATCTGAAAGTGAAATCAAGAAAACACTCCCATTTACCATTGCAACAAAAAGAATAAAATATCTAGGAATAAACCTACCTAAGGAGACAAAAGACCTGTATGCAGAAAATTATAAGACACTGATGAAAGAAATTAAAGATGATACAAACAGATGGAGAGATATACCATGTTCTTGGATTGGAAGAATCAACATTGTGAAAATGACTCTACTACCCAAAGCAATCTATAGATTCAATGCAATCCCTATCAAACTACCACTGGCATTTTTCACAGAACTAGAACAAAAAATTTCACAATTTGTATGGAAACACAAAAGACCCCGAATAGCCAAAGCAATCTTGAGAACAAAAAATGGAGCTGGAGGAATCAGGCTGCCTGACTTCAGACTATACTACAAAGCTACAGTAATCAAGACAGTATGGTACTGGCACAAAAACAGAAAGATAGATCAATGGAATAGGATAGAAAGCCCAGAGATAAACCCATGCACATATGGTCACCTTATCTTTGATAAAGGTGGCAGGAATATACAGTGGAACAAAGACAGCCTCTTCAATAAGTGGTGCTGGGAAAACTGGACAGCTACATGTAAAAGAATGAAATTAGAACACTCCCTAACACCATACACAAAAATAAACTCAAAATGGATTAAAGACCTAAATGTAAGGCCAGATACTATAAAGCTCTTAGAGGAAAACATAGGCAGAACACTCCATGACATAAATCACAGCAAGATCCTTTTTGACCCACCTCTTAGAGAAATGGAAATAAAAACAAAAATAAACAAATGGGACCTAATGAAATTTAACAGCTTTTGCACAGCAAAGGAAACCATAAACAAGATGAAAAGACAACCCTCGGAATGGGAGAAAATATCTGCAAATGAAGCAACTGACAGGATTAATCTCCAGAATTTACAAGCAGCTTGTGCAGCTCAATATCAAAAAAACAAACAACCCAATTCAAAAACGGGCAGAAGACCTAAATAGACATTTCTCCAAAGAAGATATACAGATAGCCAACAGACACGTGAAAGAATGTTCAACATCACTAATCATTAGAGAAATGCAAATCAAAACTACAATGAGGTGTCACTTCACACCAGTCAGAATGGCCATCATCAAAAAATCTAGAAACAATAAATGCTGGAGAGGGTGTGGAGAAAAGGGAACACTCTTGCACTGCTGGTGGGAATGTGAATTGGTTCAGCCACTATGGAGAACAGTATGGAGGTTCCTTAAAAAACTACAAATAGAACTACCATATGACCCAGCAATCCCACTACTAGGTATATACCCTGAGGAAACCAGAATTCAGAAAGAGTCATGTACCAAAATGTTCATTGCAGCTCTATTTACAATAGCCCGGAGATGGAAACAACCTAAGTGCCCGGTCCATCAACAGATGAATAGATAAAGAAGATGTGGCACATATATACAATGTAATATTACTCAGCCATAAAAAGAAATGAAAGTGAGTTATTTGTAGTGAGGTGGATGGACCTGAAATCTGTCACAGAGAGTGAAGTAAGTCAGAGAAAAACAAATACCGTATGCTAACACATATATATGCAATCTAAAAAAAAAAAAAAAGGTTATGAAGAACCTAGGGGCAGGATAGGAATAAAGACGCAGATGTAGAGAATGGATTTGAGGACATGGGGAGGGGGAAGGGTAAGCTGGGACGAAGTGAGAGAGTGGCATGGACTAATATATACTACCAAATGTAAAATAGATAGCTAGTGGGAAGCAGCTGCATAGCACAGGGAGATCAGCTTGGTGCTTTGTGACGACCTAGAAGGGTGGGATGGGGAGGGTGGGAGGGAGGAGAGATGGGGACATATGTATATGTATAGCTGATTCATTTTGTTATAAAGCAGTAGCTAACACACCATTGTAAAGCAGTTATACTCCAGTAAAGATATTTTAAGTAAATAAATAAGGAAACAAACATATACTGAATGTTGCACCCAATGTGTTTACCAAAATTGACATTTTGAGCCACAAAACAAGTTTCAAGTTCCTGCACTGCTGGTGGGAGTGTAAATTGTCCCAATTTGGAAAATTAGTTGGCATTGTCCACTAAAATTGAACATATGCTTTCCCTGTGGCTCAGCACTTCTCCTAGAATGTACCCAACTGAAATGAGTCTATCAAGATACATATACAAGAATGTTCATAACAGCGTTATCCAAAACAGGCAAGACTGGAACCAACCCAAATGTCTGTCAACAGAAGAATAAGTAACTTATGATATATTCATATAGTAAATTACATACAGCAAAGAAAACTACATACTGTAACATGCAGCAACGTGGATATATCTCAGACATGTTGTTTGCAAGGAAGCCAGAATCAAAAGAATGTATTTTCAGGAACTAATGTGAGTAGTTTAGGCTACTAACGTGCAAGAAATGTATTTACGAACCTTTGTGATGGTCACTCGGGTTTGGGCCTTTTGTGTTAATTCATAGCCTTTGCTCTGTTATACTTTAAAGTTTTAAAGTATATTTTTAAAAGCTGATGTGTTTATATGTGGTATGTTGGGGAGTATCTTGTCAACCATTGGGCTTCACTGTAAGGTGATAGGTTTAAAACCAACTTTTTCGCTGGGTGCCCCACGGTTGTTGTCTGTGTCTTTTTCTTGGGCCAGTTCTTCCTGAGAGGAATCTACAGTGTCTTGAATGTGGAATCTAAGACTGTTTGCCAGCATTCCAGGAGCCAAGCGGCAGAAGGCAGCCAGGGTCTTACTCATTATGGTTGTTCCAGTGACACCCCTTTCCTCTCTTGGCGTGGTGTCTAGTGACTCTCTACCTCAGTGGCTCTTCAGAGTGGAACCTCCACAGTGTGGGTCTTCTGGAATGGCTGAGTGAGAAGCTTGGCAAATCTTCTCCCCAAAATCAACAGTAAAATTAGACAGAATTGTCTAAAATAACCTTTTTTTTTTTTGGCGGTACACAGGCCTCTCACTGTTGTGGCCTCTCCCGTTGCGGAGCACAGTCTCCGGACGCACAGGCTCAACAGCCATGGCTCACGGGCCCAGCCGCTCTGCAGCATGTGGGATCTTCCCGGACCAGGGCACAAACCCGTGTCCCCTGCATTGGCAGGCAGACGCTCAACCACTGCGCCACCAGGGAAGCCCTAAAATAACCATTTAAAGGCTGGAAATGACCAAAGGCATACAGTAATTGAGAACAGTTATTCAGGAAATCTGTGATTCTGCAACATGAATTAGGCCACCTCTGATTGGCCACCCCCGCTGCAGGCTTCAGATTTGAGCCTTATCCACTCTTCTAGAGCTCTTGTCATGTGTAAATCTGCTGTTTTCCAGAATTTTGTTTAAATCTCTTGCTGGCTATTATCTCCTTTTCTCTTCTTTGTGTACTTAAGAGGTTATACTTTTTAAAAGTTCCTTTACTATCATTTTAGTAGGGTTTCAGCAGGTGATGGTGATAATCACTTGGATTCATGATGCAGGTTTAAGAGGAATCCTCTATAATGTACTTCCGCCGGCCCTCAGTTCAGTTGGTTGTTTCTGCGTAGGTAGCATTGGACTTAAAATCAGGCAACTTCACTGTGTGTCAAGTACTATAATAAACAGGCATTTTAGGTAATACAGCTATTTGAAGTAGGCAGTGTTGTTAGCCTTTCTTTAATGTTGAGGAAATGGATGCCTAAAGAAGTAAATAATGGCATCATATAGCTAGTATGTGGTAGAGCTGAGACTGGAATCCAGGCAGTCTGACCTTAATCCCGTGGACGTACCTGTTTTAAACTACTGTCTTGGCATTACCACAGCCCTGTTACAGGAATGAAATGAGATAATTGGTTTTATATTGCTTTTCAAGTTGTTGGGTAACATAAAAATACATGAGGCATTAACCTTGAGAAAAATATTAGAGCTTTAATGGAGGAATTATTAATTTGTGTTATCCAGTAATTTATATCAAACGTGCTTTGTCTTCAAACAAATAAAAGGACTTGGAGACCTTTAACAGAATTATTACATCTATCATTAGATGGTTAGTTTAACTCTAGTTATATTTAAAAGGAAACAGGAAGGTTAAAGTGCTTACTGTCATAGATGATAAATGGGTGTTTGACTAAAACACTGAAATATGTTTGCGTGATACTTAAGGTTTGTGTCTAAGGTGAACAAATTTTAATATTTTAAATATTAAGTGAAAATTTTACTGTTTCTGAGTGAATGTTTTTTCAGACCTATCAGTTTGAATAAAGCAGTGTTTTATATTCCTTTGGAAGAATAGAGGTGAGATGGGAGGCCATGATTTCACATTTAAGAAGTGAGCAGTCGAGAAGATTTTATCAACAGATTCCTCCAGTCTAGTATAAGAAAAAGTTGATAATCTTGAGCATAGTAATTGTCAGATTTTCTCTGGTGATTCCCCAAATGAATTATTGGCAAGGATCAGCATGGAAAAATGGCTCATTTTAATGCTTGGTTGCATGTGCTGCTTGAGGAGATAAGTTAACACTCCAATAGCTGTAAACTTGGCTTTAAGCTTGACCCTTTTCATGCCAAAGTTGAATTAAAGGACAATGTGATTATGCCCACCTCCTCCTAACAGTGTTCTCTGCCTACTTTTAGACTGGATCAATCTCAGAGATGGACCCATCACCATATCTGACTCCTCTGATGAGGAAGGGGTTCCAATGCTGGTCACCCCAGCTCCTCAGCAGCATGATGAAGAGGACCTGGATGATGATGTCATCCTGGCGGAAGTGAGTTTTCTAAAACTTAACGTGATGAGGCATATTGCAAGTTAATAATCTGACTCTTCAGCCACTCAGTAGTGGGTAGGGGCCTTATAGAACAGCTGAGAGCACCTCCTGTGCTACACTTGTAGCACTGTTTGTTTGCACTTGCTCTACATTTCTGAGAACAGCCTCTTTTATACGCTACCTGATGTCCCCTTAGCTTAGAAGTCAGAAGCCGTATGTTTTGGTCTATTTCTGGACTTAACTTCTGCACTATTGCTCTGACTCTTCATGTACTAGTCCGCAGTGTTGTAATTACTATGTCCTTATAATGTATCTTAATATCAGATAGTGCCCATCTCCCCTTATTACTCTATATTTTTCTGACTCATCCAGGATATTTTGTGCTTATATTTTAATGCAGATTTTAAGATCAGCTTTTCTAATTCCAAAAGATAAGTAGATAGTTTGTTTAATTTAAAACATATTTTATTGTTATAGAAAGTTTTTATAATATTGACCCTTTCTAACTAAGAACAAGTTCTGACTTTCAGTCTAACCTTTTATATTCCTCAGCCAGAGCATTTTGAATTTTTCTTACAATAGATCTTAAACATTTTAAAGTTTGTTCCTGGTTATTTTATGTTTTCTCTTGCTTTTGTAAATGGCATCTTTTCTTCTGTGTACCTTTTAAACCTTTTTTTAAAATTTAAAAGTCTGTTGGTTTTTATATTAGTTTCATAATCAGCTTGTTTTTATTGTCTGTAGTCATTTATCAGTTGACCCAAGGAATGGTATCTGGTCCATCTGTAGATAATGATACTTACAGTTTCTTCCTTTCCAGTTTTTATACTTGTCTAATTATATTAAGTGATAAGTCCTCAAAATTTTTAAGTAATAGCGGTAATAGAAATAAGAAAAATAGCCATTGACATAAATGGGAATACTTTTAATATTTCTTCTTAAGTGTGATGGTGACTTTTTGCTTGAGATACCGTTTTTAAATTATATTAGAGAAGTAGCTATCTACTTTATTTCAAGTTTTTATTAATGAGTAAATGTAGAATTCTGTCAAATTCAATCTCAGCATCTGTGGAGATTATTATATGATTTTTTAAAAATTTGTTAATGTGGTAAATTATTTTGTCTCTGGGCAGACTTTGCTTGGTAATGGTATTACAGTATGATGGTAATGTGCTGTTAGATTCTATTTGCTAAGATTTATTTAGGGTTTTCTCCATAGATCTCACGAGTGAGATTGGCCCATAGGGGTGTGTGTGTGCCCGGTCTGTCCTTGACAAATTTTTTATAAACATTATTCTGACTTCATGAAGAGTCTAGAAGTTTTCTTTCTTTTTCTGTGCTCTGATAAAATACTTTAAATAATGTTGGAGTTATCTGTTCTTTAAAGATTTGGTAGAACTTACCCTAAAGGCATGTGGGCTGTTTCTTTTCGTGGAGGACGGTTCTTTGAAACTGTTGCAGCTTCTTCTGTGGTGATTGACATGTCTAGATTTTCTGTTGCTTTCAGTATCTGTTTTGGTCCCTGATATTTTTCTAGAAAATCATTTATTTCTTCAGCGTTTTTTAATGTATTTAATAGAGTTAAACAAAATAGCCTGTTCTTTCTACTTACTCTGAACCTATGGTTCCTCCATTTTCCTTTTCTGTTTTAGTGTAGCTGTGGTTTTTTACCCTTTTTTCTTGATTTGATGAGCTAACCATTCTCTTCCCTCCTCCCTTCTTCTCTTCCACCCAGTCCTAAGAACTACTAACCACTGCTGTCTCTATAGATTTGCCTATTCTAGACATTTTATATGAACGGAATCATATACTATTTGGTCCTTTGTGACCAGCTTCTTTCATTTAGCATAACGTTTTCAAGGTCATCTGTGATGTAGGATGAATCAGTGCTTCACTCCTTTCTATTGCTGAATAATATTCCATTGTGTGGATATACCACATCTTGTTTAGCCTTTCATCAGTTGATGGACATTTGAGTTGCTTCCACTTTTTTGTGATTATGAATAATGAATAATGCTGCTATGAACATTCATGTAGAAGTTTTTCTGTGGACATAATGTTTTCGTTTCTCTTGAGTATTGTCTTAGTCCATTTGGGCTGCTATAACAAGATACCACAGACGGGGTAGCTTATAATAGAAATTTATTGCTCACACTTCTGCAGGTTGGGAAGTTCAAGATCAAGA
Organism: Lipotes vexillifer; assembly: GCF_000442215.2. NCBI lineage: Eukaryota > Metazoa > Chordata > Mammalia > Artiodactyla > Lipotidae > Lipotes > Lipotes vexillifer. Next base: position 159,314 of record NW_006771655.1, read on the forward strand.
CTCCAGCATGATCGTGTAAAGGTCCTCTTCCTGGTTCATAGCTGGCACTTTCTGTGTCCTCACATGGTGGAAGGAGCTAGGAATCTCCCTGGAGCCTCTTTTATAAAGGCACTAATCCCATTCATGAGGGTTCTACCCTCATGACTTAGCACCTTCCAAAGACTCCCCCTACTCCTGCCATTACCTTTGGCATTTCAACATATGAATTTGGAAGCAGAGGGAGTGGGCACATTCAGACCATAGCAGGTATATACCTAGGAACGGAATTGCTGGATCACAAGGTAACTCTGTATTTTACTCTCCCAGACTGTTTTCCATAGTAGTAGCACCATTTTACATTCCTACCAGCAGTGTGAGTGTTCCAGCTTCTCCATATTCTCACCAATAATTGCCGTCTATCTTTCTTATTGCAGCCGTCTTTTTTTTGTTTGTTTGCGGTACGCAGGCCTCTCACTGCTGCGGCCTCTCCCGCTGCGGAGCCCAGGCTCCGGACACGCAGGCTCAGCGGCCATGGCTCACGGGCCCAGCCGCTCCGTGGCATGCGGGATCCTCCCGGACTGGGGCACGAACCCTCGTCCCCTGCATCGGCAGGCGGACTCCCAACCACTGCACCACCTGGGAAGCCCACAGCCATCTTCATGGTTGTGAAGCAGTATCTCATTATGATTTTGATTTGCATTTCCCGATGGCTGATGATGTTGGCCTCTTTTCATGTGCTTATTGGCCATTTATATATCTTTGGAGAAATGTCTGTGCAGATCCTTTGCTCGTTTTTTTTTTTTTTTTTAACTTTTAAAAATTTTATTTTTGGTTGCATTGGGTCTTCGTTACTGTGCGTGGGCTTTCTCTAGTTGCATCATGCAGGGGCTACTCTTCGTTGCCGTGCTCAGGATTCTCATTGCGGTAGCTTCTCTTGTTGTGGAGCATGGGCTCTAGGCATGCGGGCTTCAGTAGTTGTGGCACGTGGGCTCAGTAGTTGTGGCTCACAGGCTCTAGAGCTCAGGCTCAGTAGTTGTGACACATGGGCTTAGTTATTCTGCAGCATATGGGATCTTCCTGGACCAGAGCTCAAACCCCTGTCCCCTGCATTGGCAGGTGGATTCTTAAACACTGCGCCACCAGGGAAGTCCCCCTTTGCTCATTTTTAAAGTGTGTTGTCTTCTTATTATTGAATCTTTATATATTCTGAATACTATACCTTATCAGATGTCTTAATTTGTGGATATTTTTTCTAGTTTTGTGAATTGTCTTTTTACTTTTTTGATAGTATCCTTTAAGTACAAAAGTTTTAAACTTTGAAGTTCAGTTTATCTCTTTTTTCCTTTGTCACTTGTTTTGGTATTATGTCTAATACTACATATGACCTATTTTAACCTTTTTTTTTTTGGCCACACCATGTGGCATGCGGAATCTTAGTTCCCCGGCTAGGGATCGAACCCGCGACTCCTACAGTGGAAGTGTGAAGTCCTAACCACTAGACCACCAGGGAAGTCCCCCCATATGGTCTATTTTAAAGGCTAGTTCAGGCTTCCTCACATCATAGAGGCCTCAGCACTAATGTTTATTAGTGTTTTAAACTCTGGGGATTGTAAAGACTTTAAAACACTTTAACTCTATTTGTTCACGTCCCAACTTAAATACTGGGTTTTTTTTTTAATATATTTTAATTCTGTATACATTTTTTAAAATTTATTTTATTTATTTATTTTTGGCTGCATTGGGACTTCGTTGCTGTGCGCTGGCTTTCTCTAGTTGTGGAGAGCGGGGGCTCCTCTTTGTTGTGGTGCGTGGGCTTCTCATTGCGTTGGCTTCTCTTGTTGTGGAGCATGGGCTCTAGAGCACAGGCTCAGTAGTTGTGGCACACGGGCTCAGTAGTTGTGGCTCACGGGCTCTAGAGTGCAGGCTCAGTAGTTGTGGCACATGGGCTTAGTTGCTCTGTGGCATGTGGGATCTTCCTGGACCAGAGCTCGAACCCATGTCCCCTGCATTGGCAGGCGGATTCTTAACCACTGTGCCACCAGGGAAGCCCCTGTATACATTGTTTTAAACCCCGTGTTTTATACAATCAGTATTCACTTTACCTTCTCCAGATATTTATCTTTTTATGTTGGTCTTCCTTCCTTTCTGCATCTCTGGCCTTAAAACAGAGATTATTTTTACTCTACCTAAAGAACACTCTTTAGGATTTTCTTTATAGTATATCTGATATTTTCATTGAGTATAGAATTCAATGTGTCAGTTATTTTCTTTTAACACAAGGACGATACTATTCCAGTATTTTTTGCTTCCATTTTTCTTTGATTTAATTGAAATATAGTTGATTTACAATGTTGTGTTAATTACTGCTATACAGCAAAGTGATTCAGTTATACATATATATTTTTTTATATTCTTTTCCATTATAGTTTATCATAGGATATTGATACAGTTCTCTGTGCTATTCAGTGGGACCTTGTTGTTTATCCATCTGGCTTCCATTTTTCTGTTGAAAAGTCAGTCTTATTTTTTCCTTTTGAAAGTAGCGTGTGCTGCTGCTTTAAATTTTTATCTTTGTATTTGATTTCTACAGTCTTCCTATTGCTGTATCTAGATCTGTTTGGATTTTTTTTTAATTATCCGGTTTAGATCTACAGAAATGAAATCAAGCTGCTGTTCTGCTTGAATATTTCTATTTTATCTTCAGATATTGCTTCTTATCTCTCTCCTCTTTTTCTAGAACTTTAGTTACGTAGTTGGGTAAAACCTTTTCACTGTTATTATTCTTTATGTCTCCTATTCTCTTATCTAATTTTCAATCATTGTGTGTCTCTATGCATTATTCTGGCTATTTTCTTCTGACCTGTCTTTCCGTTCACTAATTTTTTTCAACTGTATTTATTTAAAATGCTGTGCACCGATCCATTGATTCCTGATCTCAGTATTGTATTTTTACATTCTGGAATTTCCACTTGATAGTTTATTTTCTTTCTTTCCTTGTAACAGTTTCTAGTTCTCTGGTGAAACTTTCAATCTAGTCTTTTATTTCCTTAAACATGCTGAGCATGTTATTTTAGAATCCATGTCTGATAACTTCACTATTTGAAATCACTGTAGATTTGTTTCTGTTACCTATTAACTTCTCTTGGTTTTCTATTATGTTGCATCAACTATATGCCTGGTTATTTTTTGTTGAATAGTAGTATCACTATATATGAAAATTTTGAGGTTCTAGGTGATATTATCTTTCTTTAAAGAGGGCCTATATTTGTTTCTCAAAGAAGGTTTGGGAGACCAGGAAACTCAGATCCAGGGATTTAAACTATTGAAACTAGGATTCAGCTTCTGGGAGGTCCAGCATATTTCCGGTTTACCGTTACTTCAGTGGTGTGCCCTTCAAGGAATGACCCTAGAGCTTGAGATTTACCAGAACTCCTCCCCATGGTGAGTTCTGAATTCCGATTTTGTGCACTCAGCTCCTCAAAAAAGATACCAAAGGTTTCGTTCAATCTTCTCATTCTTCATCCAGGTCTGGGATTGGCAAATGCATCAGTAGAAGAAAAGTAGCTTATTTTGTTGGATTTCTTCCTCCTGGATCCTGAGGCCTTCAAGTAGATGTTTTGGTTTTGCTTTGATATTTTGACCAGGGTTTCTGCTTTTACTCAGTAGAAGGGTTGATCTGAATGGTCTAGCATGCCATTGCTAGAATCAGAAATCCGCTTTGGTGTCTTTGTCCATGTGCTTTCTGAATCACAGTGGTGTAGTAACTCTTGATTGTATACAGGCATGTCTCAGTGTGCTTTGCAGATATTGCTCTTTTTTTTAACAAATTGCAGGTGTGTAGCAACCTCACATTGAGCAAGTCTTTTGGCACCTTTATTCCAATAGCGTTTAAAAAAATTAAATATGTACATTGTTTTTTTAACCATAATGCCATTGCACACTTAATAGACTACAGTATAGTGTAAACATAACTTTTCTATGCACTGGGAGACCAAAAAATTCATGAGACTTGCTTTATTGGGATACTCGCTTTATTGCGGTGGTCTGGAACCAAACCTGCAGTATCTCTGAGGTATGCCTGTAGTTGATTATATAGTTGGGTTTTGCCTAGTGGTTCTATTTAAAGAGACTTTTAAATTAACTAGGTAAATTGATCTAATTTATATTTATTAATGTGACCACTATACTTTGTTTTTAGTTCTCTCATAGTATTTAACATGCTTTATATTTTTATTGCTTTTAAAAATGATCTTTCACTATATTCCCTGCATTTTGAGGTTTTATTTTATTTATATTGGGGGAATGTGTCCTTGCTGATAATTTGAAAGGTTTTTATCCTTAGGTTTTTTTGTTTGTTTTTAGTTCTTCTAGTACTTGCTTTTATACTTTCAACTGCTATCCTTACATATGTCCTTATATGTTGATTTATTAGCTTTAAGTATATCTTTTGACCCTCAGCTTCTCCATTTCCCCTCCCAACTTTTGATGGTTACCTTATTTCTACAAAAATGATTTAGAACATTTATATTAAATACCTAATTATTTCATTACTACTTTGTGTTCCTGCTTCTCTCTTCTCATTTCATTCACTGTGTAGTACTGATTTTATCATATGTGTTGCTCATCTACCACTTTTTTCAATAGTTAGGTATCTTAATGTAGTTTCTGTACTGGTTATTTTTTATCACTTCTCAACATTGAATGCATTTGAAGTTTTCCTGGACCAGCTCTTTGCAGGCATTTATGTTGGGGAAAGGCTCAGGCACTATTCTTGGCTAGCAGGAATTCTTCCTATGACAGAGGACATTGGGGTGGCGGTGGGTGGGGGAGGTGTGCTTACATACACGTATGCTTCTTTCTTTCTTACTGCCTGGCAGATACTGCCAGTTTCAGAGCAGCCCAGTTCAAAGTTCTCTCCCTCCTGCCTCACTGACAGCCTACCTCCAGCAGAGACGTGTGTCTTCATTCAGTCTAACCTCCTCAGAACATCCTTGCTGCCAAATGGAGTGGAGGTTCCCATTGTTCCAAGCAAGGAGTTGGTTTTGCCCGCCAGGCCACACCACCTACTTTGGAAAACTCAGCCTTTCTGAAGCTTTCTCTGCCTTGCCTAAAATCTGGTTAGACTTCCCTCACTAGATTTATCAGCTCCTTCTCGTATATATTGTGATTTGGGATCACAGATGTCTGCTGGTTTTATCAAAGATTTTTCAGTTCTTTGTCTCATTCTCCTCTCTGGATTGGGGTAATTTCAGAGAAGAGAAGGATCAGAGGCATCTTTATTCTGCTACCTTAAAATTGGGCATTCCACATTTTTTTTTTTTTTTTTTTGCGGTACACAGGCCTCTCACTGTTGTGGCCTCTCCCGTTGCGGAGTACAGGCTCCGGACACACAGGCTCCGCAGCCATGGCTCATGGGCCCAGCCGCTCCACGGCATGTGGGATCTTCCCGGACTGGGGCACGAACCCGTGTCCCCTGCATCGGCAGGCGGACTCTCAACCACTGCACCACCAGGGAAGCCCAGGGCATTCCACTTTTTACATTTATAAATAACATATGATTGTGTTCTCTATAGAAATTGAAACAATACAGATAAAACTGAAGTCTGTCTTCACTGGCCCCTTCTGCCCCAGAGGTTTCCCAGAGGAACTGTTGTCACTAGTTTGGCATGTATCCTTCCAGATCTTTTTCTTTGAATTCATATGTATTCACGTGTGCGTGCATGTGTGTGTGTGTGTATGCTTTTAGAAATGATATGTTTATGTCTGTGTTTTGATTTTTGTAAAGAATAGAATCAGTCTGTGTATGTATTGTTTTGTAAGTTTTCTTCACGTAGTAACGTTTATTGGTGAGGTTTCCATTTCATTTCATGTAGAGCTACCTCTTGGAGGGGTGGAGAGTTGGAGAGTATTTTGTAGAACAGATAAATAATAGTTTACTTAATTATTCACTTAGGAACAAACTTCAGAATGTCTCCAGTGTTTTTCTTTTTATGTTGCAAGCAGTGTGGCAGTGAATATGCCTCCTTTGAATACATAAGGGTTTATAGAATAGATATTGAAAAATGATAGTGACAAATCATAAGGATATACATTTAAAAAAAAAAAAGTAATACCAAATTGCTTTCCTAAATTCACAAGCAATGAATGATAGTATGAGAGTTTTCCCACATCTGTACCAATGCTAACTAAAAAGTTGTCTAACTAAAAATTGTTTGCCAGTCTTGGGGGGGGTACCTTGTTTTAATTTGCATTTTGCTGAATTACTAATGAGATTTAGCTGCTTTTCCTGTGTCTGTTTAACGTTTCTCATTCCTCTACTGTGTTGTCATTCTTTCTTTATTTTCAGTACTATGCAGTTATTTTTGTTTTACTGGTCTCAGGTGAAATTATAATTCAAACTATAAGTCATGCTTCAATCAATGAATGGCTGCTTTGATTCTTACAGTTACTATAGTGTGACCAAATTTCAATGTTAAGATAAATGTGAAGAATAGGTCTCATGGGGGAGGGTGTTTTTGTTTTTGTTTCTTTCCTGTCCAACCTCAGAAGCTCAATATAAGTACATAGGGAGGTATAGACACAGGAAAAAAATTGAATTATTATTAAAATTTCATTTTTTCTTAGACAAATAAACCTCAGACATCACGACCCAATCTCATCAAACCAGCTGCCCAGTGGCAAGATCTCAAAAGATTGGGAGAAGAAAGGCCTAAAAAGTCTAGAGCAGCCTTTGAATCAGATAAGAACCGCTTTTTTTCTGTGTATAACAACTCGTTGTTTGGTTCTGGGGCACAGGATGATTCTGAGGATAACTACGGTGAATTTCTAAATCTTGGGCCTCCTGGAGTTTCTGAATTCATTAAGCCAAGTGGACAAACAGAAAGAGAACCCAAGCCTGGACCAAGTCATAACCAAGCAACAAATGACATTGTCAACCACAGAGCAGAGCAGAAAATCATTATCTTGAAAGAAGGTAGCCTTCTTTTTCCAGAAAGTGATCCTTTGGACACTCAGAACCAGTCATCTGAAGACTCAGAGACAGAGCTTTTATCAAACCTCGGAGAATCAACTGATATCCTAGATGACCAGGCCATCGAAGAAGACTGCTGGTTAGACCATCCTTACTTCCAGTCTCTGAACCAACAGCCCCGTGAGATAACAAACCAGGTTGTGCCTCAGGAGCGGCAGCCTGATGTAGAACTGGGCCCACTGTTGTATCAGCATGAACCTTCAGGGTCAGCTTTTCCAATACCAGAACCCCAGCAGGATGGGATCCCAGGCCCTTCTTCTCCTCAGCCTGCCCATCCTCTGGAAGAGCTTGAAGACCAACAATTAGCAATAGATGATGAAGAGCCAGGTCCAGCCTTTCCACTGCAAGGATCTCAGGAGCCCAATTTGGAAAACCTTTGGGGGCAAGAAGCTCCTGATGTAGACCAAGAACTCATTGCACTATTAGTGAAAGAAACAGTAAGTTTTATTTTGATATGTAAATAATTATACACACTAAGTATACTGAGTTTCCTTTTATTGCAAAAGTATTATTTGTGTGTGTGGACTTCATTTTCTGAATTTCCTAGATTTGTAGACTAGAAGGAGAGAAGCGGAAGATTTGAAAATTGAATCAGGATTCCTGAATGTATGCTTAAACCCTCAGCAAGCCCTCTGGGATTCTAGCTGCAGATCATGGTTGCCCTCATGCTGTCATATGAGCAGTCCCCGCAGTTTTTAAAAAGGAATTGAGTTAACTCCAAATTCAAACCCTTAAAGCAGGTTTATAAGATTACCTAGAGCTACGCTGTTCAATACAATAGCTTCATTTGGCTGTTTAAATTTAAATGTCTTAACAATTAAATAAAATTTAAATTTCATTTCCGGTGGCACCAGTCATATTTTAAGTGCTCAACAGCCACATGGGGCTGAACAGCTACCGTGTTGGAAAGCACAGAATAGAACATTTCCATCTTTGTACCAAGTTCTGTTAGGTAGCACTGACCTAGAAAGTCATGCAGGGCTCTGTGGGCTGCTGTTTGCCTTGGAACAGTCTTTTAACCCTTCTTCCCCCAGGTTTTTCCATCTGGTCTACTAGATTGTGTGCTTCTTGAGGGTATACACTAGAAAGTGTTTTATTCGTCTTTAGACTTCCTTTGCTTGGGCAGAGATGTTCAATATTTATTGAAAGACTATAGAATAGACATGCAGAATGGGGGCAGAGGACCAGGTGATCTCTACATACCTTTCTAAATTCCATATTCTCTATAGACAGATAAATCTGGGCACCTTGTGTGAAGGTTTAAGCCAGACACAAAACTGCTTTACAGTCCTTTTCTAGTCTTTAGTCATTTTATGTACTTTTTGCCATCTGGTTCTTATTGCAATTTGAAACCATACCAGGGGATGAAATATAAATAATGTTTTTTATTCCCTTCTAGGAAGTAAGATTTCCAGATGTAGCACATGGGTATATTGAGGAAATAATTCATTTGAAAAATTACTATGATTTGAATGTGTAAGTATACCACCATGCTTTTTTTCTTTTTTTTTATTGTGGTAAAATATACATAACACAAAACATTTTAACCATTTGTAAGTGTACAGTTCAGTGGCATTAAGTATATTTACATTTTTGCACAACCATCACCACCATCCATCTCCAGAACTTTTTCATCTTCTCGAACTGAACCTGTCCCCACTCCCTCTCCCAAGTGCGTGCCAACCACTGTTTCACTTTCTGTCTCTATGAATTTGGCTCCTCTAGAGACCTCATGTAAGTGGAATCACACAATATTTGTCCTTTTGTGGCTGCCTTACTTCAGTTAGCATTATGTCTTTTTGAATCATCCTATTAGAAGAGTTTTAATTTTAGTCATATACAGACTGTTTTCTGGATCTTGTATAGAATCATACATGGTTATAGAATTAAGATGTTTAGTTAATTCTTAGCATTGATACTACCCATGTTTTGGTCAGGATGTTAAAGATATATTCTTCCCTATATTTGTAACAAAGTGTTCTGTAGCCACTCTGCCTATGTGGAGAAAGGTACGGAAGTGTCTTCTTTAGTTTTCATTATAAAGATGATAAATATGGTTTTTTTGGTTTTTTTTTTTGTTTTTTGCGTTACGCGGGCCTCTCACTGTTGTGGCCTCTCCCGTTGCGGAGCACAGGCTCTGGACGCGCAGCCCCAGTGGCCATGGCTCACGGGCCCAGCCGCTCCGCGGCATGGGGGATCCTCCCAGACCGGGGCACAAACCCGTGTCCCCTGCGTCGGCAGGCAGACTCCCAACCACTGCGCCACCAGGGAAGCCCGATATATATGTTTTTTAAAAAATGAAAGTGTCCCAAAGAATACAAAATGAAAAATAAGTCTCTTTCCTCTTATACTCTTTCACCTCCTTCTAGTATGCAGAGGTGGTAAATTTGTAAAGAGCAGTAGGTATTGAACTTGGTCAAATTTTCGGCTAATTAATACAGATTATTTTAATTAAAGGTGGATACTAAACCTCTGTCCTCAAAGATTATATTCTGTACCGTAGAACTCAGCAAGGGTGCGAGTGGGAGCTGGCTGCCTTGACCAAGAGGGAAGGGCCCTCTTTCTGAGGTTAGCAGCCCAGAGGAGGTACTTTTTTCTAATTCATACAAAGGCACTGTTGGTGCCATTGGCAGCCCTATCTCTCCCCCTCTGTCCAGAGGCAGGCACTGTTACCAGTTTTTTAAACCAAGATGGAATCAAGGTTTCAAATGTATTTATCTTTTTAGCTTTTCAATTTAGAACAGTCCCCCACTTACTTTTTTTTTAATGTTACTGATTTTTTTCCCCCTGTAATTTTTGAACATAAAATGTTGAAAGAACACCCTGTATCCACCACCTAGATTATTATCTGGCATTCTGCTGTAAGGAAGATTTTGCCTTTTTTTTCTTGTGCCCTTTTTTATTTATTTATTTATTTATTTTTATTTTTGGCTGAGTTGGGTCTTCGTTGCTGCACGCGGGCTTTCTCTGGTTGATGTGAGCAAGGGCTGCTCTTCGTTGTGGTGCGTGGGCTTCTCATTGCGGTGGCTTCTCTTATTGCAGAGCACGGGCTCTAGGTGTGCAGGCTTCAGTAGTTGAGGCTCTCGGGCTTTAGAGAGCAGGCTCAGTAGTTGTGGCGCACGGGTTTAGTTGCTCTGCAGCATGTGGGATCTTCCCGGACCAAGGCTCGAACCCGTGTCCCCTGCATTGGCAGGTGGATTCTTAACCACTGCACCACCAGGGAAGCCCTGTGCTCTTTTTTAAATCTCTGTAGACATAAAGGTTTGTATAAGTGGTGCTTTATAATTTTTTTCTTTTTGAAACTGAATTATCTTAAATTTGACCAATAGGAGCCTCTTAAGATGCACCTGTGTCTTTTTAGCATGACTCCATTAGTCTTTGAGCACATCCTGGCTCTCTAATAGGCCAAGTTACCCCAGGCTTACCTTGAACTTCTCTGCCCCAAACCTGGAATCTGTCATTTCCCCCAAGAAACCCAGGTTTCTTAGAATGAGGATTGTTATTTATAAACTAACATCTTGGGGCTAAACTTGCTCATCATACCTACTAGCCTGTCATTACTTCTAGGACCTTTTCAAGGGACAAACCAAGAAAATAATTTTTTTTTTAAATCATGAATTTATATTCAAAATTTTCCATTCAAATTTAACATTAAAATTTTTTTCTCAATCTTTCTGAATTTTACATTTATGTGTTGTTTTTGTCTTCCACTAAAAACGTAATTTCTAATAACAGTATATTTATTTTCTTTATCCTAAAATATACATAAAATAATTTTAACATTATAGTACCGATGTTACTAGTACTAATACCTCTACTGAGTGAAGTAAACAATGTTTTGTAGTTATTTTTGCACTTATGTATATTTCACTAAGGCAATACAGTTAGAATATAGACTGTGCTGGGCTGTAGATTGATGATGTTGGTCAGGTCTGGAAATTTTGTAGCTATTATCTCATTAAATAATTCTTTTGCCCTGTTCTCTTTTTCCCCTCTTCTGTAACACTTTTCTTCTAACTCTTGTCCATGATGGCTCTTAACATCATCTCTTTGTTTCTGAGATGCATTCCAGATGATTTTTCAGATCTAACCTCCAGCTTACCAATTGTCTTTTCAGTGGGGTATAATCTGCTAGTAAGTCCATCTGTTATGTTTTTAGTTTCAGTTTCTATGTTTTTCATTTCTAGTATTTTTATTCTTTAATTCTTCAGGCCATTCTTCTAGTGTTTTATTTTTTGTTTGTATTTTAATCACTTTAGGTCTTTAAAAACAATAAACATAACTTCTTTGTGTTCTGGGTGTGATCATTCTCACACATGAAGTTCTTGTGAATCTCATTCTGTTGTTTCTCCTGGCCTCGTGGTGTCCTGTTTCCTTGCGTTATTTTGTAGATTTTGACTGTGAGCGCATTACTTGAGGTCTTGATAGAAACGGTTCCTTCAAGGAGGATTTGCTTTAACTTCTGTCATGTGCCTCAGACCAACTGTCATGTCAGTCTAATACTACTTTAGGTTGTTGTCTGGAAGTTTTATCTTACCTGGGTAGTAAGACTTTAGTCCTGGATGAAGACTGGGTAATCACAAATTCTCAGGGGGAGTTTTGTTTTCCCATCCATCCACTCAGCATCAGTGTTAAGGCATGCTTTTCCATGTGGTCTCTGAGCTTTGTCTCTTATCCTGTGTGCCCTGTGAAAACTAAGGGCTCACGTTTATTAGGATCAACAGATGCCCTCAGGAAAACTAGCTTCTGTGTTTAGCTTATTTCTCAGGGGTGTCAGTTTCACTTAGATTTGGACTCCTGAAAACGCCTTACTAACTTAAACATATTGGTGTACTTTAAAAGTTTTATTTTAATATTTCATTCAGCAGTTTTCAGTTGGAGACTGCCTGGGTACTTAATTGGTACTTAATCTTCCATGCTGCTGGAAAGGGAAGCCATTTTGTTATTTTACACGCCATTCATTCTTCTCAAGCCTTTCCTCCATATTCTGGATTGTGTATAACTTAATTTTTTTTATTTTTGGACTATAATACACTTACAGAAAAATGCACAAAATAAAGATGCACAGCTTAATAATTTATCACAAATCAAACATTCATGTAACCACCACCCAGAAATCTTCAAAAAATAGAGCATTGCTGCCATCTTTGAATACTGTATGAACATTTCATGTAGTCTGTATTCTCTCGTGGCTGGCTTCTTTCAACATTATGTTTGTGAGATTCTTTATGCTGTGTATAACTATAGTTCATGCATTTTCGTTGCTAAGTAGTATTCCACTTGTATGAAAATGCTGTAATTAAATTTTTCCCTCCACTTTTTTTTTTTTTGCGGTACGCGGGCCTCTCACTGTTGTGGCCTGTCCCATTGCAGAGCACAGGCCCTGGACGCACAGGCTCAGCAGTCATGGCTCACGGGCCTAGCCGCTCCACGGCACGTGGGATCTTCCCGGACCAGGGCACGAACCCGCGTTCCCTGCATCGGCAGGCGGACTCTCAACCACTGCGCCACCAGGGAAGCCCAGACTTGGCCTTCTTTACCACCCTGTTGGCTAGTGATACCTTCAAGTAGAAATTTTTTAATTTTGTTTTTTAATTTTGGTCTCGTTTCTCATCTTTGGGAGTATTGGTCTGCCATTACTAGAAGTGAAGGTGCTGTTTTATTCTAAGGTTTTAAAATATTTTCTTTTTGAGTATGTAAACAACATGATGACAACTGCATTATTTTTAATTAATAAACTTTAATTTTAGAATAGTTTTAAATTCATAGCAAAATTGAGCAGAAATAGCTACATTTTTACAATGAAAAATATCTCCTAGACTTCCACTCAACTAAAAAACAACTGATTGATTGATTGATTGATCGATTTTTGGCTGCGTTGGGTCTTCATTGCCACACACGGGCTTTCCCTAGTTGTGGTGAGTGGGGGCTGCTCTTCCTTGCGGTGTGCGGGCTTCTCATTGCGGTGGCTTCTCTTGTTGTGGAGCATGGGCTCTCGGTGTGCGGGCTTCAGTAGTTGTGGCACACAGGCTCAGTAGTTGTGGCTCGAGGGCTCTAGAGCGCAGGCTCAGTAGTTGTGGCTCGAGGGCTCTAGAGCGCAGGCTCAGTAGTTGTGGCGCACGGGCTTAGTTGCTCTGCAGCATGTGACATCTTCCCAGACCAGGTCTCAAACTCATGTCCCCTGCATTGGCAGGCGGATTCTTAACCACTGCGCCACCAGAGAAGTCCAAACTGATTTTTTTTAACGTGCCTTTTTAGTTCTTGGAATGAAAACCTAATTTTTTTTGGAGGGTAAATACAATTTTGGATATCTTTTTCATGAAATAGTGTTATGTAAAAAAAATTTTTCCATTTTTTTATGGTGTTATTAGTGATTACCTTTAATAAAAATTATTCTATTGAATTTTCCTCTTTGTTAAATATTTTTCCTGTACATAGTTTCACTAGTGTTCTGATAAACATTCTGCATTATTCCATGTAGTACTTTTCCTTTTTTTTGTTATACACTGTATGCTGAAACCCTAAAAGTTAACATTTGGGATCAGGGATTATAAACAGATTCATGATCCTTGGAACATATTTCCAAAGAGCTTTCCAGGGAATTCCCTGGCAGTCCAGTGGTTAGGCCTCTGCGCTTTCACTGCAGAGGGCCTGGGCTCAATCCCTGGCTGGGGAACTAAGATCCCACAAGCCAAGTAGTGCAGCAAAAACAAACAAACTAACAAATAGCTTTCCTGTGGAGTTGTGACAGTTTATGTTGCTGTTAGAGATGTATATGAATTGGTTTACTCATTCCTCAACAATATTGAATAGTCTTATTTTAACTAGGCATAAAGTAATTAATATTTTAGTTGCATTTCTTTGATAATTAGCTATGTACCATTTTTCATATATTTGTTTACTAATTTTATTTCCCTCCTATGTGAATTGTTTACTCCTTCTCTTGTCTCATTGAATTCCTTTTTTTGTTAATATTTTCCTGATTATGAAGCATAATTTCCGTTCATTTTAGAAACTATAAATGTATATACCTAGCACATTTAGTTACAGAATACTGATTTGAATAGGAAATACCAAGTAGTATTTTGAATAACTTACAGTAAATATTAAAGTAATCCTTTAGAAATTTAGTATACTATAATGTTTCCCTCTCATTCTATGGATGAATATATTATTTTTTAAATATCTGCAAAATTAGTCTTCAATGTAATATCGGTAAAGTGTGATCAAATTGACAGATTCTGTGACAATTCTGTTCTCCTACCTCCTGAGTCTCATACATGTCATTTTTTCTAGGGGCTTACTGACTGTGCCTTTTGCATCACTGAAAAGCAAATATTCATCCTTAAACATAAATTCTTGTGAATTCCAAAGGAAAGGGAATGTTCAATAATGGTATTGAATCTTTTGAAACTTACAGTATGATTTTCCTGACACTGCTTTCCTTTCGTCCCTGGGCTGTTGAGACTAAGTTGTTAATTCTCAAAACTAAGTTGAACGTTGTTAACGTAGGGCCAAAAGGAGGCCCAAAGCAGAGTTGAGCAAGCTGGTATTTTGTGGGGCTGACTCTCAGTCACTTTGTGTGCAGTCTTTAAGTCACCTTCAGATGTAACCAGCTGGTCATTTTAGCAGGAGGGGCCTGTTCACCAGAGAACCTGCTGTGATGATAACCTACTCTTTGACGCTTTAACTAAGACTTTTCACTCACATGTGATGCAACTTAAGTTGGATCGAGGCAGCAAACAACTATTAAAGAATAAAAGCTTGGAATATTAGCCTGGCTTATTTAGTGGGAGTGCTTTCTCAAAACCCTGTAGCTTGTCAGGTCAGATCAAGCATGAAGTAATATCAGTAGGTGGGCAGATTTGAGTTCTGACAAGCATTTCGATATGTGAAGTTTTTAATAGTGTTGAAAATATAAAATGAATTGCTAAGAGAAGAACCTCTAAAATGCGGCTGGGGATCGGGGGGTGATTCAGAAATTATACCTACTGTTCTATAGCATGTACTTTAGGAAGTGCATAAAAATAGAACATTTTAAAGGATGAGATTTTAAAAACTAGAAGCAAGTTTTACTACTATTTTCCAACACCCTAGCAGATCATCTTCCATGCATCCCACTTAGGAGACCTCTGGCTTCACTCATGCATGGCTATTCTATTAAAGAAGATTCTTTATATTTGACCTTTTTATCTTTCCCCAAATTCCTGGTTTTGGGGCAGTTTGTTGGCCTGTGGTAGCCACACTTATCAGAACGTTACAAACAGGTAAGATTGGAATGGAGGAGCTATTCCACATCTGGTTTGTAGTACGTCCAGTTGTGCATGTTAAAGGGGTTGTTTGGAACTCTGTGCCTTTCTCCACAAATACTGGGTTCTTAACAGTGAATAATTCTCAGGTTAGCCTTCAGAGATCTGTATAACCTGTGGTGCTCATCAGTTTGTACTGGAGCAAAGAGTCACCATCAGTGACAATGCTTTTAATGGGAAATGTGCTCAGAATTCTTGACTAGGGGTGTCTCCCCTTGCTACTACTGTAATATGGGAAAGGGGTTTTACCCTCTCCGGGCCTCTGGCAATATGTTCCAGAGACTGGGCGTGGTGATAGGAAGAGGAGAGCTTAACAATAAGAAGCATGGGACTCCTGGTAGTAATGATGAAGAAAAAGGTGTTGAGATGTGCTGAGCGGTCCTGGAGTAGGAGGAAGAGGGGGCTTTGCAGTCGGGCTTTGTATTCCGGCCAGTGCTGAGGGCTCTGAGGGGGATTGCAAAAGAAGCATGCCTCCCTAGTTTTTGGTCCCCACACACTGGCCCTTGGTGAGAAGAGGAGCTGGAGGTGAGCACCTTTTCTCTGTCTTCTTCCTGCTAGACCTGTCTTAATTAGAGGCTGCGCTCCTGACACTGGACAGGAGAGACCTGGGGAGAAGGGAGTTGAGTGAGAATCATGGTGGGGCACCTTCGAGGCAGTGGAGTCATCTTCAGAATCTGCAGGAGCAAGGGAAGGAAGGTAGAGGAGAGGGGAAGCCCTGGTTGCCCTGTAACTGGAAGCTTTCTTGCTACTGAAGTGGCTCGTGCTGCATACCGCCAGGCTGTACTTGTCTGTGTGGAATCATCCCAGGAGTACAGTTCATTGCCTTCTTTGGTTGTTAGGGTGAAGGGCCTTGTTAGTTAACATTTGTAAATCTGGGTGGTGATACCTCTCTCATGTTATCTTATTCTCTATATCCTTACTTTTGAAGGATTTCATAGTAGTGATAAAAAGACAAGGTTGTTAGTTTGGTATGAAGAGAGTCTGTTCTTAAGCAAACATGGTCTGTTCCTTCAGCCTTACAGTAAACTGAGCTTCCCTCAGATTGTCATGGGGATTTATTACCGTAGGGTTAAAAGAAGTATTAATGAATTAGTAGAAGGTCTTTTATGTTCCATTTATTAACTCTTAGAAAACTTTTTTTTTTTTTTTGCTGTATGCGGGCCTCTCCTGTTGTGGAGCACAGGCTCTGGACACGCAGGCTCAGCGGCCATGGCTCACGGGCCCAGCCGCTCCGCGGCATGTGGGATCTTCCGGACCGGGACACAAACCCGTGTCCCCTGCATCGGCAGGCAGACTCTCAACCACTGCGCCACCAGGGAAGCCCAGAAAACGATTTTTGTTTTGTTTTGTTTTGTTTTGCAGCACGCAGGCCTCTCACCGCTGCGACCCCTCGCGCTGCGGAGCACAGGCTCCAGACACGCAGGCTCAGCGGCCATGGCCCAAGGGCCCAGCCGCTCTGCGGCATGTGGGATCCTCCCGGACCGGGGCACGAACCCGCGTCCCCTGCACCGGCAGGCAGACTCCCAACCACTGCGCCACCAGGGAAGCCCCAGAAAACTGTTTTTAATTGTGGATGTAAATACAAACTTTTCCCCATACAGTTCAACCAGTAAGAATTTCAATGACTTCATTATATTGATACCCAACTAACAGAAAAACTTCAGAGTTTATATTTCAGTATGTATATTACTTTTTAAATTAGCAAGTAAAAATAGAGATTCTGTGTAACTGTCTTTTGTCTATTTATTTGTTTTGTTTTTCTGATCTGCAAACATTTTAATTCCCTGATAGGTCAATTATAATGTGTGTCTAGAAACTTTATTTTCACACATTACATTTGAATCAATGGGCAGGTGTGGGATTTGGAAGCACTATGAAAGTAACATCATTTATTTTTGCAGACTTTGTAATTTTCTTCTGGAAAATCCAGATTATCCAAAGAGAGAAGATAGAGTCCTTATCAATCCCAATAGCAGCCTGCTTGCCAGCCAAGATGAGATAAAGGCAAGTTGTGCTCTTGTTTTGCAGTGTCTACTTGGAAATGCTCTGCTCTTTTCATCATTTTTAAGGGAATAAACTGCTTTGTCAAGACACATTTTTTAAGACTATCCAGGAAAAGAGAATTTCAGAATATATATTTTAGTGGGATTTCTCCCACTCAGATGGATTTCTCCGAGTCACTTTGAATTCTGTATTTGACTTCTTTCATTGTAACTCTATCTTCCCTTCCCCACAAAGAATTAAACAAATCCTCCATATCTTTAATCCTACAAAGGAAGTTCCTAAGATAAACAAGAATTGGACCGGATTATTTGTATCATTTTAGGGTTTTTTTAACATTTTATTGTGAAATTTTCAAACATACAGTAAAGTCAGAAGGCTTTTCCATTGATTACCTATATATCCACCAGCACGACTATTAAAAGTTAACATTTTACTATGTCCATTTTGTCACATGTCCATCCCTGTGTCCATCAGCACATTCCTCTCATATTTTATTTCATTATAATGCACTTCAAAGTAAATTGCAAAAACATCAATACACTGCCCCATAAATACTTTAGCATGCAGATTATTGCCTAGAGTTTAATGTCTGTTTACAGTTTTTCTTTTTGTATAAGATTTATATACAGTACATACACCTGTGTAACCAAATCCTGTATCTAGATATAAAGTTTGTTTTTTTAGAAATCTTAATCATTGTCTTCGTTTGTGATCCAGACTAGCATTTAGTGTGTTAAGCAGTTGAAGGAAAGTATAGTTCAAAACTGCTTCACTGGGATCTGTTGTACCATCCTTCTATTTACCACAAATTCTTTTTGACTCTTTCTTTTATGTATGGGTATTACTCATTTTATTGCCCTTTACTTTTGTGCTTTTCAGATGTTACAATTTTTTTTACAAATTGAAGGTTTGTGGCAATCCTGCCTTGAGAAAATCTGTTGGTGCCATTTTTCCAACAGCATTTGTTCACCTCGTGTCTCTGTCACATTTTGGTAATTCTCACAATATTTCTGACTTTATTACTACATTTGTCATGGTGATCTGTGATCAGTGACCTTTGATGTTACTGTTGCAAAAAGATTGACTTGCTGAAAGCTCAGATGATGGTTGACATTTTTTAGCAATAATTTTTTTTTTTTTTTTTTTTTACAGTACGCGGGCCTCTCACTGTTGTGGCCTCTCGTGTTGCGGAGCACAGGCTCCAGATGCGCAGGCTCAGCGGCCATGGGTCACAGGCCCAGCCGCTCCATGGCATGTGGGATCTTCCCGGACAGGGGCACGAACCCCGCGTCCCCTGCATCGGCAGGCGGACTCTCAGCCACTGCGCCACCAGGGAAGCCCAGCAATAAATTATTAATTGCAGCATGTACTTTTTTTTTTGTACATATGCTGTTGCACACTTACTAGACTACAGTATGATATGAACATAACTTTAACTTTTCTTTGCATTGGGGAACCAAAATATTTGTGTGACTCGTTTTATTGTGATACTAACTTTATTACAGTGGTCTGGAACCAAACCCACAGTTTCCCTGAAGTATGCCTGTATTTTGTAGCTGGAAAAAAATTCATTTTTCTAAACATATTGTGAAAAGAAAATGGCTAAAAAATTGGGTTCAAATCCCCAGCTATACTTTTTCATAGTTCCAACTAGTAAAACTAGTCTCCAGACAGACTGTTTAACCTCTCTGAACTATCATTTCTTCATCTCTCTTCAGGGTTGGTATCCTCCTTTAGAGTAATTATGAGTACAAGTCAGATTATTCTATTCTGTAGTAAATAATTCTTCAAATGATTTCCCCCTCATAGGAAATGCACCGTCTGGCCTCTAATGTTGTGCCTCTCTCTCATTTCAGTTGCCTAAAATAGACTTTTTTGACTATTCTAAATTGGCTCCTCTTGACCAACGCTGCTTCATCCAAGCCGCTGACCTCCTGATGGCCGACTTCAAAATGCTCAGCAGTCAGGACATCAAGTGGGCCCTGCATGAGCTCAAAGGACACTATGCAATCACCCGAAAGGTGCTCTACTTGGTCTTCCTGGTGGGGTCACACCTCTTGACTAACTACTCCTTCCCGTGATAACAGAATGAAGAGTTCAGCTTGTGGAAATTGGCATGGTTTATGATGGTAAAGAGCTAAGGAGTTTGTCAGGGTGAAGGTAAATAGACAAAGGTATTTGCTGATCAGGAAGAACTGAATGAAAAGAAATACATATTAGAAGCAGGGAAGTTCTGGTTTGACCATAAAGACATGGAAGGTAATGAATTTTCCCATGGAATGTGGATGACTAGAGTGTAAAAGATGCATTTCAGTGCTATTCCTCCCTCATTTGCTTTCTGACTTGGAGCTGGCCACCACAGTCCTCCCCCAGATGGCTCAGTTAGCAGTTACATGTAGAGTCTGTAAAGGGCCCAGGAACCCAGCTCTGCCCAGGGAGTGGTGGTTTGCCTCAGAAGCGAGTAGGCAGCTAACTGAAAGCTCTCGAGGTTTTGTTTTTTTCTTCTGGGCCCTAAATAAGGTTCCATGTAAGGGCCGAAGTTCTGGTGATTCTCAGCAGACAGTGTGCTTTTCTTTCCAGAAGACAAGCAAATGTGGAGTTACTTTAACGGTTAAAACAGCCACTGGGGTCATAACTTGAAGGAAGGTGAACATCGGTGAATTTGCTGAGTGTAGGCCCCTTCCACCTTTAGATTGATAACATCTAGGCAGCTGTCAACAAACTCCTAATTGTAGGTTCATTTTAGGTAAAATTACTCTGAAGGGAACACAGAGATAGTGCCTTCTGTTTCTGAGGCTCATTCCCCATGCTAAAGAGGGAATGTCTATACTGTCATTGAAAAATGAATGAGCTCCCCCCCCCCCCCCCCCAA
>NW_006771655.1:179517-215313 GCF_000442215.2 Lipotes vexillifer
GCCAAAATAACGACCTTGAGAAAGAAGGGGCTCTTTCATCTTTAGGCCCTGCCTGGCGTCTTTACTGATGCTTTGGTGCCTCACACCTTTTCTGAGCTCCCAGGGAGCCTAGATGAGAAGTAAGAGGGCAGCAGCAGGAGACAGCCCCTGTGGTCTGGGTGTGGGCTGGTCCTCATTGGTAACGTCCCTGCCGCCATCCTGAGATCAGTAAGGGTAACTGTGCTCGCACATGCTTCTCCCCACTGAAGGCCTACTAGTTATATGGGTGGGAGGTTGTAGGGCTTTGTGGCTCAGTTCTTGTTCATACCTTCCTTATCCTTTTCCTTGTTTTTCTGGCCCTTTATATTTTTATGGTGTCAGCTTGTTTTAGTGGGTAATTTAAAAATTTTCAGGATTTTGGAAAGAGGTGGGTTGGACTATTTGAATGAATGTAAGGTGTTTAAGGAGAAATAATGTTTGACAGAAGCTAAAATCTGATGTGCTCAATCAGAAAGTCTCCCTGCTCTATGGACATGGTGCATAAGACTTCTGCCTTGTAGGAAGTTACACTCACGTGGACAGGGATGTAGAAAACACACCCGGAGATGCTTCCTAGTTTCAGCAATAGCATGTCTTCCCTGCGCCACTCCCCAAACATGGTGATTGCTTTGGGAATGTGTGCTGACTGAAGACAAAGTCAATTCTCCGTGGACTTCTCTTTTTTTCACTTTTTACTATAAACATCAAACACATATAAAAGTAAAGATGGTATTGTTAAAAGCCCCTGCTTACTGTCACTCAGCTTCAGCAATTATCAGCTCCTGCCCAGTCTTGTATTGTATTTCCACCCCTACACACTTCTCCCTCCCAGACTGTTGTGAAGTAAATTCCAAGCTTCATTTCATTTTTTTCATCCATAGGTATTTCAGTATTTATCTTTAAAAGATAAATACAAAGACAAAATAATTTTTAAAACACAATCAAAATACCATTATCACAGCTTAAAAATTAACATCATCAGATATCCAGTCAGCATTCAGATTTCTCTGAATATGTCAAAAATCTTTAGCTTGTTTGATCATAGGGTTCCAAGTAAAATCTGTTTATTGCAGTTGATTGATAAGTTCTTAAATCTCTTTTTAAAAATCTGTAGCTCTCTTTCTTCCCCCTTTATTTTTCCTTATTGCCTATTTGTTGGGGAAAACTGGGTTGTTTTATCTTACGGGTTTTCACAGTCTAGATTTTGCTAACTGCACACCTGCATTGTAATTAAATGATTTCTCTGTCCCCTCAATTTTGTATAAATTGATGGTTACATCTAGAATCTTGATCAAACTTAGGTTTGATTTTTTTTTCTCTCTCATGAATTTTAATTCTACTTCTGCCACTTGCTGGTGTATGACTTTCAGCAGGTGTCTTAAACTTGCAGAGCTTCAGTTTTCTGTTAGTGAACAGTGGATGTCTTAGATGGGTAACGTGCGAATTAGATGAGATAATATATAGCAGGCCTATAGCACAGTGCCTCACATATATCAAGTTTCAGTAACAAGTTCCCATCCCTTCACACTTCTCTCTGTGTGCTACAGAATAATTTTCAAACCATTTTACTTAACGGTTACTCAGTGGTATCTTCAGAGTTGGTCCTTAGTGTAGTACAAGAGCACAAGAGCCTTGCGTGGTTTGGCCTCTTTAGGTTTGCAGTGCTGAATTCATGCTAGAGAGGCTGTGACCAGCAGGGCCCACTCTGGTTTGTTCCAAGCCTGTGATATGGAGGCCCAGATTGCGGGAAGACTCTACCCACATGTGTGTGCACTTGTGGATATTTTAGCTCCACTCTTTTTATGGGTGTATCCTGTGGGTAAGCTTCTTGGAGACCCCAGTGCAGCTGCAGTAATGTTTCTTCTGGTTGTAAAGTTCTGTAGGGACAGAAATGCTATCAGCGCTAAGTGTTTTCAATAAATAACTTCTAAACTGGAGAGAACTGGTCATCCTTAAAATTCACAACAGGAACTACTTCTTAAAATGAATGTTTATTTTTATCAAACTAATTAATTTCCATAGTTTAAAAAATCAGGGACTTCCCTGGCTGTCCAGTGATTAAAACTCTCTGCACTTCCACTGTAGTGGGTGCGGGTTCAATCCCTGGTCGGGGAACTAAGATCCTGCATGCTGTGCAGCGCAGCCAAAAAATTTTTTTAAGTAAATAAAATACAATAGTGGCAAAATGCTCATTTATAATTTTGTAAATGACAGGCTGAAGCCCCCTTCTTCATTCTCTTTTATATGTTTTTTTTTCTGGTATTTACCTCCACATTTATGAACATATTATGCTTGATTCATTTGTTATAGTTTACTCTTTATGATAGATGGAGGTTCTAGATCTAACACACACTCATCTTTTAGATGCATACAGCTCTTTTTAAATCTGTTTTTAGAATTGTCATTATTATGGCTATGGAAATGTTCACTGCTAGGGCAAGTAATGTACTATGATAATGTTTCCTTTTTTTGAATTTTGTATTTTTCATAGAGTTAAAAATCAATTGCCTTGGTTTTTTCATTTGCTTTTTTTTGTTGTTTTGTTTTTTGACTCTGGGTAAATCTTCCCACACCCAGCAACTTGAAAGTTGTTGTTACTCTAGTTTTGCTTATTGTCAAACCTGTCAATTCTCATTTCTTTTTTTTTTCTTTTTTTCAATTAAAGTGTACTTGCTGTACAATATTACATAAGTTACAGATGTACAGTATAGTGATTCACAATTTTTAAAGGTTATACTCCATTTATAGTTATTATAAAATACTGGCTATATTCCCTGTTTTGTACAATATATCCTTTTTATTATTTTATACCTAACAGTTTGTACCTCTTAATTCCCCATCCCTATATTTCCCTTCTCCCCTTCCCTCTCCCCACTGGTAACCACTAGTTCTCTGTATATGTGAGTCTGTTTCTTTTTTGTTATATTCACTAGTTTGTTGTATATTTTAGATTCTACATGTAAGTGATATCATGCAGTATTTGTTTTTCTGTGTCTGACTTATCTCACTTAGCATAATGCCCTCTAAGCCCGTCCATGTTGTTGCATATGGCAACATTTCATTCCTTTTTATGGCTGAGTAGTATTCCATTGTATGTATATTCCACCCCTTCTTTATCCATTCATCTGCTGGTAGATTCCAGTCTGTTCGAATTGTTCTTCACACCTGCTGCATAGCTGTTTTGTTTTTTTTAACATCTTTATTGAGGTATAATTGCTTTACAATGGTGTGTTAGTTTCTGTTTTATAACAGAGTGAGTCAGTTATACATATATATATGTTCCCATATCTCTTCTCCCTTTGTCTCCCTCCCTCCCACTAAAATTTAAACTGTACAGTCTGAAGATGTAGACTTTTTTTTTTCCAATTATACTTCAATAAAGTTCTTTTTAAACTTTCTAATCTCCAGCTTCTCCTAAGAAACTGGAAGCTCTAGCTGCATTGCAGCTGCAGGACTGCGTGGCAGTGGAAGCTGTCTCTTTCCCAAGTCACTTGCTCTCAAGTTTCCCACAGTCCCTCCCCTTTTTTGCCCTTATCCTACTTTATTCACTTACTTGACTGCCTTAGGAATAAGAATTTATGACTATCAGTTGATTTCTTATCTTCTCTTAACAAACAAAGAGATATTAAAATGGTTTTTCCCAGCAGTCTGAAGTAGAAAGCATAGAAAGCTCTTTAACTTTTTCCATGGTACTCTCTGTTACTGGGTCCCAACTAATTTTCCACACCCTTTTCTTAACACTCCCTTCATCAGCCAATATACATGTGAAATTCTGTATTTTATATATACTCTTGTCCACATTCCCAAACAAGCTGTATGTGTTGAGTTTGCTTATTTAGCATGTTTATGAGATCCATGTGTAAACTATTAACAAAGAAAGAAGGAGAGAAAAAGAACAGTCTGCCTTTAAACTCACAGTTAGGGCTTTTCATTTCTACCAAATGGTAATTGGAAGTTATCTTAACTCTCTCCAGGAAGGGCTAATAGAAAGAACAGAACCCTTGACAAAAAATGATTTCTTGCTGTTTGGTACAGGATGTAAGAGGTTTAAAATAAATGACCTCACAGAAAATGAGAGGTTTTAAAAGTTATCATCAACAATTTCATCAGTACAGGCTGGTGTAGCTGTAATGGGCCAGGTGATGCCCAAAATCTTTCTATTGTCTTTAGTCATCAATCTTCAGATGTCAAGCTATTGCTGAATCAAGCTTGTAAATTCCTTACTATATTGGGTCAACCCAAGTTACAGATTATGTCATAATCTTTTTTTTTCTCCTGCAAACTCACCTTAGCTGTGCCAACTTTTTTGTTTGTAATTTTTTTTTTAATTCACTTGCTTCCCAAGATGAAGAATAAATAATAAATATTATGAGGTTACTGAGTTCATAATATTAGTTTCACTTTTTTATAATTTATGCATAGATACAATTAAAATATGAGATAGTTATTGCTTGCATACTTTGAATGCCTGTCTTAAATTTATCCTGAAATATTTTAATATTTGTAATAGTTTCATTATTTACTTACAAATAAAACTTCTCATCCCATACTGGATTCAAGTTTCCAAAAATGGTTTTAGTTCTTCTTTTGTTCTTTCCAACTTGAACTGTAACATATGGGTCACTTGACCCTGTTTTGTCTTTTGCCTGCAAGCCTTGTGCAGAAACCACTGAAATAAACCAAATTCAAACTTTTAATATAAAGATTTCCTCAGAAACAAAAAAAAAGATAATGAAGGAAACATTTTCTATTTCGTTGTCCCCTTGGTTTGCAATGCAACCCCATTGCTTTCATTTTCATGAGCAACAGGACTTAACAAAATGTTTAAGAAAAGCATGAATCACGGAACATTAAAACCTTCCTTTAATGAATATTTGCTTTTGCCTGTAATGAACAGTAGTGGTATACATACATATGCATATTAGCTATATACTCATATATATCACTGCACCATGTATAGAATAATGAGAATGCACCTACAATAAGCAAATTACCCAATGTAGTTCAAAGGTCTGTGATTTAAGATGTATTTATTTATTTATGAATTTACTGTCAGTATTGATCAACAACTCAGTAATAGAAGCTTCTTTATTTTACCTTTTGAATACAATATGAGTAAGTTAAAAGGCGTGGTAAATATCAACATGTAACATACGCAGTTGCTGTTACTTACAAGCAACTTCAGAAGTTCAAGTTATTAGACATCACTAAACTCAGATTGCCAAATCAAGATTCAAATGAATGGGGGATACTGATCCAGGAGTATATAAAACAATATTTGTTTTCTCATTAAGAAAAACTGACTGAAGAGATTACTGGCTACTCTTGTCATTTATCAGTGGCAGGCAGCAACAAAGCTAGTCTCTTGTAAACTGCAGGGTATTGATGAGTATATTACAAAATAGAACTTTCTTCCTCTTGAAGAGCTTCTGATTAGAACAAGACATAGACTGAAATGATTTCAATTATCTAGTACACATTTCAGAAATTTGAAGTACCAATTAGACTTCAATATTGACAAGATTGAAAAATTCTATTTATCTTACCTATAACTATTAATAGCAGTGTTTTCTAAGACATATAAAAATCTCAATATGGAATGAAAATTTTTAAAAAGACTTATTTTTACCTGTAATGGTTATTTTTGCTGACCACTTAGATGTCCCGTCCAGTACACTCTGTTTGGCCGCCTTTGTGTACTGCACAAAATCTTCTTTAGAAATCTGAAACATTTCCTGAATTATTTCAAACACCTCTGGCCTGTTTGTCTCCCTGATCTTCATTCTTTCTTTCATGGCTGTAATAATGGTCTGAGTCTTGTCTTCCGCACCATGCTTAGAACTCTTTTCTGCCGCTCCTATAGTAGAAAAATAGTAGAAAATAGTAGAAAAATCATAGCTGTTATCTTGGGAATTCCCTTTGCCTTTTGACAAAGATTAATTTTCTGTATTAGATCCTGACAACTTTCTGTGTCTTCCTTTACACACTCATGTTATGCTTGACTGATGGTTCCACTGGATTGAAAATTATTTCCCCTCCTAATTCTTCTCAATAATTCTGCCCCAGATGTGAGTACCTCTTTCTTTCAGGCAGTTTGTTGAATGCCTGCCATAGGTCACACATTGGGAATGTCACAGTAAATATAGAGGTTCCCTTCCTTCATGGAGCTTAATGCTAGTGGACAGGGCCATCTTTTTTAACCCACCCCTTGACTTCTGTTCTCTGAGGTGGTCGTTCTCAGGGTATTGACTACCCAGGCTTCCTAGATTTCTCCCTGTGTGTACTTGAATGGTCATCTCTGTCTTCATGTAGGTAACATATCCCTGTCTCTGGACCTGACCTTTCTACCAGGCCCCACAGAGGAGTCTCTGTCTACTTCTCAGCTTTTGCATCATTACATGACCATTATCGTGTTTTTAGGTCATCCCTTAAAAGAAGTTTGGCTGTTGTCAGAGATGGCCCAAAAATCTTACCAGACTGTATCCTTGATTCTCAAAACGAATACTTTGAGTGGGTATTTGATTTGTGAGTGTGAGCAGGCTGGAGGGAAAAGTGCCAGAAACAACAAAAGGAAAATTTTTTAAATTTTTTCTTCATTATCTGTCCTGTGTTCTTCCTGCTAGGTTTTTGGGGTACTTACTTCGTGGTAGTTACTGACTAGACCCTGAGGACACTGACATGCGTAGAATACAAATTAGCTTCTTTCCAAAGAGTTTTCAGCCTGTTTGAGGAGATTAAAGTTTAAAAAAAGGCTAAAGCAATGTGATGAGTATTATAAAATAGAGTGAATAAAGGTGCATGAGGGCACTAGGAAAGAAATGAAGATGTCATTTGAACAAGGTCTTAAAGATGCTTTCACTAGAGGAATAATATGTGAAAGGCTAAAAGGTAAGAAAAAGTAACTGTGATGCCTTTTGGTTGTGTAGGTATGAATTATAACTAGCAGGTCTTGAAAGGAAGGAATTCTGATTCTCTAATTTTATTTGTCTACTGGAACTTTAGTCAGTAGGGTAAGTAGGGAGTTACCTGGTGGTCTAGTGGCTAGGACTCGGCGCTTTCACTGCCGCGGCCCAGGTTCAGTCCCTGAGGGGAACTGAGATCCCACAAGCTGAGAGGCATGACCAGAAAAAAACAAAAGAAGATAAGTAATGAATGTTAATGTAACTATTAAGGTAAGATTTTTGGAGGTGCCTTTAATTTTTAGGCAACATTTTGTTTTAAGGTACAGCTTCCTGACAAGTATGAGTTTGTGTTCATATATATGGATTTTTTTTTCCTGCTAACCAGAAACAGTATTAAATGGGACCAAGGTAATGACCTCAGTTCTTCCAGTCAGGAGCCTCTACGTTTTTTGTTTGTTTGTTTAATATTTATTTATTTGGCTGCACCAGGTCTTAGCTGCGGCATGTGGGATCTTTTAGTTGCAGCATGCAGGATCTAGTTCCCTGACCAGGGATTGAACCCAGGCCCCCTGCATTGGAAGTGTGGAGTCTTAACCACTGGACTGCCAGGGAAGTCCCAGAAGCCTCTGTGTTTTATGACAGTGTAGTGTGGTTGAAAACCCAGTAGACTACCTACCAGTTATGAGCTCTGAGTTCACATTCCAGTAATCAGTTGCTGATAAATGACATCTACCGTTTAATTACCTCATTTTTAAAATGCAGATAATAATAACATCCTGCCTCCTTTCCTGGGTTTTTGCACATAGCCCTGATTCAAGAGTGGGGTTTTACCTGTAGATAAAACTTGGTATAGATTAGTAGTTTTGCAGCTGAGTACAAACATGTGACTTTAAGATTGGTGCCTAAGGATTTGTGGGGAACACCTTGGGTAGTGGGATAGAAAGAAGAAACAGAAAGCAAGGGAGGAGGCACTGCAGCTGTGGAGGACGTTGATCCGGGATATAGAGAGGTAGCAAGATGAATCTTGCTGTTGGCCAGCTCTTGATGGGGTTTCACTGAAATCTGAGGGCAAGGTGACGTCAAAGAGAGGAGCTTTAGTTCCGAGACTGGCCTGACTTCCTATACTAGCTTTAATTAAGGTTTGACTGGGGGCAAGTTCCTTTCTCTAAGCCTTGCTTCCCTCTACTATAAAATAAATAATACCTCCCTCAGAGGATGGTTGTGAGAATTAAATAAGTAAGGACTTGAAAGGGCCACATGTAGTGCTTAGCTTATAGGAGGCGCACACAACGAATGGTAATTCCTTTCTGATTCCCAAACTTAGGAGCTTTGAAAAGGAAGGGAGGTAGGAGGTAGATTAAGATGCAAAGGTGATCCTTAGAAATCATGAATTCTGTCTGGGAAACGCTGAACTGCCAGCATTGCTGGGTGGGGCCTGTGAGACATCCAAGTAAAAGCAATTCATTGGTTGGCTGAATGGACAAAAAAGGTGGGAAATACGAACTGGAGAAGGGGTTTTGAGAGTCGTCAGCATATGGAAGATGACCTTACCAGCCTGGATGAAGTGTACCTAGAGAGACTGTCGGGTAAGAAGAGACCCAAGGCTGCCTTGAGGACTCCGAACGTGGAAAAACTAGGTAGAGCAGCAGGCAGCGAGGAAGGAGGAAGTCAGGAGAGTGGAGCAGGCAGCATTGTTCGTGCTGCTGAGAGATCCAGTGAGATGAGGAGTTAGCCCCGCGTTAGGAAGATTGGCAAGTGGAAAGGTGGGATAGAGGCCAGATTAGAGGGAGTTGGCCGCTTGTGGGAGGCGAGGTGATGGAATGATGTACAGATTGCTCTTTTGATAAATTTGGCTACACAGAAGAGGAAGAAGAAAAGGGCTGGTAGCTGGAAGAGGAAGGAGGTCAGGGAATGAAAGGTTTTCTTTTTTTTAAAGATGGCAGAGACTTGAGCACCTTTAAATGCCTATTGGAAAGATGTAAAAAGGGGGAGAAGCTAAAGGAATGGAAGAAAAGGGATTATCAGTGGCATAAGAATTTTGCATTCCGGTGTTCAGTACAAAGTGGGGATGTGGGTGAAAGCAATGAGAATGTGGGGGAAGTGGAGGAGGGAGTGTTGACCAGGGAAACACCATGTAAGATGCTGCCTGTAAAATATAACTTGTAGCCATTTGTTACGTGATTTAACCTGTGCTTATTTAAGGACAGCTTCAGTAGTTTCTATTTTCTTATGTACCTTTATCAGTAAGCATTTTGGTTCTACCATCATAGCAGTTGTTGAAGGAGAAAATGAAAATAATAAAATGCCACCTGTTTATTTTGCTGCTGCCTTTTCTGGTAAGCCATGTAGGGAAGATAGCTGTGAGTCACAATGAGACTTGGGGATTGCCGATGTTTCATGTACTTTTTCTGTCTCATTTACAGCAGTAACCTTTCCCTTTCTCAATTTTTAGGCCTTTTCTGATGCCATTAAAAAATGGCAGGAGCTATCGCCAGAAACCAGTGGAAAAAGAAAAAAGAGAAAAGAAATGAATCAGTATTCTTACATAGATTTCAAATTTGAACAAGGTAATGGCCAAATGTGAGTGTTGCTGATGGTGTTTACAGAGCCGTCTGCTCCCACACAGCCTGTAAGGGGAGTCGTGGTGTGGCTGCTTAGAAGTGCCCTGTTACAGCAGTCTGAGGAGCGTCACTGACATAACTGCTTTGATGGCACATTGGTGTTTTTAGAAAGTGGCTACGTTTGTCATCTTTCTGTTTAGGATACACCATGACAGGAAAATTGTGTGTAGTGTTAGATTCACATGTGGAAAAGTGTTTGGGGACATTCTTCAGCTTGGGGGAAAAGAGGTCTTGAAGGTTTGACAAGAATTAACCTTATCACTACATAGTAAAAGCTAGACCAGTGATTGATTGCTTACTGCAGAGGAGTCACTTACACACCTGAGAGTGGCTTCTACACAGAAAAAAACCAAACAGCTCTTAAACTGCCACTTAAGCTGTTTATTTAAAATTCTGTTATTCATATTGATGAAGTAACTGCTGAAAGCTCTTTCAGAGAGGCTACTTCAGGTCTAACTCCCCACCCCCCGCCAAGGTCAACTTGCTGAATTTTGCAACAAATTTGATCTTAGTTGCTTGTGTCTAAGAAGAGTCCACTTCAACTTTTCCTGTAGATTATGTCATAAATAAGAATATTTCCCTTTTCTTTTCTCCTATGTGTCTTTCCGTTACATCTGTAATTAATTTCATAACTTGACTTCAGGTGTGACTAAATGAAAAATCCATGAGATAGTTATAGAGTTGGAAAGTATTTGAAATTTTGAACTCTTCAGGATCTAAAAGAAAACGTCCTAGGCTCTGACTTCTAAGTTCACCAAGCTACTCTGTGAAGCAGTGCTCTCCTGACATGACATTCTCACAGATCTGTGGCAGAATGGAAGTGGGGACAGTGTATAGGTGGTTTTTCATTCAGCTGAATTTATCCACAGTTTAGACTAGGCATCCCTAATACATAGTCATTCAGTATTTGTTTCTGACTTTCAGTGGTAGAGAAAAGAAAGTATCACTTCACAAGATGATCTACTCCCTTGTTGGTCAGCTATGTCTTTTAGAAAGTTCTTCCTTTATATCTAGCCAAAAATGTACCTTCCTGGGACTTCCCTGGTGGCGCAGTGGTTAAGAATCTTCTGCCAATGCAGGGGACACGGGTTTGATCCCTGGTCCGGGAAGATCCTGCATGCCACAGAGCTACTAAACCAGTGCGTCACAACTACTGAGCCTGCGCTCTAGAGCCCATGAGCCACAACTGCTGAGCCCACGTGCCACAACTACTGAAGCCCACATACCTAGAGTCCATGCTCCGCAACAAGAGAAGCCACCTCAATGAGAAGTCAACGCACCACAACAAAGAGTAGCCCCCACTCACTGCAGCTAGAGAAAGCCTGCGCGCAGCAATGAAGACCCAACACAGCCATAAATAAATAATTAATTTGAAAAGTAAAGTTGCTCTGAAAAAAATTAAATACTTAGATGTGAATCTAAGAATACATGTACAGGACTTATGATGAAAACTACAAAACACTGAAGAAAGAAATCAAAGAAAATATAAATAAATGGAGAAACGTACTGTGTTCATGGATTGGAAGACTCAGTGAAGATGTAAATCCTCCCCAAATTGGTACCATGCTTAATGTAATTTCTGTCAAAATCCCAGCAAGATTTTTTTGTAGATACAGGCAAGGTATCCTAAAATTATCCTAAAATTTATATGGAAAGGCAGGGTACTAGAATAGCTAAAATGATTTCTTTTTTTTAATAAATTTATTTATTTATTAGTAGTTTTGGCTCGAGGGCTCTAGAGCATAGGCCCAGTAGTGTGGCACACGGGCTTAGTTGCTCCACGGCATGTGGGATCTTTCCAGACCAGGGCTCGAACCCATGTCCCCTGCATTGGCAGGCAGATTCTTAACCATTCTGCCACCAAAGAAGTCCCAGTGATTTTTAAAAAGAAGAATAAAGTGGGAGAAATCAGTCTACTGGATTTCAAGACTTACTACATAGCTACAGTGATTAAGACCAGGTGGTCTTGGGACTTGCCTGGTGGTCCAGTGGTTAAAAATCCACCTTCCAATGCAGGGGACCACGGGTTCAATCCCTGCTCGGGGAACTAAGATCCCACATGCCGCAGGGCAACTAAGTACGAGCGCTGTAATGAAAGATCCTGCATGCCGCAACAAAGATCCTGTGTGCTGCAACTAAGACTCAATGCAGCCAAAAAAAATTAAATTAAATAAATAAATTAAATAAATAAATACTCTTTAAAAAGCAAACCAGGTGGGCTTGGCAGAAGTATAGACAGATAGATGGAACAGAATAGAGAACCAAAAACTGGTTTTCTAAATAATGAAAAAAAATGTTTTAATTTTTAAAAACTAGTAAGAGTGAACAAGAAAAGAGAGGAAAAATAAAGTGTATCAGTGTACAGTAAATATTGATAAAATCAAGAGATTATCAAAAAGCTTTTTTGAGTAAATAGAAAATCTGGATGGAATAGACAGTTTTCTAGAAAATGTACATTACCAAATCAACCAAAGAAATACAAAATCTAAATCAGACCAACTGCAAGATTTGACACTTGTCATTTTGTTAGCTTTTATTCTAAGTGTTATTTATTGTAAATCTAGGTACTGCTCTTTTCTGTCTTTGAAATTTTCAAAATAAAAAAAATTTTGAAACATTCATGAAACACATGTGCATCTACCAGAATGGCTCGAATTAAAAACTGATGTCATCAGGTGCTGAGGACAATGTGGAGTGATTGAAACTCACATACATTGCTGGTGCGGGGAGAGTGTAAATTGGAACAGACACTTTGGAAAACTAGCACTGTTTTCTAAGCTGATCCGGCAATTTTACTCCTTCATGTATTCTCAGCTGAGTTGCAGGCATATGTATAGCAGCCCTGGTCATAATAACCCCAAACTGTAAACCTGCCTGTCCTCAGTAGTGAATGCACAATAAATTGTGGTATATTCATACAGTGCAGTACTGACAGGCTAGGAGGACCTTCCAGTTGGATTATAATAAGCAGGAGTGAGGGAGGGGTGGAGAGGAAGAAAGTCAGGAAGTGTATGGAATGTTAGGGAATGGTAAGGAGCCCAGTTTTCCCAAAGAGAATATGTTATGGGAAAGTCACTAAACGTCCTCTGTAGGACCAGGCCACAGAGGACTGGGATGGCTGCCTGGATTCCTAGCAGAACAGTTGTCTGCATGATTTTGCATTGTCATTTATCTTCTAGGTGACAAAAAAATAGAAAAGAGGATGTTCTTTCTGGAAAATAAGCGGCGACATTGTAGGTCTTATGACCGGTGTGCTCTCCTTCCAGCTGTGCAGCAAGAGCAGGAGTTCTATGAGCAGAAAATCAAAGAGATGGCAGAGGTAGGAAGATGTGCTTGGAATGTGTTTCTGGGATTCTGGTTTGCTGTTAGGGCATAGTATAAAACTGTCTTGTAAGATTTGCCTTTTCTTTCAAGTGGTTCATTTGAATAAACTATAAAACTTTTAAAAGGAAAACAAAATTAGGTTTTGTAATGATACTGACTGAAGTTCACAGTTTCATAAATCAGATTTATGTTAGAGAATTTTAATTGGAACTTAGTAAACACATGTTTCACCTCCTTCACCCCCTAATGGTGGAAATTAGAGGAAATGGAGGAAAAAACACAGAGATTCCATTTAGCTCTTTAATTTTTCCAAATATACTATCAAATGTGCAAGTCAACTGGAATATACATATATTGGTTATTTAATACAAACAGACCTCGGAGATATTGCAGGTTCAGTTCCAGACCACCACAGTAAAGTGAATGTTGCAATAAATGCATAGAAAAGTTATGTTTACACTACACTGTAGTCTAGTAAGTATGCAATAGCATTATGTCTAAAATAATGTCCATGCCTTAATTAAGATATACTTTTATTGCTAAAAAATGCTAACCATCATCTGTGCTTTCAGCGAGTCATAATCTTTTTGCTGGTGAGGGGTCTTGCCTCAGTGTTGGTGGCTGCTGACTGCTCAGAGTGGTGCTTGTTGAAGGCTGGGGTGGCTGTCCAGATTTCTTAAATGTGACAATAATGAAGTTTGCTGAATCGATCGACTCTTGCTTTCATGAATGATTTCTCTGTAGCATGCAGTGCTGTTTGATAACATTTTACCCACAGTAGAACTTCTTTCAAAATTGGAGTCAGTTCCCTCAAATCCTGCTGCTGCTGCCTTATCAACTAAGTTTATGTGATTTTCTAAATCCTTTGTTGTCATTTCAACAATCTTCATACTATATTCACCAGTAGTTTCCATCTCAAGAAACCGCTTTCTTTGCTTATCAATGAAAAGCAACTCCTTGCCCGTTAAGGCTTTATTATGAGATTGCAGCAATTCAGTTCTAATTCTAGGTCTCTTGCTGTTTCTGCCACATCTGCAATTAATTTCTCCATTGAAGTCATCCACACGTATTGGGATCAGCTTCTTCCAAACTCCTGTTAGTGTTGATATTTTGACATCTTCCCATAAATTATGAATATTCCTCTTGGCATGTAGAATGGTGAATCCTTTCCAGAAGTTTTCAATTGACTTTGCCCCAGATCCATCAGAGGCAGCTATGGCACTATGCACTATGGCAGCTATAAGCCTTACAAAATGTATTTCTTAAATAATAAGTCTTGAAAGTCAAAAATTACTCCTTGATCCATGGGCTGCAGAATGAATGTTTTGTTAGCAGGCGTGGAAACATTAATCTCGTTCATCTCCGTTAGAGCTCTTAGGTGACCAGGAGCATTTCAGTGAGCAGTAAAGGAATATTTTGAAAGGAATCTTTTTCTGAGCAGTAGTTCTCAACAACGAGCTTAAAATATTCAGTAAACCATGTTATAAACAGATACGCAGGCTTTGTTATTCCACTTATAGAGCACAGGCAGAGTAGATTTAGCCTACTTCTTAAGGGCCCTAGGATTTTTGGAATGGTAAAAGGAGCACCGGCTTCAGCTTCAAGTCATCAGGTGCATTAACCCCTAACAAGAGTGTCAGCCTGTCCTTTGAAGCCAGGCATTGACTTCTCCTCTCTAGCAGTGAAAGTCCTAGATGGCATCTTCTTTCAATATAAGGCTGTTTTGTCTACATTTGAAAATCTGTTGTTTAGTGTGGCCACCTTTGGTTAATTATCTTAGCTAGATCTTCTGGATCACCTGCTGCAGCTTCTACGTCAGCATCTGCTGCTTCACCTTGCACTTTTATGTTATGGAGATGGCTTCTTTCCTTAAACCTCAGGAATCAACCTCGGCCTGCTTCAGACTTCTGCAGTTTCCTCACCTTTCTCAGCCGTCATAGAATTGAAGAGAGTTAGGGCCTTGCTTTGGATTAGGCTTTGGCTTAAGGAAATATTGTGGCTGGTTTGATCTTCTGTTCAGACCACTGAATCTTTCTCCATATCAGTAGTAAGGCTGTTTCACTTTCTTACCATTGTGTGTTCATTGGGGTAGCACTTTTAATCTCCTTCAAAAATTTTTCCTTTGCATTCACAACTTGGCCAACTG
This sequence comes from Lipotes vexillifer, assembly GCF_000442215.2. Taxonomy (NCBI): domain Eukaryota; kingdom Metazoa; phylum Chordata; class Mammalia; order Artiodactyla; family Lipotidae; genus Lipotes; species Lipotes vexillifer. The sequence continues at coordinate 194,529 of NW_006771655.1, forward strand.
TTTGGTGCAAGAGGCCTAGATTTTGGCCTATCTCGACCTTTTTTTTTTTTTTTTTTTTTGCGGTCCGCGGGCCTCTCCCCGTTGTGGCCTCTCCCGTTGCGGAGCGCAGGCTCAGCAGCCATGGCTCACGGGCCCAGCCACTCTGCAGCATGTGGGATCTTCCCAGACCGGGCCACGAACCCGTGTTCCCTGCATTGGCAGGCGGACTCTCAACCACTGCGCCACCAGGGAAGCCCCTATCTTGACTTTTGACATGTCTTCCTCACTAAGCTTAAATTGTTTCTAGCTTTTGATTTAAAGTGAGATGGGCCACTCTTCCTTTCATTTGAATGCTTAGAGGCCATTGTAGGGTTATTAATTAGCCTAATTTCAGCATTGTTGTGTCTCAAGGAATAGGGAGGCGGGAGAAGAGGGAGAAGGATGGGGAATGGCCAGTCAGTGGAACAGTCCGAACACACATGACATTTTATTGATTAAGTTCACTGTCTTATATGGGTGCAGTTCATGGCACCCCAAAACAGTTGCAGTGGTAACATCAAAGATCACTGATCAAAAAAAAAAGATCACTGATCACCATAACAAATACAGTAATAATAATAATGAAAAAGTTTGAAATACTGCAAGAATTGCCAAAATGTGACCAGAGACATGAAGTAAGCAAATGCTGTTGGAAAAATGGCACTGATAGACTTGCTTGATGCGGGATTACCACAAACCTTCAGTTTGTTTTAAGAAAAAAAAAAAAGGCAGTATCTGCAAAGTGCAATAAAATGAAGTGTGCCTATATGTGTTTTCTAGACCAGCAACTCTCAAATTTGCTCCATGGACCCCTGGGTTTCCCAGGACTCTTTAGGATGTCTGCGACGTCAGATCTCTTATCATGATAAGACGATATTTACCTTTCTCACATTGTTGAATTTGTACTGAGGAACAAAAGTAATGGTGCCTTAGCATGAATCAAGCCAGTGGCACCAAAGTCTACTGGAAATCATTACTTTCTTCACCACCATGCACTCACATTTTAAAAAACAACAAAAAAAGCCCATGTCGTCTAAAAATGTATTTGATGCTTTGATGAAGCAGTTGAAATTATTACTTTATAAAATTTTAACCCTTGAAAACATCTTTTCAATACTCTGTATGACAAAATGGGAAGCACAGTTGTCCCTCCGTATCCACAGGGGGTTGGTTCCAGGACCCCTGCCACAGATACCAGAATCTATAGATGCTCAAGTCCTTTGTATAAAATGGCTTAGTATTTGCATATAACCTACACACATACTCCCGTATACTGTAAATCATTTCCAGAATACTTACAACACTTAATACAATGTAAATGCCCTGTAAATAATTGGCAGCACACTGTAAATTCAAGTTTTTCTTTTTGGAACTTTCTAGAATTTTTTTCCCCCAAATAATTTTGATTCGAGGTTGTTGAATCTGTGGATGCAGAACCTGCATATATGGAGGGCCGAATGTATGCATGAAGTGCTTTTGCTGCATACTGACTATGATGGTTTTCTCAAGGAGAAACATTTGTAATATCGAATTGCAAGCTGTTGAATTAGGCCCTTCTCCCTACCCCCCCTGCAAAAAACCCCACCATTTTTACTTGAAAAAATGACTGATAGAAAAACTATGATTATTCAAAATTAGGTATTTAGCAGGAATTTTCTCAAAAATGAATGAAGTGATTATTTATGTCCAATGATAAAATTCTGTATCTCAAACAGAAATTGGACTTTTGGAAAACTGTCATCTTGATCCATCCGTCATAGTTACTTGTGACTGTATCTGTTACATTAAAATCTGTTAGTGTAGCTTGCAGTTCGAATAGATATTTCACCCATGCATGATTTTATCATAAACAAACACCAGTTCACTGAGTTGTGTAGACCTTCCAGATGTTTGCACATTTCACAGTATAGTATCAAAACACCACATTTGCTAATATCACTGCCAGCCTCATCAGAGAGGTGTTGAGTATTGGCAAGATGGTTGTGGTCATCTTTTTGATGTCCAAATTGTCCCTTCTTTGGCCAGTGGCGTCACCTTCAAGTTAGTTCCTCTGTCCTGGACCTAGTCGTCTTTCTTTGACAGTATCCTTGCTTTCTGGCACACCTGGTGACCCAGGTTCAACTTCTGCTTTTCCTAACCTGGACCTGGAATCAACAACTTTTCCAAGGTGTCATATTTTCTTTTAGTGGAAGTTCATACTAAGATTTTTATTTCAACTTTGGTTTACAGGGTTTTTTTTACTTCTTTCATTTTATGTAAGCATTTCTTTTCTCTTAGGCTGAAAATCTTGGCTCTTAATTACATTACCATAATGGCTTATTTCCTTTATCCTATGTTGTATACTTAGTAGATCCCAAATAACAACCCAGTATTATTACCAATAATATTGCTAAATACGGTCTAGGATTTATTTATAACTTAGATTAGGAATTTGAAATTAAAATATTATAAAGTTACTTGAAATAAGTGTGTGGTTATGCCATTAACTTGGTAAGCAAAGAAGTTTATTTGTTTCTGTTTATTTTTAAGTTTTAAGGAATTGGTTTTTAATTTAATTTCTTTTTCATTTAATTCTGTTGTTCAGTTATGTAAAGTATTTTTAAAGTCAAAACTATAAAACAAGGAACATTCAGAGAGATCTAGCCTCTGTCCTGTCTGTCCTCCCCATGTCCTCTAACTCCCTCTATACATAAACCATTATTAATAGTTTTTGGGTTGTCTTTTCTTATTTTATGTAAAAGCATATATGTGTGTGTGTGTGTATATATATATATATATATATTTTAACATTTCTTTCTTATTAAAAGGTACACACTCTTCTACCCTTGCGTTTTTTACTTAACTGTGCTTCTTGGCAATGACTCCACAGCAATCCATGGAGATTTTTCTCTTTCCTTTTTAAAACTGCCTAGTGTCCCATTGTCTGCAGTACCAGAGTTGATTCAGTTATTCCCCTATTGAGGGACATTCAGGGTTGTTTCCAGTTTTTTGCTATTATAAATAGTGCCATGATAAATAACTTTGTGCATACATCATTTCATATTTCAGGGTAACTTTGGAATAGATTCCTACAAATGCGATTGATGAATTGGAGTGTAAATACTTACGTAACTGTTATATGGTGCCAAATTCCCCTCCATAGTGGTTGTACTGTTTTGCATTCCCACCAGTAATGTACAAGAGTGCCTGTTTCCCGCTAACCTCACCAACAAAGTATGTTGTCAAGCTTGGTTTTTACCCATTCAGTTTTTTTTTGTTTGCTTATGCTATTCTGTACTCTTCATAAATGTTTTATGTCAGTCTTTTATTCCTTCTATATTTTGAGTCAGATTTAAGGAAGTTTTCCCCATATATTCTAGTACTTATATGGTTTTCTTTTTCATGTGTATTTTAAATTTACTCTCAGGTAACTTTTTAAACTACTAAACTATGTAACTGAAGAGATGAGTATTAATAATAGGGTTTTTTTATGTTTATGAAAGTAAATGCTAAATGGTTTGTGGCATCTTGATTAAATTTGCATCTGCGTGTATGGTTTTTTGTTCCTCAGCATGAAGACTTTTTGCTTGCCCTGCAGATGAATGAAGAACAGTATCAAAAGGTAGTTAAAATCTCACCTAATCAATGTATTCTGGGTATTTTCATTAGCTGTTTTCTCTTCTCACATTTCCTGAGCATTTTGATGACAAATTGGTTCCCGTATAACCTTTGCTGTTGATCTGCTGAGTTTGAGCTTCAGCTAAGTTACAGTCAGGTACTTTAACCATTATAGTCACTCTTGCTTCCAAATTGGATCAGATTTGGAGGGAAGATAATATTGTTAGAGTCGTGCCTCTTAAAAAACGTTGCCTGGAATCCATTGGTTAGACTCTTAGAGCAAAATTTAGAATTCACGTATCATTTATAGAGTTAGAAGGAAGAGATGTGTCTAACCTCAGGACCAGATGGCTTTTGTATGATGTCAGCCATCCTCACGTAGTGGCCTTTTCTAACATGGTAGAAATGGACTAGTGACTGGATCAGTCACTGCCCTTAATAAAAAGCGTAAGTTTTCTGGTACTCGCAGTACTTGAGATGCTGCTTTATATAGCTTCAGTAGTCACTTAAGATAAAGCTTGGGCTGAGTCGTGACCCCATCGCACTCTTGTCTTATAATAAGGAGCAAAATCCAACATTTTTTTAAAATTTATTTTATTTATTTATGTTTGGCTGCGTTGGGTCTTCGTTGCTGCGTGTAGGCTTTCTCTACTTGTAGCGAGCGGGGGCTGCTCTTCGTCGCAGTGCATGAGCTTCTCATCGTGGTGGCTTCTCTTGTTGCAAAGCACAGGCTCTAGGCGTGCGGGCTTCAGTAGTTGTGGCGCACAGGCTCAGTAATTGTGGCTCACAGGCTCAGAGCGCAGGCCCAGTAGTTGTGGTGCACGGGGTTAGTTGCTCCGCAGCATGTGGGATCTTCCAAGACCAGGGCTCGAACCCGTGTCCCCTGCATTAGCAGGTGGATTCTTAACCACTGCACCACCAGGGAAGCCCAAAACTTTTAAAATAATATCCCTCGTGCCACTTGTCCCTGACTGTTATGTTAACATCTGATTATAGGTGTTACAGTTCTGCTGGTACCATGAAATTCATGAATCTGATAACTTTTTACAAAGGATGATACCAAAGAATACCCCCCAAAAAACATGAAAATCTCACTGTCTTTAGCTATGTATTAATATTTGTACTAGCATCTTAAGCTAGGTTTATACAGCAAAAACAGCTTGGGCTTCCCTGGTGACGCAGTGGTTGAGAGTCCGCCTGCCAATGCAGGGGACACGGGGTCCTGCCCCGGGAAGGTCCTACATGCAACTAAGTCCGTGCTCCACAACTACTGAGTCCATGTGCCACAACTACTGAAGCCCGAGCGCCTAGACCCCGTACTCCACAACAAGAGAAGCCACTGCAATGAGAAGCCTCCCTGGTGGTCCAGTGGTTAAGACTCCAGGCTTCCACTGCAGGGGGCACGGATTCAATCTCTGGTCGGGGAACTAAGATTGTAGGGAATTTCATGTGTGTTTCTGGTGGCTTTCAGGATGGCCAGTTGATTGAGTGCCGCTGCTGCTACGGGGAATTTCCATTTGAGGAACTGACGCAGTGTGCAGATGCTCACTTGTTCTGCAAAGAGTGTCTCATCAGATATGCCCAGGAGGCAGTCTTTGGATCTGGAAAGGTAAGAACCGTACAGTGTGTCCATACATAGGAAATATTCACAGAGTTTGAGGACATCACATTTATAGACAAGTGTAAATGCGTCATGGAAGTGCCTTTTCTGAGGTGATGTGGAACTCTGCTAAGACATGCTAATGTGTGTGATTCCTAGACAGCCTTTGATTTGTGTGATTATGTTGGTTTGAAGCACAGCAGATTTTTTTTCAGGGAATGGTATAATTCTTCCATGGTCTCATGCCCAGCTCACCGGAGCACCAACTTTTTCAGTCATCTTCTGTTTGAAATTAAAATGAAGGATGGGGCTTCCCTGGTGGCGCAGTGGTTGAGAATCTGCCTGCTAATGCAGGGGACACGGGTTCGAGCCCTGGTCTGGGAAGATCCCACATGCCGCGGAGCAACTGGGCCCGTGAGCCACAACTACTGAGCCTGCGCGTCTGGAGCCTGTGCTCCGCAACAAGAGAGGCCCCAACAGTGAGAGGCCCGCGCACCGTGATGAAGAGCGGCGCCCGCTTGCCACAACTGGAGAAAGCCCTCGCACAGAAACGAAGACCCAACACAGCCCAAAATTAAAAAACAAAGTAATTAAAAAAAAAAATGAAGGATGAACTCAAAAAGAGAATCTTGCAGGCTGTTTGAACATATGAGCCTGCAAATTAGTATTTTTTAACAAAATTTTTAAAACATTTTATATAGTTGTATTAAAATGAATATTTTTTAATTAATGTATTTATTATTTTTGGCTGTGTTGGGTCTTTGTTCCTGTGCGAGGGCTTTCTCCAGTTGTGGTGAGCGGGGTCCTCTCCTCATCGCGGTACGCAGGCCTCTCACTGTCGCAGCCTCTCATTGCGGAGCATAGACTCCAGACACACAGGCTCAGTAGTTGTGGCTCACAGGCCCCCCAGTTGCTCCGCGGCATGTGGGATCCTCCCAGACCAGGGCTCGAACCCATGTCCCCTGCATTGGCAGGCAGACTCTCAACCATTGCGCCACCAGGGAAGACCCATAAAATGAATAATATTTTATACAAGATTATATTTCTCTGTCCAAATTCAGTTTGTCTTGACACCAACATACAATATGGAAAGGCGTTTTTTGTCTTAATGAACACTTAAAAACCAAAATTGCTTTTCATAAATGCCCCACCAGTAATCAAACCACTTGACATCAATTATTCTAAAATCAGTTGTAATTTAGTCAAGGACTGAATAGCAGGGGTTTTTTTTTTGTTTTTTGTTTATAAATGTATTTATTTATTTATTTTTGGCTGCATTGGGTCTTTGTTGCTGCGGCGGGCTTTCTCTAGTTTCAGCGAGTGGGAGCTACTCTTCGTTGCAGTGCGCAGGCTTCTCATTGTGGTGGCTTCTCTTGTTGCAGAGCACGGGCTGTAGGCGTGCGGGCTTCAGTAGTTGTGGCACGTGGGCTCAGTAGTTGTGGCTCGCAGGCTCTAGTGCACTGGCTCAGTAGTTGTGGTGCACGGGCTTAGTTGTTCCGCGGCATGTGGAATCTTCCCAGACCAGGGCTCAAACCCGTGTCCCCTGCATTGGCAGGCGGATTCTTAACCACTGCGCCACCAGGAAAGTCCCCTGAGTAGCAGTTATTGGGCAGAGTAGTTGTGATTAGCAGAATATAGGCACAGTTTAAAGATACTGTAAGTTCGGTTCCAGGCCACTGCAGTAAAACAAATATCACAATAAAAAGTCACACAACTCTTTGATTTCCCAGTGCATGGAAAAGTTATGTTTACACTATACTGTAGCCTATTAAGTGTGCAATAGCATTTTGACAATCCCCTTCCCTCCTACCACTCATCTCTGCCTTCCAAGAGGTTCGGAACTCCAGCTTTTCCACGGAGTGTAGAGGGAATCAACTTGCTTATCATGAGTATCTGCTTTTCAGACACTGAACTGTGACTTTCCTCCTCTAAGTGATTTATCTTTCCTCATCTACTTCCCATCTTCATATATTGTGGTTTAGGCTGATAGACATCCTCTGGTAGAATCAGAGATGGACTTGGTGTTTTTGTTTCATGGTTTTCTTGTTTTGAGTGTGGTTTCTCAGAGAAGCGGGGACAGAAGAGGGGACCTTTACCATCTCAGAGTCTGTGTTCCAAACCACGATTTATTTGCTTCCCATTGAAAGATGCATTTAACCACTGAGGTTTTTTTGTTTCTCTGAAAACTTGGTTAAATTTTTTTTTTCCCTTTGCCTCCTGACCGTATCATTCTAGTCAGAGCTCAGCTGCATGGAAGGCAGCTGCACATGTTCATTCCCAACCAGTGAACTGGAGAAGGTGCTTCCCCAGACCATCCTGTATAAATACTATGAGCGAAAAGCAGAAGAAGAAGTTGCTGCAGCCTATGCTGATGAGCTCGTCAGGTGAGTCCGCAGAGTCAGAGTCACTTGTCGACTCATTCCCTGTTAGGAAGGCTGCCTGGGCCCTTTCATTGGTGATGAAAATTCTGGAACAGAGCTCTATCTCCAGGTTTTCTGGCATTTCTTGCTTTTAAAAAAGAGAATAATTGTATTCATAGAAAAATTTGCAGTTCGTATTTTTACCTACATTCCTTGGCACCTCTTAGTCATCTGGCTTATAGGTACAGTCCTTGTGCGTTGGTTAGAGGAAGGATAACGTGTGTGAGGAGTTCTCAGAGAGGTATGTTAAATATTGAGTGGTTTGCACTGAGGCAGAACCCAGAATGGCACCTGCATTTCCTGGTGAGAGCCAGCACAAAGCAGAGCCTCAGTCCATGTTTTAATGAAAAGTTAAGGAGCAAAAGGAGGTGTGGCTGTCCAGCTGAAAACTCCATCTTAGTATGAATAATCACATGGAGCAAATCAGGCTTTAATATTCTGAATAATATTCCTTCTGCTGTCTTGATTCTAGGTGCCCCTCCTGCAGCTTTCCTGCTCTGTTGGACAGTGATGTGAAGAGGTTCAGTTGTCCCAATCCTCGCTGCCGAAAGGTAGGGAGGCAAATATTTTTTCTAGATTCATATTTGAACTACGGTATTATGGACTGCCTTTGTGGCACAGATATGTGCTGGTTGTCTGCATGCTGACCCATGAGGAGGATTTGAGTGCTCTCCTTTTCATGAAAGCAAATGAAGATTGGTTCTTTGTGAATGGCGGTTGACTTCGTTGCAGAGATGGGGGCCACTTACGGATTTTTAATCACATAGCTCTGGATCCCTGTTTTATGCCATCTGCCTAAAGGGCAGATACTGCAGTGTAAAATGTGAAGGGTTCTGTGTTTATTCCACTGTGCCAGTATTTTTCTTGCTTGCTCTTTCACCACCCTCTTGTGCTCAAATACTTCTTTTCTGTGTGTGCACATGAGCGTGCACACACTTCCTGCCACTTGAAAAGTCCAAGTGGTATTTCTTTGATTAAAGAATTGGGCGTCATGGTGGCATCTCTGTCACATGCGGTAGATGATTCACTCAGCTGTTCACATAAGGACTGATTGCGTCAGGTGAGACCAAAGCTGTCTAGTTGCCTTACTGCTGAAAATCTCTTCCCTTTAGACTCCTATTCCGTGTGAACTAAGAATGTCTTGAAATTTGTCAACCATTTATAAGCCACTTAAGAGTTTTTAAGGAACATAATATTGGCATCCACATAGACAAGTATGTTTTAAGCCATTTTCCTAAAATAGAATGATCAGAGTTGAATATTACAATATCTCTGCCTTTTGGGGAGTGAAGAAATGAAAGTAGATATTGGAAAAGGAAGAAGAAACTACACTGATAGACTAAATAAAACCTTACTCATTTTGTTTTCAGCATTAACATTTCTGTGTAAAATCTGGACATTTTCTTACAACTGATGTATCCATTAGTAATTTGTCCCCACCACAGGCTGTTGCTGTAACAAATGTTTCAGTAGTCTCTGGAATCTTGGAACTAAGAAAGCAGACTCACTGACTGTCCTGTGTGCTTCCAGTGTGTTCAGCTCTAGAGTGCCTGGGAAGGCAGTGCCTGAACTAAGATACAGAGAGCAAGGGAGGTAGCCAAGGGAAGAAAAGGGTGGGAGTAAAGTGAAAGTGAAGATGTGGAATGTTGTAGGTCCAAGGAGCAACAGTATCCTGGACACTGACGTGCTGGGAGTGTGAAGAGAAAGGCTTACGTGCTGGGAGGGGCCAGAGCCATGCAGGCCTTCAGCACCATTCTGAGGCAGGAGGATGGGAGAGTGAAAAAGCAGGGAGATCTGTTTGGCTGTTGAGTAATCAAGGTGAGAGATGCACATCACTGTCACCCCCCTCTGGAGTCTCCAGGAGTTGCTAGTTTGAGCTAGGAATTATATTTCCTGGTATGATTCCAGATTAGACCTTGCCAATGAAAGTGCTCATATATGATTTGGAATGCCAGAGACAGTTACAGGAATGTATCAGCGTACTTATGCGTCTAAAACAGCATCCCATGAGTATTTTGAGAATATTCAGCCTGGGATATCAGTAAAAGCCTCCTAGAGGCATTTAAGATGCTAGGCAGAAAACTCAGATATTCTGCTTCCTGTCCGTGAGAGGAATATACTTGCCCTGCTGAACTTGGAGAGGGCCGTGTAGCTTCTTTTGGCCAATGAAATGTGAGTATGGGTGAGAGGTCGCTTGCAAAAACAGTGGTAAAATAAATGCTTAGGGGTGATGTCAGCAAGGTGGTGGAATAGGTAGCGCCAAATTCTCCTTCCCCCACAGAAACACTGATTCAGCAATACATGGACGAGTTTCCTTTGTGAGAAATCTAGAAACCAGTTACGAGGCTCCTGCACTCCATACAGGGCAGTTAGCCGCATTGAGGCCTGTAGGAAAATTAGTGGAGCTCACTCCGCAGAGCCCGTCCCCCAGCACACATAGCACACATGGGAGGAGACACCTAACTCCTCGCTTGTGCTTGGGGAGGCAAAGAGCAGACTAGAACATACGTCTAACATCCAGACTTCTCAGAGGGCTTACCCGAGGGGCTGGCTTATGTCTTTCCTGAATCTACGCACCGACAGGAGGGAGCACCAGGTTTCAGATCGTCAAGGACAAAGGCAGAGGTTTGGACTAGCATATGCTCCCTCACCTCTGCCCCTTTCCTTGGCTTAGTGTGGAAAGAGCAGGAGAAAACCCCCAGTTCGCAGCTTCCGGCTAGGGAGGAGGAGAGTTGCAGTGCGCGCCCTGCCCCAGCTTCCTGGGGTGCTGCCCGGGGGCTGCTTCCGTCTCACTCGACAGCACTGACAGGACCCTGCACACTCTCGACGCCTGGAAGCTTCTGAGGAAGAAAGAGCTGAGAGGCTTACTGCTGCTACAAAGGACCCACAGTGTAGCAGACAGAGGCCATTATGCCTCTGTGGCGTTTCCCTCCAGGAGAAAGGAAGGGTGGGACGTATACCCAATGTTCTAGCTTTCGTGGGGGAGGGGGGAGCTCTTCAAGGGACTGGTTTCTCTCTTGCCCAGCTCAGAGCACTGATGAGACCCACCATACTCTAGATGCCTGAGGTCTACTGAGAACAAAAAGAGCTGGGCATCTTACAGCCCCTCCAGAGAACCTGCAGTACTGTAGATGGACACCAGAGGGAGCAAGAGATTACAAGCTCCTGAAAAAAAAAAAGCCAGCAAAACCTCTCTGAATTGGGAATTTACACACATAGGTCCAGAGAAGGTGCATCCGCAGAAGAGGTTTGAGAGTCCTCCATAATTTATAGCCCGACTGATTGGTAAAGGTTTTTCCCCATACAGGGCCAGTCTAAAGACTGGGAGAGATGGCTGTTTTTCACATGTGTAGATCCTGACAAAGTAACAAGGCACAAGAAGAACCATGGTCTAACCAAAGGAACAATATAAATATCCAGAAACTGTCCCTAAAGAAATGGAGGTATGTGAATTACCTGACAAAGAATCCAAATAATCATCATGAGATGCTCAATTAGGATGGACCCAGACATTTTATAATCAAATGGTCAAAAGTCAGAGACAAAGAGAATTTTTTAAACAGCAGGGGAAAAGCAACTTATCATGTACAGTGAGTCTCCCATAAGATTCTCAGAGGAGGGCTCTTCCCTGGTGGCACGGTGGTTAAGAACCTGCCTGCCAACGCAGGAGACATGGGTTCGAGCCCTGATCCGGGAAGATCCCACATGCTGCAGAGCAACTAAGCCCATGCGCCACAGCTACTGAGCCTGCGCTCTAGAACCTGCAAGCCACAACTATTGAAGCCTGCGTGCCTAGAGCCCATGCTCTGCAACAAGAGAAGCCCATGTACTGCAACAGAGTAGCCCCCGCTCGCCACAACTAGAGAAAGCCCGTGCGCAGACCCAATGCAGCCAAAAATAAATAAATAAAATAAGTAAATTTATTTAAAAAGAAAGATTCTCAGAGCATATCTCAGCAGAAACCTTACAGGACAGAAGAGAGTAAGATGATATATTCATAGTGCTAAAAAAGTAAAAGAAAAAACCCTGCCCGTCAAGACTACTGTATCTGGCATAACTAAGTGAGGGAGGAGTTAAGACCTTCCCAGATAAACAAAAGCTTAGGGGGTTCATCACCACTAGGCCTGCCCTACAAGAAATGCTAAAGGAAGTCATTTGAGTTGAAATGAAAGGATGCTAGATAGAAACACAAAAGCACATGAAAGTATAAAGCTCACTGGTAAAGGTGGATATGTAGACAAACAGAATACTGTAACAGGTGTGTATATAATCACTTTTAACTCTGGTACAGAACTTAAAAGACAAAAGTATGGAAAATCTATAAAATATGTTTATGGATACACAATATAAAAAGACATAATTTGTAACATCAACAGCATGAAATGGAAGGGAGGTAAGAGTAGAGTTTTTGTATGTGATCACAGTTGTTATCAGCTGAAAATAGATTATTATAAATATACACAAAAGAAAGGAATCAAAGCATGTCACTACGAGAAATTCAATGAAACACAAAGGAAGACAGCAAAAGAGGAAAAGAGACCAAAAAGCTACAAGACATAGAACAACAAAATTACAGTAGTAAGTTCTTCCCTGTCATTAATTACTTTAAATGTAAATGGATTAAAATTTCCAACCAAAAGACACAAAGTGACTGAGTGGAGTTTTTTGTTTTGTTTTTTTCTTTTTGGGCTGCGTTGGGTCTTCATTGCTGCGTGCTGGCTTTCTCTAGTTGCAGCGAGCGGGGGCTGCTCTTCGTTGTGGTGCACTGGCTTCTCATTGTGGTGGCTTCTCTTTTCGTGGAGCGCGGGCTCTAGGCACACGGGCTTCAGTAGTTGTGGCACACGGGCTTAGTTGCTCTGTGGCGTGTAAGATCTTCCTGGACCAGGTCTCAAACCTGTGTCGCCTGCACTGGCAGGCAGATTCCTAACCACTGCGCCACCAGGGAAACCCTGGATTTTTTATTTTTTAATCCAACTATATACTGTCTACAAAAGACTCACTTGAAATTTAATGGCGGACTTCCCTGGTGGTGCAGTGGTTGAGGGTCCGCCAGCCAATGCAGGTGACGTGGGTTCAATCCCTCGTCCAGGAAGACCCCACATGCCGCAGGGCAGCTGGGCCTGTGCGCCATGGCTGCTGAGCTTGCGCTGTGGAACCTGCAAGCCACGGCTGCTGAGCCCACGCGCCACGGCTGCTGGGGCCTGCCCACCTGGACCCCATGCTCCGCAGCGAAGAGGCCACTGCGGTGAGAGGCACGTGTACCGTGATGGGGTGAGGCCCCTGCTTACGCAGCTGGGGAGGGCCCACTCGCGAGCAAGGACCCAACACAGCCAAAAATTAATTAAATAATTAATTAAATTGTATTTTTAAAAAGAAATTTAATGGCGCACATTGGAAACAAAAACATGGAAAAAGATATTTCATGCAAATGATAACTGAAAGAGAGCCAGGGTGGCCATTCTTATGTCATACAAAATAGTCTATAAGTCAGAACTGTCATAAGAGAGAAGGACATTATATAATGCTGAAAGGATCAATTAACCAGGAAGATATAACAGGGATAAATATATATGCATCCATCGTCAGAGCACCCAAACTTATGAAACAAACATTGACATATCTGAAGGGAGAAATAGGCAATTCAGTAATGGTTGTAGATTTCACTACTCCATTTTTCAATCATAGATAGAACAAGCAGACAAAAAGTCAGTAAGGGGGCTTCCCTGGTGGCGCAGTGGTTGAGAATCTGCCTGCTAATGCAGGGGACACGGGTTCGAGCCCTGGTCTGGGGGGATCCCACATGGCGCGGAGCAACCAGGCCCGTGAGGCACAACTACTGAGCCTGCGTGTCTGGAGCCTGTGCTCTGCAACAACAGAGGCCGCCATAGTGAGAGGCCCGCGCACCATGATGAAGAGTGGACCCCGCTTGCCACAACTAGAGAAAGCCCTCACGCAGAAACGAAGACGCAACACAGCAAAAATTAATTAATTAATAAACTCCTACCCCCAACATCTTCTTTAAAAAAAAAAATCAGTAAGGAAACAAAGGACTTGAGCAACACTATAAACCAAATGGACCTAACAGACATACAAAACATTCCACCCAACAGGAGCAGAATGTACATTCCTCTCAAGTGTACATTTTATAAGGCCAGCATCATCCTACTACCAATGCCAGACAGAGATACCACAAGAGAACTGCAGGCCAACGTTCCTGACAAATGGAGATGCAAAACTCCTAAACTAGCAAACCAAATTCAACAGCACATTAAAAGGATTATACACCATGACCAGATGGGATTTATCCCTGGAATGAAGGATGGTTCTACAAAAATCAATCAGTGTGATAGACCACATTAACGGAAGGATAATTATATCATCTCAGTTGATGCAGAAAAATCATTTGACAAAATTCAACACCCTTTCATAATAAAAAACACTCAACAAACTAGGAGTAGAAGGAAATTACCTCAGCATAATAAAGGCCGTGTATAAAAAGCCTACAGCCATTGGTGAAAAACTAAAACTTCTCCACTAAGATCAGGAAAAAGGCAAGGATCACCTTTGCCACTTCTGTTCAACGTTAGTACTGGAAGTCCTAGCTGGAGTAATAAGCAAGAAAAAGAAAGAAAAGGCATTCAAATTGGAAAAGGGACTTCCCCTGGTGGCACAGTGGTTCAGAATACTGCCAGTGTAGGGGTCACGGGTTTGAGCCCTGGTCCAGGAAGATCCCACATAATCGTGGAGCAACTAAGCCCATGCGCCACAACTGCTGAGCCTTGCTCTAGAGCCCACAAGCCAGAACTACTGAAGCCCGCACTCCTGGAGCCCGTGCTCTGCAACAGGAGAAGCCACTGCAATGAGAAGCCCACGCACTGCAACGAAGAGTAGCCTCTGCTCACCGCAACTAGTAAAAGCCCGTGCGCAACAGTGAAAACCCAATGCAGCCAAAAATAAATAAATAAGTTATTTTTTAAAAAATAACCTGTTACAACTAACAAATTCAGCAAGGTTGCAGGATACAAAATCAACATACAGAAATCAGTTGAGTTTTTATATGTTAACAACAAACAATCCAAAAAGGAAATTAAGAAAACAGTTCCATTTATAATAGAATCAAAAAGAATAAAGTACTTAGGAATAAACTTAACCAACGAGGTGAAAGACTTATGCACTGAAAACCACAAAACACTGTTGAAGGAAATTAAAGGAGATACAAGTATGTGGAAAGACATCCATGTGCATGGATTGGTTATTAAAATGTCATACTATCCAAAGCCATCTACAGATTCAGTACATTCACTATGAAAATCCCAATGGCATTTTTTACAGAAACAGAAAAAAAAATCCTAAAATTCATATGGAACCCCAGTAGCCAAAACAATCTTGAGGAAGAACAAAGCTGGAGGCCTCACACTTCCACACTTCAAAGCATGTTGCAAAGCCACAGTGATCCAAACAGTATGTTACTGGCATAAAGACAGGCATAGAGACCAGTGAAACAGAATAGAGAGCCCAGAAATAAATCCATGCATATATAGCCAAGGGTGCCAGGACTACACAATAGGATAGTCTCTTCAACAAGTGTTGCTGGGAAAACTGGATAACCACATGTAAAAAAAATGAAATTAGACATTATCTTATACCATGTACAAAAATCAACTCAAAATGGATTAAAGACTTAAACAAATGACCTGAAACATATAAAATTCCTAAAAGAAAACATAGGGGGAAATTTTCCTAACGTTAGTCTTGGCAGTAATTTCCTGAATCTGACACTAAAAGCACAGACAACAAAAACAAAAATAGACAAATAGGAATGCATCAAACTAAAAAGCTTCTGGGCAGCAAAGGAAACAATCAACAGAGTGAAAAGGCAGCCTTTGGAATGGGAGAAAGTATTTGCAACCTATTTATCTGATAAGACATTAATATCCATACTATATAAGGAATTGCTATACCTCAGTAACAAACAGCAACAACACAAAAAACAAATATGGGCAAAGATCCTGACTAGGCATTTCTGTGAAGAAGACATACAAATGGCTAACAAGTGTATGAAAAGGTGCTCTATATAACTAATCATCAGGGAAATGCAAATCAAAACCACAGTGAGGTATCACCTCATGTCTCTTAGGGTGGCCACTATCAAAAAAAAAAAAAGCAAAAAATAACAGGTGTCAGCAAGGATATGGAGAAATTGAAACCATTACAGGATGTTGGTGGGAATGTAAAATGGTACAGCTGCTATTGAAAATGGTATGAAGTGTCCTCAAAAAATTAAAAATAAAACTACTATACAATCTAGCAATCCCACTTCTGGATTTTTATCCAAAGGAATTGAAGGTAGGATCTTGAAGAAATATTTGTGCTACCATGTTCATTGCATTATTATTTGTAATCAAGATGTGGAAACAGCCTAAATATCCAGTAGATAAAGAAAATATGGTCCATCCATATAATGGAATATTATTCAGTATTTAAAAAGAGGGAGATTCTACAACATGGATGAACCTTGAGGGCATTATACTAAGTGAGATAAGCCAGTCACAAAAAGGCAAATACAGTATGATTCCACTGACAAGCCATATCTAAAGTAGTCAGAGTCATAGAAGCGGAAAGTAGAATTGTGGTTGCTAGGGGAGGAGGACTGGGGAGTTGCTGTGCAATGGGCATAGAAGTTCAGTCACACAGGATACAGAAGTTTTAGAGCTCTGCTACACAGCAGTGCACACATAGGTAGCAGTACTGAACTGTACACTTAAAATGCATTAATAGGGTAGATTTCGTGTTATGTGTTTCTTACCACAATTTAAAAAAGAAAGAGCATATGGTTCACTGTCTCTTTTCTTTCTGCCAAAATAGACATGTAGAAGTAAGTTTGTTTTGAGCTACTGAAATTTGAGTTTGTTCCAACAGCATAACCGAGCATAATTCTGACTGGTACAGATCATGAGAACCACAACTGACAATAGGGGTGGAGAAAAGGAAAGATAGTAGGGAGATAGGCTTAGAAAGAGATTTTTGACTGTGGGGGTGGGGAGAAGCCCAGATGACTCACTTTTCTGGTTTGAGCCACTAAGTGGGTGATGATGCTATTCACACAAAATTGGAAATAGAATAGAAAAGGGTTCCAGGAGAGAAGATCAACTCTGTGTTGCACATGTTGCGTTTTGAGGGTGGAGGTACTCGTATTCAGTAAGCGTACTTTTCCCCAGTGCCTGGCACATATCAGGTGCCCGGTAATTATTTGGGACGTGACTAGGGTCAGGAACACAGGAGAGAGATGGGTTGCAGAAAGATTTTGGAGTCAGGAATAAGAAGCATTGAAAGGCAGGAGTCCTGGGGGAAGGCAGAGGGCAGAATGCAGGGAACTCAGGGGGGTTGGGGGTTGGGGTGAGGCCCTCTAGGAGTTAGGTCACAGGAGTTAGAGAATGCTGGCACCTAAGGATGCTGGCAGCATTTGCATTAGAGTCTTATCAAATTTATAGGTGAGTTTATAAGGAAAGTATTACCTTTAAAATGTTGAGTCCTGCTATCAAAGTTCAAAATAAGTCTTTCCAGTGTTTCACACTTTTTTATGTCCCTTAGTAGTGTTTTACAGTGAAGAGAATGCATCATAAAGTGTTATAGATCACCGTGTGCTTCAGAACCTGACCCTCACTTGCAGAAAATAGCATTCATGTTCTAGACTTGCTTTCTACCATTAGGGTAAGATCTGCAGTGTTTGGCCCACTGTGAGAAATAAAGGGAAAACTGTCTCATGGGACCTGAGGCAGTGACAGCCGGTTAATGGTTACTGAGAAGTTCCCAGCTGTCCTTTGAAAACAAGGGAGAACTTAAAAGTAAAACGTTTGGGCCTCCCTGGTGGCGCAGTGGTTGAGAGTCCCCCTGCCGATGCAGGGGATAGGGGTTCGTGCCCCGGTCCGGGAGGATCCCACATTCCGCGGAGCCATGGCCTTTGAGCTTGCGCGTCCGGCAAGGGGAGAGGCCGCGACGGTGAGAGGCCCACGTATTGCAAAAAAAAAACAAAAAACAAAAACAAAAAAAACAAACAAACAAAAAAGTAAAACGTTTGATCCTTATTAGGAGCTATGGAAAGATTTGCCACAAGGTGGCACTAACACTCCATGAAGAAAGGTTTTCTCTTGGGCATTTCAAAAGCATGTGTGTCAGCAAAACACTGTCCTGTAAGCAGAATTGACAGAATTCTTTTAGGTTTAGTACCAAAGCAAACCACTCTTTGCATTCAGAGTTTAACATCAAAGAGTCATTGTTTTTAGGACATATGCTTTTACCTTTTTCACTTGTACACATTCTCCTTATGACATTCTTTCTCTTCAGCTACATGGCTAAACCAACTGTTAATCCTTGAGGATTCCTCATCTTCAAGAAATGAGCCACAAGCTAATTTGGGCCTTTGTGAGACTAAGGGCTTCTGCTTCCTTATTGCAGTGTCACTGCCAGTAATCTAAACTCCAGTTACATTTCCGGGAACTTGTCACTCTGAGCTGAGGCATTTATATTAATGCATTATCTGGAGACGGGCTTGAATGCCTGGAATCATTCCCCTGAAATCCCTGAAGAGTTAGTAAGACACTGTATCTTTGATGAAATGGGGCGGGGAGGAGTCTTTGTTACATTGATATGATGAAATGCCTTTGTCAAGGCCCTCGGGAGGTCCTGTGTGCTCTCAGATAAAGGATTCATCAGTTTGCTTTCCATGTGCTGCTTTTAGGAGTGGATTGGATGGGTTTGGTGTGGGACTGCAGGGTGTTAGATTAAAAAGAGATTTGAAAGTGATACTTCTGGAATACCTTTTAGGGTCAGAAGCTTCCCTGTTGGGTCTCTTTCTAACTGTCTAGAACCATAACTTTGCTCCATAAACTCAGAGATATGTAAGTAGAGCTTTCCCGAAAGGTAACCAGGACCACAAGGCGGAGCTTTAAGAATACTCACGAAGCAAGTGCTATTAGGGAGACCATCGGGTGGTAAGACTGTAATCAGAGTAACTGTGAAGAATGCCTAGTTTGGTGTCTTTTAGTGGAGAATGTGAAGTAACTATGTAACCACTCATCTTTTCCCAGTGTCACTTATATTTGTTTTTATGTTCTTTCCCACCTGCCAGCTTTCTTCTCTACTCATCTTTTTTATGCTTCCCAGGCACCATCCTATCCTTGGTAGCATTCAGTGTTATTGACTCTGCAGCAGTAAAATATAACCAAAATTCACATCTGCAGTGAACCAGTTTGTTGCTAAAAACAGGCATCTGCAGCCGCCTAAAGTAGCTCAATGGCTGCGTGAAGAGAATGTAAATGAGCCTAGACCAGCTGTCAGTGCCAGGGCAGCTCCAGCTGTGACAGTGGACGGTTGGCACTTATTAGCAGCACTATAATTTGAGGCCCAGCCAGTCAGCTGACTCGTGTGCTGAACACAGGCCTTTACATTTATCTAGATATGAATGAAGCTTGAGCCTCTTGTTCTCATTATCAGGAAGGACCTTTATTCAGGAAGCAACGTTGAGAAGAACCAAATGTCTGGGTAACAAAAGGATTTTTAAGTCCCCAAATGAGGGCTCCTTTACTGGCGTGGAAGTCCATGCTGCATAATGCAAGTCCAGAAAAGAAGTGGGGTGGGGTGGGAATTCCTTCTCAGGCATTTCAGCTGCCCCTGCTTCTCTCAAGGTGAGTCACTTCCTTCCGAGCCCGAGGGCTGTGGCTGAACAGCTTAAGACCTCAGGCTGCTGTGGCGTGCAGGTGTGTCAGGAAGGGTGCCTTGCAGGACCCTAGGCTCCTGTAGGTCCCCATGGCCACCCTATGAAGTGGACACTGAGGTAAAATGGTGGAGCTGAGAACCCAAAGGGGGGCCTCCCTACCGCCCCCAAACAGTCCAGAGTGGATCTGAAAGGCCATCTCTGTGAGCCGTCCTCCCAACAAGCACTGAGTAGAGCTGGCACTGTAGCAGCGAGGTTTCAGGATTTAACTCTGTTTTTGTCTTAATATTTTTTTTCCACTTTTTAAAATTCTCCACAGTAAACAGCGTAGTGAGTCTGTTCATCATAGGCTTCTCAATCCTTGAAAGATTTTGGTTGATAACTACACACACTTCCTTACTTGACATCTTAACACATCAAACATTGTGTTTGAGAAGCTAGGTCTTCCATTTAAGGGTGTGCGTTTGTGTGTTTCCAAGAAGAATAAAAGCAAAGAAAGGCAAATATTGCTTACCTCTTCCCACCCTGCCTTCCCTAATAAAAGTCAAATAAATACCATCTCTGCTGTTGTTTGCAGTCGTTACTTAAAAGGGAGATAGATATCCACCCAAAATAGGGAAAGGTAAAAATATGCATGCATTAAACTGAAATGCCAGTATGAATAAAACATTTATTTTTGCTTCCCCTCAACTGTACAGAAATTGTTTTTATTTTTGTACAGGCATACCTCATTTTATTGCCCTTCACAGATACTGCATCTTTTTTTTTTTTTTTTTTTTTTTTTTTACAAATGGAAGGTTTATGTCTACCCTGCATTGAGCAAGTCTGTTGTTGCTGTTTTTCCAACAGCATTTGCTCACTTTGTGTCTCTGTGGCACATTTTGGTAATTCTTGCAGTGTTTCAAACTGCTTCATTATTATTATATTTGTTATGGTGATCAGTGATCTTTGATGTTACTATTGCAGAAAGATTATGACTCGCTGAAGGCTCAGGTGATGGTTAGACCAATAAAGTAGTTTTTAATTAAGGGGCTTCCCTGGTGGCGCAGTGGTTGAGAGTCCGCCTGCCGATGCAGGGGACACAGGCTTGTACCCCGGTCTGGGAGGACCCCACATGCCGCGGAGCGGCTGGGCCCGTGAGCCATGGCCGCTGAGCCTGTTCGTCCGGAACCTCTGCTCTGCAGCGGGAGAGGCCACAACGGTGAGAGGCCCGCGTACTGCAAAAAGAAGAAAAGTTGTAATTAAGGTATGTGCATTTTGTAGACATAATGCCATTGTACACTTAATTGTACAGTATAGTGTCAGCATAACTTTGTGTGTGTGTGTGTGTGTGTGTGTGTGTGTGTGTGTGTGTGTGGTACATGAGCCTCTCACTGTTGTGGCCTCTCCCGTTGAGGAGCACAGGCTCCGGACGCGCAGGCTCAGCAGCCCCGGCCC
>NW_006771655.1:215555-230057 GCF_000442215.2 Lipotes vexillifer
TCCCCTGCATCGGCAGGCGGACTTTCAACCACTGCGCCACCAGGGTAGCCCTGTCAGCGTAACTTTTATATGCACTGAGAAATCAAAAAATTCATGTGACTCCCTTTACAGCATATTTGCTTTTTGTCATGGTCTGGAACTGAACCCATGATATCTCCTAGCTTAGGGGACTGGTAAGCGGGCACAAGCAGTGCCGCTATGCCTGCTTCCTCTTGGAGGCTGGCACAGCCCCTCAGATTTCTCCCCTTGAAGCTCTCAGAGGTTGACTGCTGACTTTTCAGCAGATGGTGGAGTGCATTTCAGAGCCAAGGTTGTCCAGACACAGCTGTCAGTATGGACTTGGGCCTGAGGGCAGAACAGCAGCCTGGGCCTCGGGTTTTTGCCGACTTCCCTCACCCTCAGGAGATGGGCATTGCTCTGTCTTGCCCCCAGAGAACATTCTGGTGCTTCTTAATAAAGCTGCTTTAAAGGGTTAAAATGTTGCCACCTTCTAGGAGACAAATCATAGAACTTCCTGTTCTCTGTAGAATGAAGAGGCTTTGCCTTTCTCCAGCAGCATTGCTTGGGACAAGTACTTTTTTTGCTGGGCTTCATTAGTAAGTTCTCTGTTTTGAGAGTTCTTTTTGAATGCAGTTACATGAGGAATATTCATGGATGCACTGCTCTGGGTCCAGCCCTGTGCTGGGTGCCATGAGGCTGTAAATATCAAAGAAATCCATGCTGTTGCTTATGATGCAGCTAAGGAGACAGTCTGGCATAGTGGATAAGACAGGGATTTTGTTGTTAAACCTACTCATGCTTTAATTCCAGCTCTTCCTCTTCTTGGCTTTGTGACCTAGGGTAAAAACGTCATCTCCCTGAGCCTCATTTTCTTTATCTATAAAAGGAGAACAATTACACCTGTGTCGTGGAGCCTTTGTGAAAAGTAAATGGCTTGTCAGTTTTATCTCAGTAAATCTACACCAGGGGGGTTGGGGGGGGCGTTAAATGCCGTGATGTAGCTGAAGTGCTTACCCACTGCCCAGCACTTCCTCAGTAAACAGCTGCTCTCCGTACAAGGAAAGCAGAGACTGATGCCAACAGTGTGTGCAGGTGCAGTGCAGGCTCAGGTGAGGACAGGAATTCCTAGAAAGGAGGAACGTCTCCCAGGTTTGTAAAATCTTTTACCACAAGAACACAGAGTTCCCCTAAAGTGGGCAGATGTGAAGTCCCATCAGGGGACCAAAAGAGGACTCCTCACTAACCTTAATTTTTCAAATCATGTACTCAAAAAATTTAATTTCTTACTAGCATGCCACAATGGAAAGGGGATAGATTTTTGAAGCTAAATTTTTTGCTGACCAATATGTTCTGTCAGAAATAACCACTCTCAGTTCAGCCCACAGTGTTCAAGTTGAGAGAGAACCCTGTTCTGCCCTGGGGAGAGCTGTGTCTTGAAGCAGGCTGCTCGTGGGTTTGCTCTCCATGTCTCAGTTGCTTGGTCTGCACCACTGCTGTGTCCCCTCCTTTCAGGTTTCTCCTTGATTTTTTTTTAACCCCTATCCAGAAGGATTGGCATCTCAGGGAATGATATTCAAAGAGATGAGTGTAGGAAGGACCTAGAAACAAAACTGATAGTACATTTTGCTGGAGAACTCAGAATTAGTCACAAAGGGAATATTTTTTAAAATCTTTGGTTCATCTCCATGATTCGTTGGTAATTGTCTTCCTAGCAGAGTGCTGACCTTGGAGTCTTGACCATCACTTGAACGTGTAGTGCAGCAGGCAGCCCTGGAGGTTGGGGCTGCTCACCTTTTGCTGTCCTCTTAGGAAATGGACACACCTCCTTGTCTATCTTTTGTTGTTTTGGTCTCTACTAAGATATACTGTCTGTGGTGCTTAAAGAAAAAGATTCTGTGGATTAACAGGTTTGTATGGGCACTTTATTAAAATAGGAACTCTGACCCTTTTTCATGGTTTTTATGGCCACCATTAGCCATTGCTTATCAGACTCATAGCAGCCTAACCCTGTTCACAAACCATATGGGGATCAGAAGCTTTGAGTGCCTCTCTTTCTGGAAACCACATATTACTTGTTGAGTGCCTTTAGACGTTTTGCTAAAATAATGCATTTTTCTGTGCCTGTGGCCTCATCAAAGGAGAGATGCATTTTGATTCAAAATCTTTAGAAATCTCACATTAAAAATCCCTCAAGAATTGATAATCTACAGAATATATTTTTATAGAGTCATTTGCCTCCTTTTTGTCTTTCACTAATTGTGTTACTAGGTGTCAGCATCTTAATTTGTTTTAGCGATCCTCATCGTGATGTCCTTGAGGAAGGAGTGTGTGTTGTGTGTGCGTGCATGTGTGTGTCTGTGTGTGGTGCATGTATGTTGGAGAGCAAAGCAATAGTGTCCCCTCTTTGCATTCTCAGCACAGAGCACTGCAGGGCTTCCAGCCTTCCAGGTAGAAGAAAAATTGTTGCTATGGTAATAACACAAGCTCAAAAACACCCTGCATCCCCCTGGGTGTCTGTGTCAGGGAGGAGGAATGCAGGCAAGGGAAGCGGTAGCAGAGAGGAATGTTCAGACAAAATCAGAGTGAAGCCTAGGCTAAAGCTGCCACTGGATGGAATTTCTTGTGTTTACTGTTGAATTCGAGGTCATTTTGCGATTGCTGTGTGGTAGCTGAGAAATGTAAATGGTCTTTTACTCCCCAGTGTCCTCCCTGACTTGGAGACAAACAAAGAATGAGAAGGGCCTCTGTCATCTCTGTGGTTCCCAAAGGCCACATGACCTTCTCCCAGGCCACAGTTAGAAACGAGCGTGTGTATCTGTGGCCAGTGTACCACTCCAAGTGGGACCGACCACCCAGACCTACAGCACCCACTGCCCTTCGTCTCCAGTATAACAGGTTAAGGAGTCAGCCTTGCCGTCTCATTTGAAGCCAAACGGCAGCTTTTGTGCTCTGCGTCTGCATTACATGCTAATGTCTCTTGAGAAGATGGACTCAGAATCATCTTGGTAACTCAGAGCAGTGCTGAGAAACCAAGTGCAGTCCGCTGAGGTTGGCTTGAGGAACACGACCAAAAGCTAGTGTGCTGCTCTGCCAGAAAGTCAGATCCAATCTAGTCAGAGTTCCTTGAGGTGGGAGTTTAGCATCATAGTTACACCCGGCGGAAGTCACAGTACCTGCCAGCAGCGCTCTTGCCGGCTTTTAGGGGCTTTCTACTCCTTGTCCACTCAGAGTCACACAGCTAACAGGTGACAACATCAGGGTGACAACCCTGAATCAAATCCAAGGTTTTCTTACTTATCATTGTTTGTGTGTTTTTAGGTGTGATTTTGGTATGATCATTGGTTTTTTAAGAGTCCTTGTCTTCTGGAGATACAAACTGAAATGCTTACAAACGAAATGATGTGTAGTCTGGGATTTGCTTCGAAATTATACTGGAAGAGGGAGGACGGGAGAGCAGATAGGGTTTAGAGAAGCCAGGATTGGCTTTGATCTGATAATTATTAAACATGAGTGATGGATACATGGGGTTCATTATATTACCTACTTTTGCATATATTTAAATTTTTTCATAATAAGTTAATTTAAAAAACAAATCTAGAGGTGTTTGACTTTTCTATGTCTATGCTCTGACCTACTTTGCTTTACTACTTTGAGGGCACCTCACTCTTGGAAACTGGCAAGACCCTTCACTCAAATATTTCATGGTGTAGTCACTTTTTTAAGAGATGAAGAAAATTTGTAACATAACAGGAAAATGTCAGCAGCTATTTGTGAGAAGATTAAAGGGCTAGTCATCCTGGAGAAGGCTGCATGTGTGTAGTTTCTCTATTGGTACAAGATTCTTCCATACAAGTGGTGGTGACCTGATGTTTTCCAACTTCCCTGAGAAAACAGACTTCAGCTGCCCATCAGGAATCCAGGATGGATCGCTAGACTATAATGTAACCAGTGAAACAGGTTCCAGGAGCCTGGGGCCCTGCGCAGAGGCTCACGTACAGCCCTCGACAGATTCTCCTTCCTCTAGGACGACTGGCAACATGCGGTCTAGCCTCGAGGCCGGGAGGGAGACCAGATGACCTTTCGAGTGTCCTTCCAGTCCAGAGTCTCTGATTTCTAGAATACTGAGGGCTTTCAAACTGGCATTGGCATTTGGTTTTCAAAGAGAAGTAGGCTAAGAGAATTTCTCAGATCAAATCCCTAAAGCCTCATAAAAGCACTTTTCAGTTTTATTTCCCATCAGGAGCATATATATGGAAAGCATTTTAAGTTTCAAAAGCTCCCTAGAAGCTGATCCAGATTCTAGCCCAAAGAGAGTGAAACAGATCGCAATTTTTTTCTTCTCTTGTCTTTGACAGTGGCTTGTCCTTTTGCCTTCCTCTCCCCTCTTCTGTCGCATTTTGCTGCTAAAAATCTCTGTAGCTCCCTGTCCTGTGACCACAGCCCTCTTTCCTCCAAGGCCCTCTTGCCTCCCTTAAAACCCTTCTTTTCTCCCCCAAGGCCAGCGGCCACTCTGACCTAACTTTATCTCTCCTGGCTTGGATCTTTTCTCCAGGTGGCACCCTTGCCCCTAAACCCTTCATTCCATGGCTTTGCCTGCCATGCAAGTCCTTCCCTCTCTAGAGCTCTGGACTCAGTCCTTCCTAAAAACCTTTGTCCAGCCATCATGCAGAAGCAGCCGGCGAGGGTCTTAACCCCTTATCCTCCCCCACGTTACTTCCTTCTTCTCTGAACACATTTGTGAGCCGCTCCCTCAGCCTAGACTTGTGCCAGGACAGGCGGGATATCACTGCTTGGTTGGAATCTGGTCATTCAGATACTTATTGCGCACTGCCGTGCCTGAAGAAATGCAAAAGGGGCAGCCACAGCCCTAACCTAAAGTCTCGGCAGGGGAGGCCAACTCCTGTGAAGACAGTTAAATAGTGAGATGGTGATGGTGACTGCTCTAGGGAGTCAGAAGAGTGGTCAGGAAATACTCCCTGAAAGAGCAGGGTCTTGGCCTGACTGGGACTTAACGGGTGGAGATGGGGGACTGGTACTCTGAAGCGAGCAAAACTACATGAGTGGTCAGCCAGTAGACAAGTGTGACAGAGCAGGAGAAAATGGCACTAGGAAGATAAATAAGCCCAGATTGAAGAGGGCTTTGCAAAGCAGAGTAAAGACAGTGGATCTAATTCTGGACACTCCAGGGAGCTATTTGCAGGCCTGATGTTGGGACAATGTGATCAAAGTGCAAGGAGGGTGGACCTTGTAGAGACATGAAAGAGGAGTGCGAGTTGGGGAGAAATGAGATACAGAATGTTAGGGGAGCTGGGAAGTCTTGTCAGTTTAGTTATCGTAAGGGGTCTGGTTCCGCAAGACCTAGGATCACACAGTGCTCCCGTGGTCCTCAGTTAACAAACCCTCCGGTCCCAAATCCCGTTTATGTAGTGCCTCAGGTACTTGCTGTGATTTTTTTCCTTCTCCAGAAGGCCTTGATGGGGTTGGATTGTCCTGAAGAAACACAGTCTTCTGAGGGCTGATTGGGGGCTGCAGCGGAGGGGCAGCAGCCATCAGGAGCGATGGTGGAGGCGCCAGCCCAGGGCCAGTGGTGGACACAACCTGGGCACGGGTGTTCAGGAGGCTCCTTCCTCCTGTGGGGCTGTCCTGGAGCACAGCCCCTGTGGGTGTAGGGAGTGTAGTGTGGAGGGAGCCCAAAAACGAGACACTGGGCACATCCTTTAATAGCTGCTGCTTTAGTACAGTTCCGTACCAGTATGTTTGGCTTTTTTAGTCCTTGGGTGCTTTTTAAACATGGAAGAAACCACGTAACCATCAAAGTTTTTTCCCCACGCATTTTAAAAGGCTTGTTTTCCAGCTGAAAGCATGTTGGATTAAGCTTAATTTCTCACTCAGATGGCTTAATCTCCCTAACTCCGATGTGCATACAGAGATTTGCTAAATTTTCCTTTTAACAACATGCTTTCCCAGCTGCTGGGAGGCCTGCTTTTTTTCTGTGAGCCTCCTGACAGAAGTGCAAACTGTTTAAGGCCTTGTGGTACCAACTGCTGTTTATTACCACAGGGACTTGGATATTGGTGTGTTTTCCCAGGAGTTGCGTTTATCTGGGGTTTGTGGCTACTCTCCTGTCCCTCTGAGCCATGTGGGAGGCAGGAACCACGGTTGCGCTGGGCTGCAGTAAAAGCCACAGCCCCTCCTTCAGAGTGAGGTCACCTCCCTGCCCAGCTCCAGTGCTACATCCTTATTACGCAAGGAAGTGAAGTCTGTTCCTTGGATGCGATCTGATTGGAACCATGTTTTCTGGGACACCTCTGCTTAAATCTTTCAGCAGAGAACAAACAGCCTTTTTATGGCTTGTTTTGTAAAAGGTACATTTTCACAAGAATGAGGCTTGATACCCTTCATAAATAAACACATCCCTTTGCCGCCCAGGCAAAGGAAGAATGCATCGGGGAACAGTTTGGCTGGGCTTTTGCTTTTCCCTCTCTGAATGCCTGGCGTGCACTGTCCATCCAAGGGTGGCTGAGGGGAGAACACTCTCTTGCTGCCAAAACCACAACAAATGACAACTTTCCGTTCTGTCATCTCTCTCCGCTCCACTGCTGGGCAGGCAATTCATTTTTCTACCATAAAAGGGCAACAAAGCTTGTGTAGAGCCGTGGTGCCTTCTGTACTGCAGTAAGAAAGCAGAAGACAAGCTGGGGAGAGGGACGCGTCGCAGTAGGTACAGCAGCACGTTGGCTGAGCCCACATCGCTGCTTCGGCCAGGCTGCCTGCCGAGCAGCAGCCGCAGTTGGAGAAAGCAGGGCAAGGAAGGCCTCCCATCTACCTGGGTACCATCAACAGCTCACGCTCGTCTAGTGGGACACAAGTGTGTAGTTCAAACCTTGTTAGGGGGAACTGCACGGAGCCTGCCCAGGTGGTTCTATGTTACTGGCATTTGGTTCTCTCCATTTGTAATTGTAGGTGCTGGACTTATAAAGGGAGTAGAGGGGACTCATACAGCCCATACATCTTCACTGTGCAGACAAAGAAAGGGGTTATGTGCCAGGTTCACGCAGTATGAGGAAACTATCACACTTTCGTCTTTTGGTTATATATGAACTTCGGGTTCAGGGATAGCTCTCTAACCTGTGTATGTCCTCAGTGGTCCATTAGTGTACAGTTTGACTCAGTTAAAGGTGAGTCACTGAAGTCTTGACTAATAGAAATACAGTTCTTAATTGATGGGTTCAACCAGGGTTTCAAAAAATAGCTGTTCTTTATAGTGTTACCTGTAAAATCCATGGGTCCTTTAGGTGATTGTAAATAAATGTGCAAAGTCAATAAAGGAATAGGTAGAAAGCAAACACTTAGCAATTTTGACAACATATAGAGCACTTTGGAGAGAGGGGCTGCGAATTTCCTGCCCCATGCAGCCTGGCAAAGGAACCAGGATACCAACTCAACACAAATTGAGCTACAGCACAGAAAACGCTGTTTCAACAGGAGCCCCACGCCAGTCCATGGCCACCCATGTAGATTGCTGCTCCGGGCCTCTGCCTTCTCTGTGGGGAGCAGCTGCTGTGCTGGAGAGAGCAGGTTCTCAGATTGAGCCAAGAACAGTGCCCACATCTTTTTGCTTGGCTCCCTTGAAGATTTTCCTATAAAGAAGAACTGCGGGCTTCCCTGGTGGCGCAGTGGTTGAGAGTTCGCCTGCCGATGCAGGGGACGCGGGTTCGTGCCCAGGTCTGGGAAGATCCCACATGCCGCGGAGCAGCTAGGCCCGTGAGCCATGGCCGCTGAGCCTGTGCATCTGGAGCCTGTGCTCCGCAACGGGAGAGGCCACAACAGTGAGAGGCTCGCGTACCACAAAAAAAAAAGAAGAACTGAGATTTGCTTTGTCATTTAAACTTACCTTAACTCTAACTGCATGTCTGATTTCAAAGCGAATACTGGAACTGAACTAAGCACATTCCTAAGGGAATAAAAATCATGTCCAAGAATCTTGCTGATCTGGAAATTTGGGAGGAAAGCAAGGATTTTCAAGGTTAAATTTTATTACCCAGATAGTGCTGGTGGTCGGAGTAGATTCTGAGCTCATTGGCTCAGAATCAAAAGTTAACTCAGAAGTCATTCCTGAAAAAGAATATCACTGAGTAGAGATGGCAGAAACAAGCTCAGTGTGAATGATTGATTCAGTATCGCATACCTCAACCTTGTTGGAAAGTGTAAGACTAGTTTAAAACGTTATCCTTCCAGCAGATAAAGCAGTTGAGTAGTCAGTCTTCAAATAGAAATTTATACAATTCTTTTTAGTATGACCTTTCTAAGTTCTTTTTTTCTCAGTAGTATAAAACTGAATATCTTATTAATCTATCAGAGAGCTAATTGGTATGTTTTTCCTTGGTACTTTGCAAGATCTTCACTGCCCTTGGAGTAAACAGAAAAATGCCCCAAAGAATTCATCTCCACTGTGCACCTCACACATTCTTCCCTTGTAGAAACCTTGGAATCCCTGGTTTTTCTGTCAGAAGCAGGAAGTGAATTTCATCTTCAAGAACAATTACTAATTCTTATTAAATGTAATTTTCATAAGGCTAATTTCTCAAGCAAATAGCATTTCTTTCTTGGATTGGGTCTCTCCTTCCCCATCCATCACTCTGTGTATGCATGCCTGGGCGTCCTGGCCATGTGGTGACCAGCTTAGAGACATCAGCCTGCTTGCTTCCTAATTTGGTCAGAGTATGCTTCAGGCAGCCTTGCCTAACTTAGAAAAACACAAACACAGGGAGTAGCTTTGATACAGCAAAGGGGAATTTCCTTTTATCAAAAGACCTACAGTTTACCTCTTAACTTCCTCTAAAAAAAGGAAGTAACACTTTGAGAGGCTGTAGCTTGCCCTGCAGTTCCCTCTTTACGCCTGCCTCTTCATGCCAGCTTCTTCCAGCTAGTTCCTGCTCTTTCCTCCTCATCCTTAGTGCCTCTCAACGTTTACAGTTTAATTTTATTCTTAAGGATACCCATTTCCCACTTGAATGTTCGTCAACAGGGAACAGATTACATATGGACATTCATACAATGGCATACACCAGGGGTTGGCAAACTTTTTTTTATAAAGGGCAAGATAGTAAATATTTTAGTCTTTTTGGACCATATTAAGTCTGTCAGAGCTGCTCAGTTTTGCCTTTGTAGCTTGCAAGCAACCGTAGACAATATGTGAACAAATGAATGTGGCTGTGATCCAGTTAAGATTATATTTACAAAGAGAGGCAACAGAACAGATTTGACTTGTGAACCAGTACACCATAGCATTAAAGAGAATGACATGGGTCCAGTTGTGCCAATCTGGAGCTATCAGCAAGATGTGTTAAGTAAAAAAATAAAATAAAATAAAACAAGGTGTAGAACAGTGGGTATTATATGCTTATATCTGAGTCTCACATGGGAGGAGGAGGAGATGGGTGCCAACATGTGAATAAAATCTGTGTGGAAGGATAAGTAAGAAATTGGTTACAGGGAATTGCTTTGGGGGAGGCTTACTCTGAGGGTAAAGCGGGAGAGGGGGAGTACTGTGCGTGTACTACTTTTCCAATTAAAAAATAACTGCACCCATTTTCATCAACCCAGTCATCTCTGAACTTTTAAAACAAAAGGCTTTTATTTTATTTGTTTTTAGGGAACTTGAAAATAATGATAGACATGTGATTTTTAAAACATGCTTGTGTGTTTTCAAACCCATAAACCTTTCTCCTGGATCCCTGTGAGAGCTGACTTCACCACCCTCAAAAGGAGTGCTTTGCCTCAGGTTGTAGGTGACGTGATGCAATTTTGTGGCCAGTGGAAAGAGCTGGAACTCTGGCAGCTCTGCCTTTCTTCTCGCTGGCCTTTCTGCGGAGCCCCATCTCTAGCACACAGAACCGTATGCTGCCAGTGAGAAAACCTTGGCGCAGAAGTCAGAGCCCCGTGGGAATAGATACAGCTTTCAGTAACTATGATTCAGGGCTGCTTCCAGCTGCTTCCTTTTCCCACAGAGACTATTTCTGACTAACAAGTAAGGATGGGTTCTGATTCACCCAAGCATTGCTATCACCGGCTTTTAAAATGTCTGGTTTTGGTTGTGAAACCAGCAGAGAAAGTTGTTACTTTCCTAGTATGTAAAGCAGTTCACTTTTGGTACGTGAGGGACAAGTGAAAGGTTGTGTCTGCTTAGAAGGTAATGTAGCTGTAAACAGCTCAGGAGTCACAGATGGCTGTCCACCTTGCTTCAGGGCCCCCTCCCCTATCTCCTAAGCAAATGTTTTTCAGATAGCCATGCTCATCCTCTCCCACTCCTAATTTGCAGGCTTGTTTGCTGTCATTCGGTTCTAATACAAAGATCTGTGTAGGAATATTGGATATCGTACCTTTTGAAATCCCCCCTTGTAGACACAGTGGGATGGAGGTTTGCAGAGACGGGGAAGCAGTTGCAACAACATCGTCTTCTGTCTCTTGCACTGAAGGAGTACCTGGCTGCCAGGCCAGGACCTGTTCTGCATCGCTTGTCTTGATTTTCCTGTAAAAGCTTAAGTGGGAAGGTACCAGTTTTGCTGAACAAGTAGGCATTGCCTTTTATAAGAGCAGTCATTTAAAACACCAGAAAGGTGTTTGAAAGATACTGGCATAGTTTCCTCTGACCTCAATTTCATATACTGGTAACTCTTCAGTGCCTGAGACTTAGCACTGACGCCCTCCCCACCAGGTGGCCAGAGGCATGTGTCCACTCCAGAGGAGAGGAGAAACTATACTCAGCTTGATGCAGGACACTGAGAAGTGCTTCGCCGCACATACTGCCCCTAAAGGGAAGCTGGACGTTTTAAAAAATAAATTTAAAACTCCCCATCACCTCTCTCCCCCACACCCTCCCTGCTTCTCTCTCTCACTCACTCTCTCTCTCTTACACACACCACACACACACACACACACACACACACACACACGCTTTCCTCTTCTTCCAACACCGCCTGCCTCCCCCCAGCTCTCCCCATTACTGCTTTTAACCTTGAAACCTCTGTTGCACATTTATGCATTCATCCTGTTCCTGCTCTTGCATTATTAATGGGCCTGGAGCAATCCAGCCAGAACACTGACATTACTAATTACTGCTTATAACCGAGAAGTAAGGAGCAGGGAGTAAAGTGGGTCACAAGACGGTGTCATAACAATAAAATACTGCTGTCAGGCAAAATTGCTCTGTGTCTGTGCTGTTTGTTGAGGGTAGAGGTGGATCTTCACCATAAGCCGACCCAGCAGAGACCCTGTTGGTGGGAGGGGAGGTGCTCTTCACATCACATCAGTCACCCCAGTCTCACTGTCTGTGCACAGGGTTAGAGAAGAGGGTGCGTTTCTGTCGGAACTTTGAAACATCCAAAACTCTTATCATGACAGAACAACCCCTTTGAAAGCGAGCTCTTTGTGCGCTGGCGGTATGAGCCGGACAGGACTATGTTAATGTGGCAGGAGAGGCGTTGCAGGGAGACTGCGGGGAACCGGCTTCCGCCCTCGCTTGGCCATGTGCCGTGTGCTGGCATCAGCCCTTCACCTCTAGGTCTGAGTCTGCCTATGTGAGTTAAGTCTTCCTCCAGCCCCCAGATCTCAGCTTCGCGCAAATGTGACACGTCGGTGTTGTTGGGAGATGTAAGCTTGGCAGAACGAGCACGTGCACTTACCTAAGGTACAAAAGACTGGGCGGCAGAGCGTTACCAAAGGGCAGGGGCCAGAAGCCCCCCTTCTTCCCTGTGGAACGGAGCCCTGCTTATGCGAGGGCGTGTTTGGTTGACGGCCCCTGTGAGCTGGTGTAGTGGTTTCTGTGAGAAGTGAGGACAGCACCTCCTCCTGTTGTTGCTTCAGGGAGAGGAGAATTTCATGCCGCTGGAGCCGCCTTTAATGTCACCTGGGGAACCTTAGCAAACTGATCTCTAATCAAAAGCCTGCCCAGCTTCTGAGGAACACTGACCATGTCTTCTAGAGTAAGAGGAAGTAGAAAGAGACTTCAAAGGTAAGAGTAAACTGTAAGACAGTTGAGCTCTGCAAATGTGGGTTACCTGCCCCCTCACGTATCATTTTCTTGAACGCTTCATTTCTAAATTATTTTACTCAAGTGTGCTATCATGCAATTACAACCCTGAGTCCAGGAGAAAAGGAAAACTACTTTGAAATAATGTTTTTTAATTGTTGAAAAGCAGGAAAAACCATTTTGAGAGGACACAAAGCTTATATTTTTCTTGGAAAGAAAACAGCTTCACGAAAGTGAGCAGTTATTAATCATTTGATGGTAGAACTGAAAGTATGTGGGCTTCTATGTTCCCTGCTTCACGATCTGCCTCTCTTTTCTTTTTCTTTCTTTTTTAATACTAAAAATGCGGCTAGAATTGAGAGAATGTAGGGAGAATGAATCATGGTTCTCAAAACTGAAAGTAAATCCTCTCGCTTTTCCCACATCTCACACACCAGCACGATGCTGAAGCAGGCCGCATGGGAGGGCAGGCACTCCTTCCAGTTCCACACCCCCAGCTCTCCCAGTGGGCATGAGTGGTCCTGGTGGTGGTGCTACATCCCAGGAACTTATTTTGTCTTTAAGGTCTTGACATGAGGGATGGAGCCATGGCAGATCCACTTAAGGAAGAAAGGGTGTTTCCTTAATCCGATTCTTCGAATGTTTACATTTGTTTGTTTTTCTGGTCTCTCAGTCAGCATTTGAATTCAGAATCTCTTAAATTTTTACTTTAAAAAGCAGTGATCTGGGAATTCCCTGGCCGTCCAGTGGTTATGACTCAGCACTTTCACTGCTGGGGCCTGGGTTCAATTCCTGGTCAGGGAACTAAGATCCTGCAAGCCGCACAGCCCAGCAAAAAAAAAAAAAAAAAAATGATACTTTTTTGCAGCCAGGAAACCTTCAGGGATTTTTTGAAAAGGAGTATAAAGGGCAATTCTGAGAGCATCTGATGTTATCTTGTTTGCTAATGTAAAAGAGAAATTCAACCTCACTGCTTATTGCTAATATCATAGGTATACAGAAAACTTCCATTATAAAGAACCCAGTATTCCATGCATCATTACCCTGTAGATCAAATGCAGTCCACAACTGCACATCTAGTTATCTAGTTGTGTTCTCTCCCTCCCTCCCTCTTTCTCTCTCTCCCCCACTCCATCTCTCTCCACCATATGGAATATCTTTAGTGTAACTGCAGTCCTTTTCTGCAGACACAGGCATTTTAACAGGCTCCGTGGGCCATGGCCGCTGGGCCTGCACGTCCAGAGCCTGTGCTCCGCAACGGGAGAGGCCACAACAGTGAGAAGCCCGCGTACTGCAAAAACAAAACAAAACAAAACAAAACAGCGATCTGAAAAAACAACAGCAACGACAAAAAAAAAAAAAAACAGCAATCTGCATAGTAATGTTGACTGTTGTCTTCATTTAGGAGCCTGAGTCATACTTTATCAAAAGCAACCCTTTTTGGCTTCCCTGGTGGTGCAGTGGTTAAGAATCCGCCTGCCAATGCAGGGGATACGGATTCAAGCCCTGGTGTGGGAAGATCCTACATGCCGTGGAGCAACTAAGCCCGTGCACCACAACTGTTGAGCCTGCGCTCTAGAGCCTGTGAGCCACAACTACTGAAACCCATGCACTGCAACTACTGAAGCCCGCGTGCCTAGAGCCTGTGCCCTGCAGCAAGAGAAATTACTGCAATGAGAAGCCCGCACACCACAACGAAGAGTAGCCCCTGCTCGCCGCAACTGGAGAAAGCCTGTGTGCAGCAACAAAGACCCAAGGCAACCAAAAATAGAATAAGTAAAAATAAATAAATTTTTTTAAAAAACAACTCTTTTGTTGATAAGAAAGTAAGATAGATAAATTGAGAATTGGCCCACTGCTAGAGTAACCAGCAAAATTTTTCATAACCCATTCTAAAAATATATATATATATATATAAGAAAGACCTATGAGTACTGATCAGGAAATCTCTCCAAGAAGTGCACTGTCGAGTGCAAAAAGCAAGGTAAAATGGGTGCAGTGTGAGCTTTTTTTCTGGAATGAAACACAGGCTTTCATTCATTATGCCTTTTTGTATTTCTCAGCATGTACATGTATTTTTTTTTCTTTGACCAGTGTCCACAGAGATTTAAAAAACAAAAACTACCCCAGCATAGAATTCTGAGCTTCAGCTGACCACTTTTTCCCCTGACGTTCAGTCTGTTTGGAATGAACGGGTCGGTGGCTCCTCCTCTTTCTTCGTAGTTTCTGAATATGTGAATGTGTCATGTTAAGTAGTTTTCATCCTACTTCATTTACCGTCTGCTTATACTTTTCATAGCTTCTTACTCTGCTTTTTCTCTCAATATAAAAATAATGGAAAGAAGGTAATCATTGCCAGAATTATCTCAGTTTTACACAATTCTGTGCTTTTAACAGCAAAATGAAAGCCTGGTGCCCTCGCTGGCCAGCTGTAGGAATCCAGGACTGGAAGCAGGAATGTATTCCGTTAA
>NW_006771655.1:230067-230568 GCF_000442215.2 Lipotes vexillifer
ACTCTCGTGACTCTTCCAGGAAAGCTTGGCAGAGCTTCAGACAATGTAGACAGTAAAGTTCCATTTTCTTCACTTGAACTGAAGTGCTCCCTCCCTCTGTTAGACCTGGAGCTGTGTCAGAAGTAAGTGAAATTCACTAGGCAAAAACTTTTGACATTAAAATAAATGTTTTGGGGACTTCCCTGCGGTCCGGTGATT
Source organism: Lipotes vexillifer (assembly GCF_000442215.2). Classification (NCBI taxonomy): domain Eukaryota; kingdom Metazoa; phylum Chordata; class Mammalia; order Artiodactyla; family Lipotidae; genus Lipotes; species Lipotes vexillifer. Next base: position 230,266 of record NW_006771655.1, read on the forward strand.
AAGACTCCATGCTCCCAATGCAGGGGGCACAGGTTCAGTCCCTGGTCGGGGAACTAAGATATCCCGCATGCCACCAGTGCGGCCAAAAATAAAATAAATAAATAAAATAAAATAAATGTTTTAAGTTTTCTTAGGGAACAGAACACAGAGACTTTGTTCATTGAACAAAGATCCGTTCTCTGATATTCATTTACTGCTCCAGTCATCTCTTTAGTTTCATTTCCAAAAGCCAGGACCTTTTATCAGACATAAGTTAAATTGTCAGAACAGGTGTTTTTTCCTGCTAGAAAACAGGGGAAAGAG
>NW_006771655.1:230600-245246 GCF_000442215.2 Lipotes vexillifer
GAAGTTAATTTAGTGTGACTTTGAGAATCCTGGGCATAACCTTTGTAAACTAGGCAAGTCCTTCAATTTCTAAGTAACATGGTTTCCTCATGTGTGAAATGGATATGATGACATTCTCTCCGGGCTATCTGAGGATTGAAGGAAGGGATATTAGTAAAATTCTGAGACAGCACCTTTAGTCTTTAAGTCCTTGAAAATGTGGGTAGGTCCATTTATCTTCTCCCTCCCCTCGGACTTGGGAAAAAAACAAAAGGTTTTCACTGTTCTTGATTCCTCCTCATTTGAGGCATTTGGTTTCTTTCTCTACTTCTGTCTTCTCTGAAATGATATTGCTGGATCACTTGGGTTCCTCCTCTGGAATGAGATCTACTTACCTTAGAATCTTTCAAGGGGCAGAGGAGCTTCACACAGACTTTTGGACCTAGAAGAAACTTTAAAATGCCATTTAGATCCACTGGTGTCAGTGTGACAATCGTTCCACAGTATCTTTGTCCAAAAATTAGATACGAGTATACTCTTTCTTTGGTTTCTGGAAACTCTTGTCTCTTCCCTTAATTTCGAGGTTTTGATTTGGAACCTGGTATTCCTGACAGATATATTCAGTTGACCGTGGTAATGAATCCAGTTGGAATAATCAGGGCTTCTGCTTTTGTCTTTTAAGATCTTCTATAGGTAAAATTACCTTACCACAGATATCCCTGTCTTTGAAAACTTTGTTAAGTTTTCCAAACTCAGCCATCTTAGCTCAGGCTGCTATAACAGATTACCATAGACCGGGTGGCTTAAACAACCAGCATTACTTCTTACAGTTCTGGGGGCTGGGAAGTCTAAGATCAAGGTGCTGGCAGATTGAGTTCTGGTGAGGGCCCTCTTCCTGGTTTGCAGATGGACATCTTCTCTATATATCATTACATGACAAAGAGCAGAAGGAACAGGTTCTCCTGTCTCTCCTTATAATGAATCCCATTCATGAGCACTCCACCCTCATGGCCTTCAAAGGCCCTACCTCCTAATACCATCACATTGGGGGTTAGGATTTCAATGTATGAGTTATCCAAGGACACAGACATTCAGTCCATAACTCCAACTCACAGTGTTTTTCAAGAAAGAATTGATAACTACAGTTGCAACAGAACCAAGCAATTTAGACAAATCATGGGAGCCTTTTATAGATGATTTGGTCTACATTGTGACAGCCTTTCCTGGAGGCACCAACGGTTCTGACCAGTAGCACTTAATCAGAGAACTGATAACATTCAGACTGTAAACTGCTTACTGTGTGACTGCCAGCAAGTCTTTTACTCTGACTCTCCTCATCAGAAAGATGGACGTGTAATTCCTATTCCACCTCCTCTCAGGGTGGCTGTGAGAAGCAAATGAGGTTCTATGAGGTGAGAGCACTTTGACAGAGGAGTCAAGAGCTGTTCAGAGACCACGTGGCAGCAGTAGTGTTCTTGAGATTTTTGACAAGTACACGCTTTTTTAGAAATGGAAGATTGGATACCTTCCCTTCAAGACACACAGTATGTTGGGGTGACCAGTCTCTTTCATGGTTGATTATCAAAGAGAAGGTTAACCCTGGAAGATTGACACGAACAAGGAAATAAAGTAGAACATCCCAGGAGAGCAGAAGCAAAGAACTTTTCCAAGATGCATGTGAGGGCTGCCGCCCCAGGATCCAGAGGGGCGAGGATCAGGGAGAGTTAAACAAGTGGAGATTATCACTGGATAACTTATGTGGAGCCTTAAAAGTGAAGATGTTTATCAAGGCACATTTTTCTAAAGCTCAGTATGGACTGAGATTGTATCTGCGTTCTTTCTGCCATATTTTTACAGTGTGTGCTTCACTGAATTTTTTACATAGTTTTCTACAAGATCAGTACTTAGAATGCATTATAATGCTGTGAATGTAAAGAATTCACATTTGAAAATGTTTTGCTTTTGTCCAAGCCTTCTTAACATACGTATTTAATTACAAGGCATGAGGATTAATGGGGCTTTGAACATTTAAAGCTCTTTTCCTGAGATTAATTTGATTTAATTACTCCTGAGATAGATGTTTGCAGCCTTGGTGACTTGCCATTTGGATGCAACTGTGAGAGAAGAGTGGCTAAACCATGACTTCTGTCAGGTTCAGCTTTTGGCTCTTTATTTCCCTCCCACTGCATACCCTTCCCTCTCATTTTCTGCTCGTCACTTTGTCCTTTTGGTTTTGGGTGGAAAGAGGAAAGGTAATAGAATTCGCCCCTGTGGAGTTCATCTTGTAGCTGGCTGTATTTTCAAAGTAGTAATGTTTAGTGTACATTCCTCAGTGTCCAGTAACAGAACAGTTTCTGTGGCCCTGCTCTCCCAGACTTAAAAAAGTCCTTCCTTGCGCCCTGGGTCCTTCAACCTTGGTGGCCTATGGGGAGGGGAGGAGTAGGCCCAGGCCCACAAAAGAGCCCAGACCCCAGATGGGGGCCAGTGGGAGTCCCCCTCTCCTAACATTAGTCGCATCTAGTTCTGAAGGCGGAGGAGGTCAGGGAGCCTGTGGGGCATAGAGGAGGAGTGGCTGTTGAAGGTCACTGTACTCCTTTTCATCTCAGGCCACCTCCACCAGGGGAGCCACCCTGTGTCCACACATCTGCAGTGGGTGACAATCAGGGTGCTTCCCTGGTTCCTACAGCCCGAGTCCAGTGAATGAAGGCTCACCCCTCTTTCTGCTGTGGTCTGGCTCCCTGTAGGAAGCAGAGTGTGGCATGAGCAGCCAGTGGCACGGGTGGAGGGGAGACAGAGGTCTGGCCAGCAGAAGCTGGCTTTGCCCGGCGTGGGACTCACCTCAGCAGTCCCCAGCAGCCTCGTCCACACGTGCCTCGGCAGGAATGGGTGCGGGGCCTATGGGTGGGGAGCAGTGCAGATGGCCCCAGCAGGAGCCCACTTTTCCTTCTTGGGGGAGCCAAGCAAAGTGTTTCATTGACTTCTTTAGCCACCTCAAAAAAAATAACAATAATAAGACACACCATTTGATTTGCTAAAGGAAGGAACCATGCAAAAGTAAAAGCTTCGTTTTTCCTCCCTATTTGTGAGGTGCCTTTTGGACAGATGTTGCTTGGGAGCCCATTGGAATAGCTGTTAAGAAATCAATAGAGCCCCCTTTCTCCCCCTCTGCTCCATAGGCGGGGCACAGGCACCCAGGCCTGAGGGCAACTGGGGGCACTACACGACCACTCGGGGTGATCTTCACTGCCACTGACGTAAGCCAAGCTGGAATTTCCAGAAACCCCAGGGAGCATTGTACAGCAGGAGTGGTGGCTGGTGCTTCCTGCACAAGCAGGTCAGGGATAACAAAGTCTGGCAGTAGTTTCAACCTCAGGAGTTTTTTTTTTTTTAGTTTATTTGGTTGTGCTGGGACTTGGTTGCAGCAGGTGGGCCCCTTAGTTGCGGCTCAAGGGTTCCTTTGTTGCTCCACATGATCTCCTTAGTTGCTTCATGCAAACTCCCAGCTGTAGCATGCACGTGGTATCCAGTTCCCCGACTAGGAATCGAACCCGGGCGCCCCCGCATTGGGAGCGCAGAGTCTTAACCACTGTGCCACCAGGGAAGTCCCTCAGGATTTTTTTTTTTTTTAATGCAGACTCCTACTTAGAAAGCCCAGCTAATGGAAACACATGTTCGGCCATCACAAATCAGAGCCAAACGCTGGCCAGGCTGAACTGCTTCTCTGCCCACTTGTTCTTCACACATCACTGTCTACTTTTATCTAGGCCTTAACTCAGCCATGGCGGCCTTCTCACCATATGTCACTTGTCGTATCATAGTGTTGCAATTTTTCTTTTTTTTTTAAATTTATTTATTTATTCTTGGCTGCATTGGGCCTTCGTTGCTGCACATGGGCTTACTCTAGTTGTGGCAAGCGGGGGGCTGCCTTTCGTTGTGGTGTGTGGGCTTCTTGTTGCAGTGGCTTCTCTTGTTGCGGAGCACAGGCTCTAGACACGCGGGCTTCAGTAGTTGTGGCATGCAGGCTCAGTAGTTGTGGCTCACGGGCTCTGGAGCACAGGCTCAGTAGTAGTGGCACACGGGCTTAGTTGCCCCGTGGCGTGTGGGATCTTCCCGGACCAGGGCTCGAACCCATGTTCCCTGCATTGGCAGGCAGATTCTTAACCGCTGTGCCACCAGGGAAGCCCTGCAATTTTTCTTTAAACGAAAACTACCCCTGTCCCCATCCGGAATTAAGTTAGAAGATCCTGTCTCTCACTTGTCTCTGTGGTAATGGCCAGAGTAATTAGGCTATAAACTCTGCTCAGCTAATCATGAGCTTTGTACAGATTCTATCCCAAGACACTAATATGATTGCCACCCACTTCCCCCAATAATAACTATATCGCTCATTGATTATCTACTGCTGTGCTAAGCACTCTGAAAACTCTTACCAGTCCTCAGAGTAACCCTGAAAGGCATCATCATCATTCCCAGTTTACCAAATGGGGACACTGAGGCTCAGGGGTTAAGTGCACACCTTTAAATGGCAGAGCCAGGACTGAGGCTCGAGTGTCAGTTTAGAAAGTTCTAGTGAAGCAGTTAAGATCACAGTGCCTGAGTGCCTGTGACCTTGGAGTCTTTACAGGGAGAGTGGGGATAATGTGGTACCTGCTCAGAGTGTGATGAGGAATGAGGCAGCACCACCAGGCTCTCTTGTTGCTACATAAGAACAGCAGCTGTTGGTTATTGAGCACACACATTTCTCATTTATGTTTATAGAAATCCTGCCAGGTACTTGTTTTCTCCGTTTTTGTTTTGTTTTTGTTTTTGTTTCCCCGTTTTTTGTTCCCCGTTTTCTGTGGAAGCAGAGAGGCCAGGACTTTCTCAGGGTCACACAGATTCCTCTGATCCTCTGCTCTGCCATGTGGTACTGCACCTTTAGCTTGCAGGCTGGCATTTGCTTTTTGCCATATGATTGTAGTCATTCCATATGTACACTGCTGTGCCTTGCTTTTTTACTCAACATGACGTAAGCACTTTTTGCATTCTCTAGCCATGTGTAAACACGTGTCATGGGTGGCTGTCATTCCATCAATCAGATGTGCTTCAGCTTATTCACATGCACCCCTGAGTTGGAAATGCAGGAGGCTTTCCGCTTTTTGCTGCTGCAAACAATGCAGTGCATGGCCTTGTATGTAAAGCCTTCTCTTTTTTAGAATTATTCATGAGGATAGATCTCTAGAGTAGGACTCCTGGGCCCAAGAGAATCAATTTTCTTAAGACTCTTAAGACATAGTTCCAAATTTCTTTCCAGGATTGTATATGGTTATCTTTCCTCCAGTACATGCTGCTTATTTTAAAAGGAAAAATGTCATCTGTTCTTCAGCACAGAGACTGGCTGCCCCAGGCTGAACAGTGACACATGCTGCCTGGCTGCCCTTCAGAGAGGCACTGACACCTTTGAAGGGCTGCTTTGTGAAGTCACCTTTGAGGTGATTCCGGAGGATTTCAAGACAGAACAGGAATTTTCGGAGTCCAGATTTGAGCAGAAGCAAGTATAGGCCAGCACATCGGTACAGAGTTTGTCCTGGCAGCGTGACACCCACTCTGGTCTCAGTTGTCCTTCTCTGAGTGGACAGTTGTGCTTGCATTTTAGTGCAGGCGTTTCTTGATTGTCCCTGCCGTGAGGAGAGAAGCTGCTGGGGTAAAGAAACAGCATGAGAAGAACAAAAACAAACCGATGGGGGCTTCCCTGGTGGCACAGTGGTTAAGAATCCACCTGCCAATGCAGGGGACGCAGGTTCAAGCCCTGGTCCAGGAAGATCCCACGTGCCACGGAGCAGCTAAGCCTGCGAGCCACTACTGAGACCACGTGCCACATCAGCTGAAGCCTAGAGCCCCTGCTCCACAACAAGAGAAACCACTGCAATGAGAAGCCTGCGCACTGTGATGAAGAGTAGACCCCGCTCACCACAACTAGAGAAAGCCCGCGCACAGCAGCGAAGACCCAACGCAGCCATAAATAAATAAATACATACATACGTACACACGTACATACAGTGGATGTGCCTGTGAAGCCGTCATTGTGAGAGTGGGCGCACGTGTTCCATCCTGGTTGCCGTTGGCCCAGGGAGTTTGTCACCTTTGGTCACCTTTGTAGCATCCTTTTTTTTTAATTTATTTATTTTTGGTTTTTAGATTCTGGTTCTTCCACCACTACAGGGTCCAGGCTAGCAGTGATTCTGGATTTAGGCTTCGGGAAACATGAGAGTGGGTGGGTTTGAGGTAGAGCTGAGAGGACTGGCTGGTGGGATAAGTGGGGCGGGGGGGTGAAGAAAAAGGAGGAATCCAGGGTTTTTGCTTGCGCGGCTAGTGGGTGGTGGTGTCCCTTAGTGATACAGAGGAGACTAAGAACAGCTTTGTGGGGAGGTGAGGGGATCAAACTTTGTGTTTCAGACGTGTCTGTGATGCGTTTTAGACCTCCAGGCAGAAATGTTGAAGAGCCAGTCGGATATGCAGGCCTACCACTTAGGGAAGCCGTCAGAGCCAGAGTAGAGCCGGGCTCCATCGATCCTGCCTGCGTGGGAGAGCCTCAGAGCCTGGCGTGTCAGCTGGGGAGGGAGTGGATGAGAGGGGACTACTGGTTTTGCCTGGGAGAGCTGAGGAAACATTATAGAAGTGACTTTAGGATGGGACCTGGAAGGCTGCTGGGTAGCTAGGGCAGAGGAGTGGGGAGAGGCCTCCCAGAAGAAGACACAGCATATTTAAGGTGTGTTTCTGAGGGAGGGGTGGGGCGGTGGCCGGTGGTGAGCCATTTGGTGAAGGGGACAGTCCTTGTGGGAAGAGTGTGGGTGTCTTCTTGTTAACAATAGCAGGTCCATCCAGGGTGGGAAAGGGGATGATATGATCAAATAAATGTTTTCAGAAGATTATTCTGGCAGCAGTTTGAAAAAAGGACTGAAAGTGAGAAGAGATTGAAGGCAGAGAGGGCAGTAAGAAGACAGCGTAAGGATGCAGCTCAGTCACACACAGGCAGTGCAGTGCAGTTAGCGCTGCTGCTTTCATCCTTAGAGTGATGGCGGAGCCACCGTGCTCCCTGCCCTGGGGCTCTGGCAGCTCAGCAGAAAGGTGGGTATGAGTGGGCCAACATGCTGTGTGGACCGTGGAGGTTCTGGCTTTATCGATCCAAGTGTGTTGGGAGGGCTGGCTCTTTATCAGTGTGATGGTCTAGCTGCTCAGGTTCTATCTCACCAAGGGCAACTCTAAAGACACTCCTGCTCCTGTTTCTGTAAGACCAGTTGTTTAAAATGCACACACTCACACTAATACTCTCATTCTCCTGGTGGCTTTTTTTCCTTTTCTATTTTTTTTTTTTAATTGTATCCTGCAACAGCACATTCCACTGGCAGATTCCACAACAGGAATGTTCTTTCACTTGCTTGATTTCAGTGGTTTGATTTTGTGGTCTGTTGCCATAGCGCCTGGAGCTAAGGCCTTATCAAATGACTGCGCATCTGGTGAAGACTTCAACTCCCAGGAACTGGAGGCAAGGAGAACTGTCAAGGGGCTCTCTGGTCAGCTCTCGCAATACTGGGAGGCCTCGCCCAAGTTCTGGCTTCCTAACAGTCTGTTCCACCAAATACATCTCTTTAGTGTATCAATAAATACACCATTTGTTCATATAGTATTTTCTCTGTGCTGCACCATTCTGGGGCTAAAGAATTTGCCCAGAGTCACTAGACAGTGGCAAAGCAGGTTGTTAGTCCAGCTCCCTTCACTGGGGCTGGCTGGGACAGCACTGCCACTGCCTGCGTTCAAATCCCAGCCCCTTCACCAGCTAGTCCTGTGGCCTTACACAGCCCCCTTCACCCTCTGTCTCAGTTTCCCCTACCGTGAAAACAGGGAGGAGAATAGCCCCCTGCTGAGAGATTGGCTGTAAGGATTGAATGACTTAATATAAGTAAGATGTTTAGTCCATGGGCACTCAGTGAATGTTAGCTGTTACTATTATTCATCCCACTGTGTATCTCATTTCTCCTACTCTTAGATTTGGCAACTTTACTAAGTCTTTCCAATATTCTATACTTGTGGCTCCCATAAATTTCCCTGTTGCTCTTCCCAGGGTTGTTCCAATCCCTGTGTGGTCAGGGTTATTGGAAAGTAACTGGGAGCCAACTATACTGCCCATGTTGTTTCCAGGTGCTCATCCTCAGCTCACCTGCGGCATCCTCAGTTTCCTCAGCAGTGTCTACGGACCTGGGTTTCGGTTCTTTAATGCGCTCATTGCTCTGTCAGTTCTCTCGATTTCCCTTTGCCTTTTAAGTGAGAGAAACCAGCTCTCACTTGGTAACCTGCTGTCCAAAAATAGGCTCTGCCACCTTCTCTATGAGGGGGCCTCTCCGACTCATGTTATTGCTCTAGACCCCCATGGGGCAGGGTTTTCCTGCAGCTGTGTTTGACAGGCAGGAGGCCTGGAGGCCCAGGCTGTGATGATAGCGATGGCAGAGCAGCAGCTAAAACGTCTATTAGTCTGCTGCTGGGTGCCGCCACCCTGTGGGTACTAGAAGTGCAGCGTCTCATTCAGTCCTGTAACTCTGTTATCTCTCCTTCATAGACGAGGAAACTAAAGCTGGGAGATGAGCTACTAGCCCACGGTCACCATTCAGTGAGTGGCCGAGGAAGACCACCCACATCTGCCCAGAGCCAGTCTTCTGACCACCAGGTTGTGTGGGGAGCCCAAGTTGCCTTAATCTGTCTGAATCTCACTGTGCTCATCTGTAGAATGAGATTAACTGTACATACTTGGTGAGGCTGCGATGCTGGTCAGAGGATATCTCGGGCAGATCTTGACCATGTTAGTTCCCGTCCTGAGACTGGGCACAAGCCTTAATGTTCTGTAGATCCTGTTTATTAAATGTGGATAAAAATATTTACGTTGCATGAGCTCAGATGACATAAAGCTGTATTGCGTATTTCTCTGCATGTGGGTGTTTTCAGTAAATTGAAAGGCTTGTAGATGGCAGTGAGGTGGGAAGGTTTCTGAGGACCATTTTCTTACTGGTCTAGTGAGGAACTGACAGTTACAGCAGGCAGTCAGCAGAGGGCCTCAGAGCCTCACAAATAAGCACAGATTCTGGCCCTCTCAGGGAGGCCAAGGCCAGCCTTCTTTGGCTTCAGTGGGTGTGCAGTCAGGCAAGCCCAAACTGGGGTGCCCATCTCTGAACTTGGGAGGAAACTCCACCACCTTCGATATCAAGATAGGGGCTCTAGGTGGAAGATAGAAATCACAGTTAGTTACAGAAGTACAGTTGCAAAATCTGGTGGCCTGGTAGTTGGGAATGTGTGTAGTCTTGCTTTGAGGGTGGGGCGGAGGATTGTGTGGTATGCCATTGTATGTAAAAGAGGAACGCATTGGCTCTGCAGGAACCGGGAGGTGAACAAGAAACTGTCTAACTCCTTCACACCCCAGTATCCCCTTGCTCTGGTTTTTATTGCGTTCTGCTTCAGTAACCCGCGTGGCCTCTGCATGTATAACCCCCTCCCTGGGCAGACTCTTTCCTGGGAAGTCCTGCGCAATGCTTCCAGGATTGTGGACAGCAAATGCAGAGTGAAGTAATGACAGACACACCCGGAAGAGGATTAAGCTGTTTCTCGCTCTTAACCCTCAGTAAGAGCAATTGAATGGCCAGATTCCAGACTGGTTATTAGTAATTTCTTTCTAATCTGAGGATCCTCATTGTAGGTGTAGTGACAAGCGCTTGGAATAATGCCTTTATAAGTGCTTGTTGTTGTTATAGTCTACCAAAAACTGTATATTGACCTTTATTTTTATTTTTATTTTTTTATGGTTTATTTTGGCCAAGCCACACGGCATGCAAGATCTTAGTTTCCCGACCAGGGATCGAACCTGGGCCTTTGGCAGTGAGAGTGAGGAGTCCTAACCACTGGACCACCAGGGAACTCCCTGTATATGGGCCTTTAAATCGTGGCCTGGATCTTACATTCATTCCCTTTTTTCCCCATGGATGTCCCTTTTTTTCTCCTTTATAGTGGAAAGCTTAGAAAAATGGCAAGAAAGCCAAAAGAATGCAGTTATATCACTAGCAATAAAATTTATCTCATGCTCACCTTTAGTGAATGTAGGAGGCATTCATTGCCTGTGCTGCACATACAGTAAGAGCACATAGTGTTCAGAGGGCAGGGGAATCCTTGGTGACTCCTTGATTGATGCGTGGAAGTGCATGTTCAGCAGTCTCTTAAGTAATATGTGTTTGCCCTGAAGTGAACACCTTGACAGTTTAGAAATAATGCTAATACAAAATAAAATCATTTTCAGCTTTCCACACCTTATAAGTTACATCAGAGTACCCTGAAACTTTTGGGTGGGCAGGCCCCACTTGTGTGTGTGTGTGTGTGTGTGTGTGTGTGTGTGTGTGTGTGTGTGTGTTTTATACCAATATTTTACTTAAACTGGGCCGCTAGTTAGGTTTTCTTAGGAAGGTCATAGAACAGAATCTGGTTTGTTTTGGTTTGCTTTTGTTTGGCTTTGTCTTTAAGAAACAGTAACCCCTACCCATGGAAACATAGACCTTGGATGAGAGTATTTCCGGCATTCACTGGTCCCATTTTGGAGCACCCCAGCTGGATGCACACCTGGTCATAGGCCCAAGGTCAGCCTTGAAATAATAGCAGGGGACAGTGGCTGGAGGGGAAGTACTTTGAACCTGAGGCCCAAGGAAGGCCAGTGGCCTTTCTGTCTGTCATGGTTCTCACATTGTACTGTTTGTGAGTCCTTTATTTCTTGACCAGTTGTTAGGCCTGAAGTGCCATTCTTCTGCAAGAATAAGGGCTTAGATTAGACTGGCTTTTTCCAGCACAAGCCTACTCTTTATAATTGTGCACCTGTCCCCCTTTTGTGCCCTCTCAGGGTGTCTGGGGTGCTGTTTGTGTTCCAAGAGTGCCATCGAAACTGTGGTAGCCGTGCAGACAGGCAGACAGGACCGAAGCAGTAGGTCTGGAGCAGACTGCGCCACTTTGTTCCACACAGAAATGCCATGTGGACAGAGGCTGCAGGGAAGCAGCTCACTGGCTCTGCTGCAAGTGCTGCTGGGAGATTTCCCCAGCAGCGGTTCTGACAGGGCTTACCTTGTTTCAGAGTCGTACTCATTTTTTGCACCTGCTGTCAACACTTTCACTGTCAGCTTCGTTTTGTGTTAAAATTTGCATAAATTTTTAAGGTATGAAGCTGGGGAAAAAAGAATTTGTTTCAGATAGAGGTGGTGCTATGAGCTTCATGATCTGTGTGGTCCTGCCTCTCTCCTCCATCCACGGAGATACAGCCCAGAAAAGTCACTTCCCTTGCAGGAGCCTTAGGTTCTTGTCTGTGACTCACTTGCCTCTGTGCACGGGGTTAGGGATTGACAAGATGATGGGTGTGAAGCACCCAGTACAGTAAGTAGTGTATAGCAGGTATTTAGTAAACGATGCCATATCTGAGTCTTTGAGAGTTGATGCTGCTTCTTTCCATGCCATTATTTTAAAATCAAATTTTAACCTTTCAATTAAATTGCAGAAGTTCTGCTCTGTTACATATGAAGCTAACATGTACAAACATTAACCGTTTTACCTCCACATTGCTTTAAAGGCTCCCTTCTTGCGCTCCTACAAGTGGGTGCCGGCATTTCTTTGAACAGTCTTCCCAAGGATTCCTTGACTGGCAGATTTTTCTCATAGTCTGTGATGACTTAGGGTTGTTTGAGTTTTTTCGTCTAAATCTAGACATATGGAAGAATTTCTTCAGAATCTCTTATCTCCCCATTTCACCTGGTCGGACTTTCACTCTGGACTGTAGCTGTGGCCTCCTGCACTCAGTCTCCTGACTCTCTTTTCCTCCCTCCAGTCTGCCCTATAATGTTGTCGGCCTGCTGTTCCTTCACATCACCCAGTTAGAACCTGCAGTGGCTTCTAGAGCCCAGGCCTTTGACAGTCTTTCAAAAGAAAGAAATCTGGCCTCTGCCTCCTGATTTCTCACAGACCAGACCAGGTCCTCCACGTGCCTGCCTCTGCTCATGCACGTGCCTTCACCTGGACCATTCTCTTCACCTCTTGTCCTGCTGTCTCCACAAAGCCCTCTCCAGTCCACACTGCTCTGTGGATCCACATTAATTAAATAGATAAATTGGCATGTAAATAGGTAGGTAGGTAGGTAGGCAGGCAGAGGCCCTGTTTTATACTTTGGGGCTCCACAGAAGAATCTCAGTAACCACTGACTATTTAACCTGCTTCCCCCTCTCAGGTAGGGCTGGTGCCAGATGTAGTACTGCCCACAGGTGGGGTTTGGTGTTGGAGAGAATACATCTGTCTCAGCATCAGATTGTTCAGTAAACTGGTCTCAGGGAGTCCAGTTGGTGCAGAGCGGATACCCACACTGTGCATGCGTGTCCCCGTCCCACCATGAGAGTGGGTAGAGAGGCTGATAGATACCACCCCATGGCTCTTGTAAAGACATAAATTGCAGCTTCTTAGGCTAAGGCTTAGGAAATCTCAGCACTCCTGTAGATTTTCTGACCAGGGGATCCCCAGAGGTCAAGCGATAGAATCCAGAGAGAGCACCTCATGCACAAAGTGCCTCAGCTTCTCACCTTCCACCCTAGCCTCCTACTCCCCGCAGCTCCCTTCTCCTCCACTTGCCCACCTCTCCTTGCAGCCTGTCACCAAGTTCTCTCCAAATCTCTCCTCTACCCTGCGCCGCTCGCCCGGATCACAACAGTCTCCTCACAAGGCTTCCACTTCCAGTTTCATGCTCCATACCTGCACTTGAGTGATCTCCTACAGAACAAACTTGGCCATGTTGTCTCCTGTTTAACACCCTCCATAGCCCCCATGGCTCTTAGGATGCACCTTAGGAGGCCTTACACATCTGGCCCAGGATCTAGTTGGCCTCACCAGACTCCTCTCCTGCACATCTTCCTTCTCCCAGCATCATGTTCCAGCCCCACACGACTTGAGTTTCCTCACTAGACCAGCTCTCTCACATCTCTGCTCTTTGTACTTGTTATACCCTCCACCCTCTCCTGGGTGACTCTTCCTGAACCTTTGAACCTCAGCCAGACCCTCTCCTTTGTGCAGCCTTCCCAGGTCCCACCCCTCCCCTGAACAGCTAGAACACCATGTGACCCTTCTCTCTTGTCCCACTCTACACTAGCCGATACCTGAACAGAAACACTGTAGGATCCACCTCTTAGCCGGCACCTATTCAGGACCTGGCATAAGCATTTGTTTGGAGGAACAAGTTAGTCAGTCACGAGGAGTAGACACCACCACTCCCTGATGATCTCTGCTTTATGAGAAGACAGCTCTTTTCACAGAGGCCTTTTCCGAGCAGCAGTAACCATGAACTCTTGTACTTGTCTTGGGGGGGTGTGGGGGCCTGGGGAGAAAGGTGGAGAGGAAACAGTCTCTTGATGGTTAAGGAAAACCACATATACCTTTGTAGAAAGGGTGGGGGCAGGGTGGAGACAGCGGGACCAGCTGGTGAGTGGCAGCAGTTCAGTAGCTGGATGAACAAACAAGCCTAAACCTAGAGCCAAGGTTGTGAATGTTTCCTTGGTGCCAGTGCTCATCCCCCAGCTGTGCCCGGTCCTAAATCTGGTCTGTAAAGTGCAGAAAACCCTACCCCCAGCGCACGCATGTGCGTGCACACACACACACACCCCTGATGCAGCTCATAGCCATTTTCATTTAGTCCTCACCAACATTATAAACTATTTTTTTAGTTAGCGACCAATATATAAAATCAGATTTTATGTAAAATTTCAGATTTCTGGCTTCTCTTAAATTTAAAGCTTAGGCAAACTGAATCTCGCTTTTGATGGGCAGCTATTGGTCACCACAATTGGTTATTTTCTAGCAGCTTGCATCACCTGCCACCCATATGGGCGTTTTGAGATTGCAGTTCCTGGTCTGCTGTAATCTCCCTCTGAAAGTCAAGACACAGAATCTTGTTCATGGTTTTATTTCCACTTGCTAATACAGTGTTTAGCTTGCTTGATAAATATTTGTTGAAACAGATTTAATCACACTTTAGTATCATAACTATTTGTTGTTGTGTACTGGCAAGAAAATGCAGGGAGATGGATGCAAATTTAATTCAACAGGTATTTTGTGAATTCTGGAAACCTCTTTTTATTCCCAGAAGATATATTGAGTCCGATTCCTGTTGAAATTGGTCAGTAGCATAAACTATCTCTTCATACTCTAAGCACCACATTGCGTTGAGGGGGGTGGTATATTCTGAGGATTACCATTAGTAAAGGTAGAAGTAACTGGTATAACTACAGGATTATTGGGAATTCCCTGGTCCAGTGGTTGGGACTTGGCACTTTCACTGCAGGGGCCTGGGTTGAGTCCCTGGTCGGGGAACTGAGAATCCCACAAGCCACGCGGCACGGCCAAAGAAAAAAATTATTCCCCCAGGGCTTCCCTGGTGGTGCAGTGGTTGGGAGTCTGCCTGCCAGTGTGGGGGGCGCGGGTTCGTGCCCCGGTCCGGGAGGATCCCGCGTGCCGCGGAGCGGCTGGACCCATGGGCCGTGGCCGCTGGGCCTGCGCGTCCGGAGCCTGTGTTCCGCGATGGGAGAGGCCGCAGCGGTGGGAGGCCCGCGTACCGCAAAAAAAAAAAAAAAAAAAAAT
>NW_006771655.1:245321-282526 GCF_000442215.2 Lipotes vexillifer
AAAAAAAAAAAAAAAAAAAAAATTATTCCCCCAAAGTCAACATATACTTAGAGGCCCCACTTCCAGGAAGCCACGTGTTCATCTGAATGGAAAATAGACCAGTGGCACTCTCGGTTTTCAGGGACCTAGTCATAGTCTCCACAACCTGTTCCCATCTGTCCCCCAAAAATCATGACTTAGAGTTTCAGCATGAATGAAGAAGGTCAAAGGGCAGCAGTGTGCGCACAGAGGGTCAAGACCTCTCTAGATCCACCACCATCCAGTGTTTGATCACCATTGAAGGCCACCCTATTAATTTGCTAGGGCCGCCATAACAGAATACCACAGACTGGCAGCTTAAACAACAGACATTTACTTTCTCACAGTTCTGGAGGCTGGAAGTCCAAGATCAAGGTGTTGGCAAGTTTGATTTCTTCTTAGGCCTCTCTCCTTGGTTTGCAGATGGCCACCTCCTCACTGTGTCCTCACAGGGCCTTTCCACTGTGAATGCAAATCTCTGGTGTCTCTCTCTGTGTCCAGATACCCTTCTTCCATAAGGACACCAGTCAGGTTGGCTTAGGGTCTACCCTAAGAGCCTCATTTCAACCTAATCCCCCCTTTAAAGGCCCTGTCTCTAAACAGATTAACATTCTGAGCTACTGGGGGTGAGGACTTCAACATCTGAATTTAGGAGGGAGCACAATTCAGTCCATAATGGCCGCCAAAATAAAGTGTCTTTTGTAGCCTGATTCAGGTGAGAAAGCCACAGAAATCAGGAGTGTTTATAATTGAGCTTACAACTGAACCAGAGACAAATCTATTAGAGCTTTAGCAGGTGTGTCCCCATGTATTTCCAGGTTGTCCAGCCTTCATCCAGGCACATAGGGCAATTGCTGCTGAGCCCGAGTGGAGCAGAGCTTGGGGAGCCTGACAAAAGACAAATGGGTTCTGGTGAAGTTTTGTCCTATTGTCCGTCTGTTGTTTTGAGTAGTTGCTCTAAGGAAGGAATTAAGAATGAAAAACAAAGACACTGGCAACACCAGAGCAGGCTACCACTCTGGCAACTCTCTGCAGGGTCGGGTGTTCACAAAATCACTAGGCCCTTCTAGGGGAGGGGACATGGAAGGGGGGCGTGAGTGACATGGTTCCTATTGAGTAGACCTTCAGCTCTACCTTCCTGGGCTGGGCTTATCTTGCCTTCAAGGAAGGCTGTGGACAGGCTCCTCACATGGCCAAACACTACAAGTTCCCCCTCGGTACACCATATAACTGGAACTGAGAATTGGGGCCACGGATAAAGGCTGAAAGACAGCTTAAAAGAGATGAGAGGGAAGTCACGTTTGCAGCATATTGTGTTACGAGACTCATTTACAACACCTTAGTTGCACTTTTGCTTCCAGAGGTCACCTTTGGGTGTTTGAACATGAAGAAAACTAATGAAAAAGTGGTTAAGCATTAGTGGGTGGTGGTTAAGCATGCTTTAGGGTCAAATGGTGAGGACGCACCATTGATTAGTTTCTCTCTGATCAAACACTTTCTGATAGTGTTTGAGATAGTGGTATACTAAGGTTTGTTTTATACTTGAGTGAGTAACTGTACTGAAAATTTAAGTCCAAGAATAAGCAAACAAGAAAATAAAAGACCATTTGTCTTCATCAGCAGTCAGCTCAGCACTCTCGCCTGGTTCTGAATGTCTCTTCTTGGCAGCTTCCTCGACGTGGCATCAGGCAAGCCCTGCCTGCCCGCATAGCTGGGTCCTTCCCTGCATCAGCAAGCAGCCTTTACGGACGGGCAGGCGAGTATGTGCTCAGTGCAGATGGTTTATATACAGTCTTGAAGACCCTGCACCGGCATTGTTTGTTTGCAAGGTGCTTTCCAAAATGCATTGTTCACCATATCGTTTTCAACAACAATATTTGGCAAATTTGATAATAAATTTTAGACCTTGATTTACAAGCATAAAGAATTGTAGATTTCACTGTTGCTCCCTCCTGTCACCTCACTCTCTCATACCTCTTTGTCCCCTACTGTTAAATATGTTGATGGCCTTTCCCTTGAAGCAAGATGGAGTGTTGATTTCATGAGCATTGAGTAAACTCTGCCAGTCCCCTTAGCCATGCTGAAAAGAATGGAGAATGAATATAGTCAACTTCCCTAAAAATTGCCAGTAGTGAAAACTGATCTACTAAAGAACCCATATTACCTGATTTTTTTCTTGTCTGAATAGAGGTATCAGAAAGATCAGCAAAACCAAGACCTGTGTAAGAAGAGGCCAGGGCTTCTCAGACTTTACTGTGTATTAGAATCACTCAGTGATCTTGTCAAAATGCAAATCTGCTTAGTAAGTCTAGAGCGGAGCCTGATGTTCTGCATTTCTAACAAGCTCCCAGGGAAAGACAGTGCTGCTCATCCTTTGAGGAGCAGTAACTAGGTAACCATCCCCCGAATGTTCTCTGATGTTCTTTATACTATTATGTCCCACAGAACTAAAAATCATTGATTAAACTGCTCGTATTCCTAAGGGAAAGGACTAGTTTTCAGTTGGATAAAGAGTGACTTCCCTGGTGGTCCAGTGGGTAAGACTCCGCACTCCCAATGCCGGGGGCCCAAGTTTGATCCCTGGTCAGAGAACTAGATCCTGCATGTGTGCCACAACTAAGAGTCTGCATGCCACAACTAAAAGATCCCATGTGCCGCAACTAAGACCCGGCACAGCCTGCATAAAGAAAGAAAGAAGAGGGAGGGAGGGAAGGAAAAAAAATTGGATAAAGAGCCATGTGGGCATGTGAGTTCAGTAGGGGTGTAAGGACGATAGTATTTGAAGACATCAGATGGATAGTGTACTAACCAAATACATAGTGTTTTACTGTTTCCATAACAAAAATATATGAAAACTTACAGCATAGCTGGAGTTGCCAAAGCATGTGAAGTGGGAGCATGGAGGGAGGGAGGCATTAGGAGAGTGACAGCACGAAGCGTTTTTGTATCGAGACTGGTCTCTGTGTTCCTGTTTCTGTGCCTTTCGAGTTGGGATTCTTCCACTTGCATTTTTTATCATGCCCCTGTGTCAAGTTGACCGTTTTTCCTCCCTTTTCTGACCCTTCTATTCAGTCATATTGCTTGGGCCCAAGAGAGGCTTTTCTTTTTGTCACACTTAAGGAGCAAGGAGAGAAAGAATGAGAGCTCATCATTGCTGTTTACTCTGAGGAGGGGGTTTGTTTGTTTGTTTGTTAATGAGAATATGAAAAACTACTAGCTAGGCAGCCGCTGCCTCCCTGCAAGCCTGCTGTATAAATGGCACTTGTGACGCGGGTATAACTCTACCTCCAGCTAAGTTCGAGGAGAGAACGTTCCTTCCAACACCAAAGGAAAGGGACTGTCATTGGCAACACATCAGCAATCCATGTCACTCTTGGTTTTCTTAACCTGCTTCATAAGAATTAAACAGCCCTGATTGTACCTCCCATTGATAGCAGAACAGAAGGAGGGAATGTGAAAGTACCAGTAAAGGTCAGAAATGACTGCACCCTTTCAGTTTTTTACCATTGTTTGCTCTTTCCTTTCTGGGAAGACAGTTGAGGATTCTATCTCCTTAAGATGTACGAATTTGGGGGCTTCCCTGGTGGCGCAGTGGTTGAGAGTTTGCCTGCCGATGCAGGGGACACGGGTTCGTGCCCCAGTCCAGGAAGATCCCACATGCCGCGGAGCGGCTGGGCCCATGAGCCATGGCCGCTGAGCCTGTGCGTCCGGAACCTGCGCTCCGCAACGGGAGAGGCCACAACAGTGAGAGGCCCACATACAGCAAAAAAAAAAAAATGTACAGAATTTGGGAGAATTCTGGGTTCTTTGGAGGAAAATCATTCTGAAAACCTTTGCGAGTATGTAGTCCCCTTGATTGCCATCCCTTTTCCAGGAGCTGACCGTGTGCCTGTGGGCAAATTACATGTTTATAAATGGCCGTCCACTCCCTGGACAGTGAGGAAGGAAGGCCCTGAACTCTGAAGAAAAGAGCTTTGTGGTCAGGCGTAACCCAGGCAAAGTATTGCCAGGGTCCACGGTGGAAGGATTAGGCCCTCTGTTCAAAACATTGCCAATATGTGAAGCATAAAGAGAGCACACAGTTTGATAATTTCAAGCACTGCTGACTATACCTGGCAGTCTGCTTGGCCCCCGGTGGGCACTTAGTCGATATTTTAAGTGGATGATATCAGTATAGAATCTGCCCTGCAAACCTTATGAGCAAAAGAAAAAGAAAAGACAGACATACCCACACTGCACTATGTGCAAATGTAGAAAACAAGCCCTGAGGAACATTAGGCTATTGCTGGTGCTCTCTCTAATTGCTGGGGAGTTAGAAACACAAATGGCAGCAGGTGAGAGGAGCAGCAGAGAAGCTGAGTCCCTGCTAGTGAGGTCAGCATTCAAAGGGAGAGCCTCTCAAGAATATACAGTGGAGAAAAGACAGCCTCTTCAATAAGTGGCGCTGGGAAAAATGGATAGATACATGTAAAAGAATGAAATTAGAGCACACCCTAACATCATACACAAAAATAAACTCAAAATGGATTAAAGACCTAAATGCAAGGCCAGGCACTATAAAACTGTTAGAGGAAAACATAGGCAGAACACTCTATGACATAAACCACAGCAAGATTCTTTTTGACGCACCTCCTAGAGTAAGGAAATAAAAACAAAAATAAACAAATGGGACCTAATGAAACTTAAAAGCTTTTGCACAGCAAAGGAAACCATAAACAGCACTAAAAGACAACCCTCAGAATGGGAGAAAATATTTGCAAATGAAGCAACTGACAAAGGATTAATCTCCAAAGTATACAAGCAGCTCATGCAGCTCAGTATCACAAAAGCAAACAACCCAATCCAGAAATGGGCAGAAGACCTAAGTAGACATTTCTCCAAAGAAGACATACTGATGGCCAACAAATACATGAAAAGATGCTCAACATCACTAATCATTAGAGAAATGCAAATCAGAACCACAATGAGGGGCTTCCCTGGGCAGTGGTTGAGAGTCCGCCTGCCAATGCAGGGGACACAGGTTCGTGCCCCGGTCTCGGAAGATCCCACATGCCGCAGAGCGGCTGGGCCCGTGAGCCATGGCCCCTGAGCCTGCGCTTCCGGAGCCTGTGCTCCACAACGGGAGAGGCCACAACAGTGAGAGGCCCGCGTACAGCAAAAAAAAAACAAAAAAACCCACAATGAGGTATCACCTCACACTGGTCAGAATGGCCATCATCAAAAAATCTAGAAACAATAAATGCTGGAGAGGGCGTGGAGAAAAGGGAACCCTCCTGCACTGTTGGTGGGAATGTAAATTGATAAATCCACTATGGAGAGCAGTATGGAGGTTCTTTAAAAAACTAAAAATAGAACTGCCATATGACCTAGCAGTCCCACTACTGGGCATATACCCTGAGAAAACCATAATTCAAAAAGAGACATGTACCACAATGTTCACTGCAGCTCTGTTTACAGTAGCCAGGACATGGAAGCAACCTACTGTCCATCGACAGATGAATGGATAAAGATGATGTGGCACATATATACAATGGACCATTACTCAGCCATAAAAAGGAACGAAATTGAGTTATTTGTAGTGAGGTGGATGGACCTAGAATCTGTCATGCAGGGTGAAGTAAGTCAGAAAGAGAAAAACAAATACCGTATGCTAATGCATATATATGGAATTTTAAAAAGCGGTACTGATGAACCTAGTGGCACGGCAGGAATAAAGATGCAGACATACAGAATGGACTTGAGGACACGGAGCAGGGGGAGGGGAGAGGAAGCTGGGATGAAGTGAGTAACATTGACATATACGCTACCAAATGTAAAATGGATGGCTAGTGGGAAGCTGCTGAATAGAACAGGGAGATCAACTCGATGCTTTGTGATGACCTAGAGGGGTGGGATAGGGAGGGTGGGAGAGAGACTAAAGAGGGAGGGGATATGGGGATATATGTATACATACAGCTGATTCACTTTGTTGTACAGCAGAAATTAACACAACATTGTAAAGCATTTATACTCCAATAAAGATGTGGAAAAAAAAAAAAGCCTCTCAGTGCCAGGCACCCTACCAGAGGTGACACCTTTTCTCATTTAATGCTTATACTACTACAGGGAGATCTGAAGGTGGTAACTCTTTGAGAAGAGACTGCCCATAGCAGTAAATAGCAGCAAATACTTCCTCTTTTTCTCCAAGCCTTCTGCTACATTGTGTTGTCTTTATTCCTTTCATTGGGTTGGGTCAGCAGGTGGGGAGGGCGTATGAGCTTTAAAAATAAAAGTGGAAGGAAATCCAATGGGATTTACCAGTTACCAGCACAGAAGTGTACCTGAAACCACATCCCAGAAACCAGTACTTTTTTTTTTAAGGGAGTTTCTGAAAACGAACTTTCTATATGTCATTTTTTTCTCCAATCTGTCCACCCAGCATGGTGAGCCATAAAATCCTTCCAACAGAGCAAGTCTGTGTGTCTGTCTCAGGGAAGAGGAAGAAAAAGGAAACTAGAGAGAGTGCGTTGTCCTGAGGGATCCAAAAAAGAGTGAGTGCGGGCCACGTTCAAGGGAACAGGACAACAGACTCCACAAGGGAAAGGCTCACATGTGACCTCTGCTTCCTTATGAAAGTCCATTTCTGAAAGGGGAAATGAACGTCATTGGAGAAAGAGTGGGATAGAGGGGTCAACAGGGAGGCGAGCGAGAAGATGGAAAAATGCAGACAAGTAGGGCCTGTCACAGGAGTGCGGGGAAAAGGCAGCCACTGAAGGGAAGTAATGAGAAGAATTGTTTTCCTCCCTGCCCTGCTTTAATGCTCTCATTGGCTATTTCCTACCACAACCCCTACCGCTCCTTCAGGAACCTGTTCTCCCAAGTTTTCCAGAAATCATTACCAGTTTCAGTATCAAAAATGGTCATATGAACTGTAACTACCAGTTTTAACAACTTTTCGGAGGATCTTGCTTCCTGTATGTATACTCTTAAGGCCTGAATACCTTGCCTTAAGCCCAGCTAAAGACAGTATTGGTACTAGTATTGGAAAGATAGTATTGGTACACTCCAATTGGAGATCCACCTAGGAGTTCCTTTTTCTGTAAATTAAAACTGAAGTTTTTAGTTCCAGGAAGTTGCTACCAACTTGTGATCTTATGTTTCATGAATGATGCAATTCTAACCCATCAATAATTAACAAAATTTGAGCCAAGAATTATCTGAGTGTTATCTAGTGGCTGAATGGGCTCAAAGTTGAGCCAATTCTTGGTTCCAGGAAGCCTGACACTAGCAGGGCTTTGGATTCCTATCACTGTAGGACTACAAAATGCCAGAAATTCTGTAGTGAACTGTGAAAGACATCACCAGAGAGAAATGCAAGTAGGATGTGCCTCGATACTCAGGCAGAGAGAGATGGGTGTGATGTTATTAAGTACCCAAAAGAGAGATTGCCAGTCCCTAAGGCATAGCAGTTTTACCCGCTCTCTTTCATTTGTCATCTTTCCATTTTAGAAACCTAATCTAGTGCCTTAATAATCCCCACCACTCAGAAGCTTCCTATCTCTTCCTCTCTGCCCTGCATGCCACCCCTGGAGCACCCTGGCGCTCTGACCTGTGCCCCTTTGCGTTTGTCCCCACTCGCCCTGGGTGACCTCATCCAAGCTGTCTTAAATGCCTTCTGCGCGCCAGAGCCTCATACATCTGGACTGCAGCCCCACCCCTCCCTGAGCTCTTAGCCTAACAAGTTCAAACCACACCGCCAAACAGTTCCCCAAATCCACCACATAAAATCTAAATCTGTCATGTTTTCTTCAGAAATAACTCCCTTCTCCTTGAATCCTGGGGAGAAAACAAACATGATTACAATAATGTCCCCATTTTCTAGTTCATCAAATGAGGGAATACAGATAAATCCAGACTTCACTTGATTAATCCCATTATTAAACATGGCATTTGCTGTTACAGTTCCAGATACTATGTGTCTGTGATGACTTCCTTTTCAAGCCTTGTTTTCTTGACAAGGGTTTCATAAAAGTACACTGACAACATCTCATAAACCGTGAATCCTAAAAATTTAAGATGAGTCTGATGAGACCTGGGCACCAGATCGAAAAAGGCAGTAACGTACCACATTCCTGGTCTCCGACTGCACTAACCTCATGGGTTGGATTTCGTGAGAAAGCCCGTTAATGAGAACTGACTGAACATGTCCTCGTCAGAGAGGCTTGTCGTCTAGTAAAATGAGAAGACAAGGCACCTGTCTCCTCCGCCCTAGTACCTAAAGACTGTTGTTGGGTCTGCATGGCGCTCTGCATAGGCTGGAAGCTCCACCCTCAGGGAAACTGAACACAGAGTCAGGGGATTGACCTAGTACCCCCACAGCCCCCTCGGACTTGTCTGCTGAGCCAGAGAGTACCACTCCCCGTACGGTGTTGGCCCAGCAGGCGAAGATAATCTGGCTGGGAAAGGGCTGTAAGGTCAAGCCAGGGCAGATTTTGTAGTCATTGGCATTTTTGAGAAGAATTTTCCACAGCTGCCTTTTTTCATCTTCCACACTGAAATAGTGGCAGGAGCTAATCAGAAAAGCCTTTGAAGCATCCAAAATAGTTAACATCACAGTCTGTGATGCTTTGTCCTCCCAGGTGAGCCTAGAGATTTGCCCTCAAATCAGTCTATTTTTATTTGAGATCCAGTTCTAAAACACTTAGTTATCTAGTTTTCAACTCCTTAACAATGGATGGGGAGAAAGAAGGAGCATGCTGGGCAGTCATAGAAACAGCAGCAAAAATTCTCAGTATGTGCTATTCTTATTATTTTGATTTTTTATTATTGAAGGTTTTTTCTAAAGTATTCTAAAACTCAGTCATATTTAGACCAAGTCAATGAAATAAATCCCCAGACCTAACCAAAATAAAAGTATTAGTGAAAGATACACCCCAGAATACACCCACACTCTGTGCTTACACCCTGATCATCGTGCTTTGCTTTTTGATTTGCAAATATGGAGGTTAATCCAGTCCTTCTACAGCTGCTTTTAAATCCTAGGGAGGGTGGGGGCAGTAATAGCAGTTTGAGCCCAGAGTGTATGAATGGTGTGTTTTAGTCTTGGGGTGAGGACTGGAACCCCAAGTCCACGAATCTAAATCAGTCACACTCTCCACCTACAAGCGCACCATCAGAACCAGGTGCAGAAGACCCCTCTTGTTTTACTGGGTTTTCTCCATCTCCAATCCCTACTCCTATCTCCTCCCCCTTAGACACCCATTTTAAATATTCAGTATATGTCCTTGGATATGTGTGTATCTTGAGAAAATAGAGTTCTATGCCTGTATGATTTTCATTTACATAAATGATATGTGCTGTAGATCTCATTCTGTTCTTTTTTTCATACTGTTTTTGAGGTCTTTTCTGCATTGCTTTTTGTGAATGTTTCTCCTTGCCTGCATAGCATTTTGTTATCCATTCTCCTGTGTACCGTAGCACCTCTCTACCATCCTAGACCCCTGAATGCATCCTTATGGGCCTGGGGAAGCAACCCTAGGTGGAGGTGGCCAGGCAGTTGACACTCTCCAGCTGTACTCAGGGGTTCCCTTTGACACACAGCCTCACCAGCACCTCACGTGGATTGACTTTCTGATTGTTGCCAGTCTGCTTAGTATAAAGTGTTTTCATATACATTTTTCTGGTAACTGTTTTTTTTTTTTATGGAAGTATAGTTGATTTATAATGTTTCAGGTGTATAGCAAAGTGATTCAGTTGTGTGTGTGTGTATTCTTCTTCAGACTCTTTTCCATTATGTGTTGTTATAAGATATTTAATATAGTTTCCTGTGCTATACAGTAGGTCCTTATTGTTTGTCTGTTTTATGTATAGTAGTGTGTGTCTGTTAATCCCAAATTCCAAATTTATCCCTCCTACCTCCTTCCGCATTTGGCAACCATAAGTTCGTTTTCTATGTCTGTGAGTCTATTTGTGTTTGGTAAATAAGTTCATTTGTACCATTTTTTTAGATTCCACGTAAAAGCAACATCATATAGTATTTGTCTTTCTCTGTCTCACTTAACTTCACTTAGTATGGAAGTCTCTAGGTCCATCCGTGTTGCTGCAAATGGCATTATTTCATTCTTTTTTATGGCTGAGTAGTATTCCATTGTATATATACACCACATCTTCTTTATCCATTCATCTTTCAGTGAACATTTAGGTTGCTTCTATGTCTTGGCTATTGTAAATAGTGCTGCTGTGAACATTGGGGTGCGGGTATCCTTTCAAATTAGAGTTTTTGTTTTTTCTGGGTATATGCCCAGGAGTAGCATTGCTGGATCATATGGAAACTCTATTTTTAGTTTTTTAAGAAACCTCCATCCTGTTCTCCTTAGTGACTGCACCAATTTACCATCCCACCAACAGTGTAGGAGGGTTTCCTTTTCTCTACACCCTCTCCAAAGTTTATTTATAGACTTTTTGATGATGGTCATTCTGACTGGTATGAGGTGGTACCTCATGGTAGTTTTGATCTGCATTTCTCTAATAATTGGCGATGTTGAGCATCTTTTCATGTGTCTGTTGGCCATTTGTCTTTGGTAACTTTTAAAGTTGCACATCTCCCCTCTCATATCTTTAACCCATTTTTCTATCTTTTTTTTTTTTTTTTTTTTTTTTTTTTTTTTTACTTCCCAATTTTTGCCAGTTCCCTGTACATTCTAGACATTAATCTTGTTTCAGTTTTAAGTGCTCCAGATATCTTCTAGTCAGTCACACATCTGTTAACCCTGGTCTATGGTGTCCTCCTTAGGATAAAACTACTCATTTCAGTTGTTTCACCTTTGTAGTGGGTGCTTTGGGGAATTGTTTAAGAAATCCTTTCCTAACCAAAGAACACACAGATATTTGCCTACATTTTCTTCTATTAGCTTTAACATTTGAGAAAGTTTCTATGCCTTCCCTGTCCCAGAGAGCCTTACTGACCTGTGCAGCACAACTGTTAGTCCAGACCTCTTTGGGGATGTTTTCTCATTTTATTATAACTATATTCACCTCTTGGTCTCTCCTGGTAGGGCATAAACCATCTGTGGGGGCAGGAAGGAGGTGGAGGTACAGGCTCGGGGAGCAGCCAGGCTGCCTCCTGTGGAAACAGGCCACCGTGAGTGGACTACAGGGTCTCCCTCTTTGGAAACCTTTGCTCATAAGGTGGAAAGCCTAGGTCAGAGACCTCTGTGAGCTGTCCTATCCAGCGTCCACCAAGGGGTATTTTGAACCCTGAGTCCTGACCCTGGGTGCTGGTACCACTGCCAACTGTACAGAATGCCCCCTGAAACTGCACTCCACCTTAGAATCAGCACTTCCACTGAACTACCTGTGATTGAGGTCTCTGCTTCCTCCTTCTTCCTGTGCTCAGACCTCATGGCTCCTCCTCTACCTGGGCAGCCTATTGGAACCCCAGCTGCATAAATCTCCCAGCCTGTTGCCGGACCTGCCACTGGGGAGGGCTGCTAGCTAAGGTGGTCTCCACTCCTTCTCACAGGCCTGTGTGGCGGGGCCTGGTGTCTCTACTTTTATGGCTTACAGTACATCATCAGACCAGGCTAAAATACAAGTGAACAGTATGTTCAAAAGACCTTTTTTTCTAACTTTGTCAAAGAAGAAAAAAAGAACAAAAGTGTGCATGCTGTCTACTCAGGAATGCCCAGGAAACTGGGCAGCCTATTAGGTGAGGGACATTAATTACCATTTATTTACCCTTGAAGAGTAGTCATGACTGTCCTAGAGGAAAGCCATCAAGGCCAGACCTCGTAAGGAGGCAGTGCGGGGATCTGGACAAGGTTTCTCAAAGCATAATCTGTAAGCCAGCTCTAGCAGTGTCCCAAGAAGCTGCTCTATGTGCAGGTTCCTGGGCCCGCCCAGCACCACAGCGTTAGAATCTGCATCTTTTATTAGCAACCCCAGTGATTTTTGTGCACACAGAAAGTGAGTGCCGGGGTCAAGGGTTTTGTCTGACACTACTGATGGAGAAGCTGAATTTTACACTGACCCAAGCCAAATCCACACAAGATTAAAAGAGAAAACAGAATGCAGCTAGAGTCCCAGATGTAACTGCCACATAGACACCTAGGTTGGCCTTCCAGTACATGCTGTCTGTCCCCAAAGGCACATCTAAGAGGGAGCGCAAGGCAGGGGACAGGTCCAGACATCTCATGGCTATTTGTCACGGCTGCAGGATGGTAGCTGTGACAAGGCCAGAGATACTTGAGCTGGCTGGTGCAGTTACCTCTTCTTTAGAGCATGTGGAGTCAGGCTGACAAATCCTTCATTTCTTCTTTTTCTAACCTCAGGTAGCTCAGGTAATATCCTTCTGTTTCTCAGGTTGTGAGGCTGTTCATTAGGCTATAGCACTCTTCTCCTTGGCCATGCCTCTCCTGTTTGATTTGTAGACTTGCTCCCTGAGCCCTTCTGCCACTTGTCTGTCTCCTGCAAGAAATACGTAGCATTTCCCGGTTTAACACTGAGGCAGAGGGTCACTTCTCTCCAAGTTCTGGATTGTGAGTGGCCTTTATTGTCTGTCTGCCCCTCAACACCCCTGCCCAGCTACCTAACACCATGAAAATATAGATGAGGTCTCGAAGCATATTGTGGGAGGTACATCTTTTGGTTTTCCTGAAATCTGGAGCCTCCCTTCCAGGGCATGTTGACGGTGGAGTAAGAGCAGGGAAGAGCTGGCTTTGCTGGCTCTTCCTTCCAGGCCAGGATTCCCAGAAGCTCCAGGAAGCCCAGGAGTAGCCCGTTTTTTTTGTTTTGTTTTGTTTTTTTATTTATTTATTTTTGGCTGCGTTGGGTCTTCGTTGTTGTGCATGGGCTTTCTATAGTTGCAGCTAGCGGGGGCTACTCTTCATTGCAGTGCACAGGCTTCTCATTGCAATGGCTTCCCGTTGCGGAGCATGGGCTCTAGGCACACCGGCTTCCGTAGTTGTGGCGCACAGGCTTAGTTGCTCCACGGCATGTGGGATCTTCCCGGACCAGGGCTCAAACCTTTGCCCCCTGCATTGGCAGGCAGACTCTCAACCACTGCGCCACCAGGGAAGTCCCCCAGGAGTAGCCCTTGGAGTGAGCACTGGGCTTGTTTCTGTCCAAGTTCTAACAATGTTTATTTTTGACAGTCGAAGTGACCTTTTATTAGATCCACCACTTCATAATACATTGCTTTGCTCCTGAGCCCTCCTGAAGTCTGTTGTTCTACCTGATTCTCATGCATTGTTCCTCACTAAAATCATTACCTCTAGGGTAAACTGGAGATGGGTCCATTTTTCAATTCCTCACAGCTGGTCCCTGGAAGAAAGAGCCTCTCTGATCCCTTAGAGAAACTTTTTGGTTCTTGAATAAATGAATGAATCCTAAGTTGATGGTTTTCAGACTGTTTTAACTGTGACCTATAGTAGGAATATATTTTACCCTAGAACCAACACATGCATAAACACATATATGTATAACCAAAAACAATAGTTTTACAAAAAACAAATGCCTGACATGTGGAATGCACTCTAGTATCTTCTTTTCCGTTCTAGTTTTTTTTTTTTATCATAATCTACTGAAATGATTTCATAACCCACCAATGGTTTGTAGTCCATAGTTTAAAAATCATAGCTGTAAGTAGCTGGTTCCACAGACTTGCACTGTGTTGAGCGTCCGCCGTGAGCTAACCCCTTTGGACAGGGCTTAGTCACAGCCTCTGCCCTCCTGCCCTTTCAAGGCTGTGCGCACAGCACAAGGGAGGAGAGGCCCAGGGCTCGGGTGGAGGTGTGGCTCGGAGACCTGAGAAATCGCCAGGAAAGGGGAGCCAGCAGATGGGGGTTCTTTGGGACTTAACTCACTCAAGTCCTTGTAGAGGGAATCCTCTTTAACCTGTTTACTCTGGGTACAAGCCAAAGTCCTTATCATTGCCTCCCAGGCCCCAGACACCCTGCCCTCCTTACAGCTTACTGGCCTTTCCACCTCCCTTCTTGCTGTTTCCATGGCCTGGAATTCTTTCCCCCAGACATCACAAAGCTTACTTGCTTTCCTAAGTCTTTGCTTAAATACACCTTCTCAGAGAGGCCTTCCCCAACCACCCACTTTAAAATTATGAATAATTTCCCTTTCTGCAACCCAATGCTAACATTCTTCCTCCCTGTGTTTTTCTCCTAAGCACCTATAATCTCATCTCACTGTGTATTTTACTTATTTGACATATGGTGTGACCTCCCCTCCACCCCCAGTAAATTCTCTGAAGGTAGGGGATTTGTATTTGTCCATTTTATTCCCCAATGCCCAGAGCAGTAATCAGATTATATTAATGTCCACCTCCTGGCATTGCCCCGGGTGTTGCTTATATTGTCCCATTGGTTCTGTTAAGTGGACATTCTAGAGAACGTTATCAGTATTTGAACTTACATTTATTTCAGGAAACATTTACCTCCCACTTTTTATCTTAGAAGTCCTGGTCCCCATAGTATAGTAAAAAGCAGGCAGCTGTGGCCCTGATGTAATGGGCTTTTCCCAGTCAGTATTTCTCAAGCATTACCCTTTTCCCAGGCAGCGTAAATCTCTTTAAGTCTCCGTACCTTTATAGCTTTCTATCCCTAGAGGGCAGCATTAGCACAGAAACCAAGTTTATAAACCACTTATTCTGATTTGTCACCTAATCCTGGTGGATCCAAAGGAAGGGAGTGCTTGACTTCTTTCTAATCTGCAGGAGTAAGATTTGGAGATTTCTTTTTTCAAAATCTGCTTCTGTGCATAGAAATGGTAGGGTGCGCATCCAGTGCACACATTTTTTTAATTCTCCATAATTTAGTGTGTGTGTGTGTGTGTGTGTGTGTGTGTGTGTGTGTGTGTGTGACCATCAAAAAATAAGAACAGTGTGGAATCTTCCCCAAAGAAGCCCATTCCACAGTAATGTTGCCCAGAGCTGTTCCCGGGTCACACCCAGATTTGAATTTCTACATTCAGAAATCAAAAGGTTCTTCTGCCTCAGAGTGATTATTTACTTTGAGTAAGGAGAGAAATCCCCTGCAAGGAGAGCTTGGCTTCTTGTAGAGGCATGATGTAATCCAATAATTACAAGACATCATTTAAAGAATTAATGTTCAAATTTTGTTTGTTCTTTAAGAAAAGTGGGCCCAGGCATCATATACCCAGAGAAAACCATAATTCAAAAAGACACATGCAGGGCTTCCCTGGTTGGCGCAGTGGTTGAGAGTCCGCCTGCCGATGCAGGGGACACGGGTTCGTGCCCCGGTCGGGGAGGATACCACGTGCCGCGGAGCAGCTGGGCCCATGAGCCATGGCCGCTGAGCCTGCGTGTCCGAAGCCTGTGCTCCGCACGGGGAGAGGCCACAGCAGTGAGAGGCCCGCATACAGCAAGAAAAAAAAAAAAAAAAAAAAAAAAAAAGGCACATGCACCCCAGTGTTCATTGCAGCACTATTTACAATAGCCAGGTCATGGAAGCAACCTAAATGCCCATCGACAGACAAATGGATAAAGAAGATGTGGTACATATATACAATGGAATATCACTCAGCCATAAAAAGGAACGAAATTGGGTCATTTGTTGAGACGTGGATGTTATCTAGAGACTGTCATACAGAGTGAAGTAAGTCAGAAAGAGAAAAACAAATATATTAGCGCATACATGTGGAACCTAGAAAAATGGTACAGATGAAGCAGTGTGCAGGGCAGAAACTGAGACACAGATGCAGAGAACAAACGTATGCACACCACGGGGGGAAAGTGGTGGGGGTAGGGGTGTGATGAATTGGGAGATTGGGATTGACATATATACACTAATATGTATAAAAGGGATGACTAATAAGAACGTACTGTGTTAAAAATAAATAAAATAAAATTCAAAAAAAAATAGTGATTAAAAAAAAAGAAAAGTGGGCCCAGGCAGAGTGGACTGGTCTTGTTGGGGTGAGGGGTGGGCAGGAGGAACCTGTGATCTGACCTCAGGTGGTAACTGACCTTCCAGAGCCCCTGGGTGGGAGAAGGAAAGAGCTAGGCTGACTGTGATTTTTTTTCATTTATAAATTTATTTATTTATTTATTTATTTTTGGCTTTCTCTAGTTGCAGCAAGCGGGGGCTATTCTTCGTTGTGGTGCGTGGGCTTCTCACTGCGGTGGCTTCTGTTGTTCTGGAGCACGGGCTCCAGGTGTTGTGGCACACAGGCTCAGCAGTTGTGGCTCGTGGGCTCTAGAGTGCGGGCTCAGTAATTGCGGTGCGTGGGCTTAGTTGCTCCGCCGCATGGGGGATCTTCCTGGACCAGGGCTCGAGCCCGTGTCCTCTGCATTAGCAGGCGGATTCTTAACCACTGTGCCACCAGAGAAGTCTTGACCGTAATTTTTGAGTCTTAATCCCTCTAAAATAGAGGCTCGCACAAGCAGTATAGTTGGTGAAGCTCCTTTCATTGGAAATGAAGAGAGATCGGTTTCCACATATTGGAGCTATAGGAGAAAATCAACAAAGAATGTCTTATTTGAAATATATGCAGTGCTTTCTCAAGCACCATCTGCAGGCATTTGGCCGTTAGCTTCTTGGTAATAACTGATCTGTAAGTTTTATGCATTAGGTTGGGGAAGGTGATTAGGGAGCAAAGAGAGGAACCACAGTGGAAAAGGCGTAGCCCGTATCCTTAAGGCATAAACTCTAAAGAATTAACTTGAAATTCTCTTACATATAGCTTGATTTTCTCATAAAAGCATCATTATATTTTGTATAACTATAAAGAAAAAGATATGATAGGGAGGAACTAATGTTCTTTTGGGAAGGGGTTCCGTTTACTAAGAGGTTTCATATGCCTTTTTCCCACGTAAAATGCATAAGTCCCAGGAGTAGGGGTGAGGTTGTATTTGTAACTCTGTATGGAGAGGAATGTGCTTTGTCTTGCCAGCCTTCATCTCTGCAATTTTTCATACCTTCAGCCCCTTGCTTGTCTCAGACCTAGTGTAAGGCCCTAGAAATCCAAAGATAGCTGAGCCACAGTGTAGAACATTGTAAGCTCCTTTCAGTCAGGAATTTTGCTGGCTTACTCACCAGCGTATCTCCATGTGGCACATAACAGGCAATCAAAGGATAACATTTTTTGAATAGATGAATTGAACCCTCCATTCCAAGCCTGTCTGTAGTGATCAGCAGGGCATAGTCTGTGCCTGCAAGGAGTGCTTGGCTCCTTGGAGATGTGATGTAACTGGATAATTACAAGACACTATTAAAAGTGCTACTGTGATAGAGTTGGAGCCAAGGGCTCCAAGAGTCCAGAGAAAGAGTGCCAACTTTTGCCCGTGTCATTTGGGTTTTCCAGAGCCCCCGGCACTTGAAATGAGAGCTGATGAGTAGGTGTTGCCAGCAGAGAAAGAACACCTAGGCAGAGCTTTGCGAGGTTGAGGTTGTTGAGCGTGTGGCACTGGCAGGAGGCCAACAGTGCTGGCCTTGGGTGCTGGCTCAGGACGGACGTGAGAACTGGGACAGCTGTTTCTCTGAGCTTCTCTCCTTCTCTCCTGGCTCACTTGACCACCCTCCATCCTGCTCCCGCTCCTCTACCAGATACCCTTCAGGTTTGAGCTGACACGCCACCTCTGCGCAGGGCTGTCCTTCACACCTCTTTGCCCCTCACCTGGGTGCTCCTTGTCTTCCTACAGACTAAAGGTTTATCTGTTTGGCGATACACCCACTCCAGCACTCCCAGAATGTAGACTCGGGGAGGGCAGGGACTTCATTTGTTCACTGATCGTTTGCTGAGAACAGTGCCTGGTCCTCGTGGCAGCGCTCAGGAGGTATTTGTTGAAGGGGGTGAGGGAGGGAAAGTGAAGGTGTCCTTACTCCTTTCAGTGCAGAAATTGTCTGCACTGAATCACAGGGTTGGTGATGGTAAATCATCTCAAGCATTCTCACTAGCAAGTCTTCATGTATCCTAATCCTGGCCACCTTTGGGGAAGTGAGCGGCCAGTATTTACAAGTAAAGTTCCAGGGGCTGGTTGAGGGAAGGACCAGGTAACTGATATTTGGTTCTGGTGTGGAATACTCACGTTTGTACATCTAATGGGAATCTAAAAACACGCTTGCGTCGGTGCCCCGCCAGACACGCAACTGGCTGAAAGCGGCAGGAACAGCTACTTCCTCACGTGTGTCCAGCCCAGGATTACTTTGTGATTAGCAGGTTCCTATCATTATCATTAATAAAAGGTGTTCTTGTGTTTAATCCTAGTCCATTCTGCCTCTTAATGGGTCATTCCCAGCTCTCCAGGAAACGCAGGGAAGCAGGCATCCTGCACAGCTGCAGCTCGGTGTCCACACCTTTGCTACCCTGACGCTTGGTTCTACGTGACCTCACTGACCTTTCGTCTGTGGTCTCCTTACAGAAGATGCCCATTGTAACCTCAGGGCTTCCAGTAAACAATGACCTGTTCTTGCTCACAGACACCGTGCTGGAATCAGTGAGAATAGAGTGGGGAGTGTAAATGGATTTGAGCAGACTTGAGTCCATAGCTCTGTGACCTTAAACAAGTTAACTTGCCTCTCTGAGCCTTCCTTTCTCATTTACTTAAAAGAAAAAAAAAGGGTGGGGGTGGATAATGGCCAGTACTTCGCTTGTAGAATTGCTGTGAAGACTAAGTGAAATGTGTGTGTAAACAGCCTGTACCAGAAGGTTTATAGGTCTGAAACCTTGAATCAGGGTCTCGGGTGAGATGTCTGAGTTCAAGACTCTTGTTAAAGATGTTCCGTACCATAATAGATGACATTTCAATGAGAAACTCACCTGAAGAGCCAAAACTGAAAAAACAATCTCCTTTTTAAAATAGTAATGAAGTCCCTTTCTGAAATCGTGTAGGAAAAGTGGTCCTCTTATTCCTAACAAGAAAAGATAGGTATGTTGCCGTTTGCTGGTCACAGGTCAGCCTCACCTCTGCCAGGCTCAGCATTGGCACAGCTTGGTTCAGGAGGGAGGTTGTGGCCTTATTTGTGGAGGGCTGTGGAGGAAGTCTGCCCAAGAACTGAATCCAGACTCTAGGGCTTGTTCCCCTAAAAGTTACTTACCAGACCCTAGTTCAGTGAGGGGGTCACTGCAAGGTCCTACAACCTAGCAAGCCATCAGCCACCAGAGTGATCTTTTGAAAATGTGAATTAGATCATTGCACTTCCCACCCATTTAGCCTGGCTTTCCAAACACCTCCCTCCAGCCTCAGCGGCTGCATCAGGATTGACCACTGTCTACTCTCAGCTCTCCCCCTTGGGCTCCAGCCAGTACCAACTCCCTCTGTGCTGCTTGAATGAGACAGGCCCTCACCTGTGCCAAAGCCTTCACACATCCTCTCCCCTCTGCCTGGAACACCCTTCCCCCGTATCTGGCTAACTCTGCTCATCCCTCAGGGCTCAGCTTCAACATCACATCCTCAAAAAGCCTTTCCTGATCGCTGGGCTAATTTAACTCTGCTCTTTTACAGCACCCAGTGCTTTTCCTCTGAATGTTCCTGTCACAGTTGTAGCTATATATAAAGTTTGTCTAATGTCTGTTTTCTTCAGCAGAACATAAGCTGCAAGAAGTTAGACACTGAGTCTAACTTGCTTAATGCTGTATCCCCAGCATCTCATACAGCCCTCAACCAATAATAAAAATTCAGCAAATATTGAGAGTCAATAAATAAGCTCGTTTAAAATTAAACTTCTCTTCTCACCTCTGCCTCCCACCCTCACTCAGATCTGCTCCTCCTCCTTCATCACTTGATCCAAGTCCATGTTTTCCCCAACCCAGTCCCATAGACTCTTCAGTTGCTGCTTAACTGTCTTCCTGCCTCTTAGTCTCAGCCTCTTCAGTCCATCAAAGCATTTGGAAACGCAAGCCCAGGCAGGTTGCTTCCATGTCTGGATCCCTTCCGTGACTTTCTGATATCTAGGGTAGTAGATGGCACAACTTTGCGATTGCTCTCTGTATTGGAAAAAAATGTGTACAGCAGAATTCCCCCCAAAGTATGTATTTATTTATTTATAAATTATGTGTCTGTACTACTGTTGTAACATACATTGCAGAATATACATAAATACAGAAAATTGTAAAGGGTAGGATGAAATAAATACTTTTAAATAATTTTATTTAAAAAACAATTTTTTTTTTTTTTTTGCGGTACACGGGCCTCTCACTGTCGTGGCCTCTCCCGTTGCGGAGCACAGGCTCCGGACGCGCAGGCTCAGCGGCCATGGCTCATGGGCCTAGCTGCTCCACGGCATGTGGGATCTTCCCGGACCGGGGCACAAACCCGTGTACCCTGCATTGGCAGGCAGACTCCCAACCACTGCGCCACCAGGGAAGCCCAAAACAAAACAATTCCATTTAATAATATGAAAACCTTTTGTGTTCATTAAAATATTAACACTTTGAATATGTTTCATTGTTGAAATGTTTGATTGAGGTCTGGTTCTACTTCTTTTTTTGGCCATGCCGTGCGGCTTGTGGGAACTTAGTTCCCAGACCAGGGATTAAACCCACGCCCTCAGCAGTGAAAGCACAGAGTCCTGACCACCGGACCTCCAGAGAATTCCCTGGTTCTACATTTTACGTACTTTAATGGCTGTTGTAGCTGGGAAAGGCACTTCCCTAAGAGATGTCAGTCCAGATTGGAGGAGTACTTTATTGGTTGCCTGGATGTTCTCATCACTCATGATACTGTTGTTTTTTAATTTTTGTTTGTTTTGGCTGCATCGGGTCTTCGTTGCAGCACGAGGGACCTTCTTTGCGGCGTGCAGGCTTCTCTCTAGTTGAGGCGCACAAGCTCAGTAGTTGTGTCGCGCAGGCTTAGGTGCCCCGCAGCATCTGGGATCTCAGTTTGCTGACCAGGGATCGAACCTGCATCCCCTGCATTGTAAGGCGGAATCTCTACCACTGGATCACCAGGAAAGTCCCCACGATACTGGTTTTATTCAGTCCCATGAAGACACCAACTCCTCAAAGAATCCTTGTCTGACTTAGCCCCACCCCCTTTGCTGTCTCTTGTGTGCTCATGTGTGCGCGTGCGCACGTACATGTGTACACTATTATACTTACCTCCGCTGTGCTCTACTTGGTTTGCTCACATATGTGACTTCCTTGGCATCCTTGCCGTAGAGAAAATAGAAATCCTCAAATTCCCTTAGTGAGAGGAAGGAAAGCCCACTGATTCTGCCTGAGCTTTGACTTTGCCAAGCTTTATTGATTCCCAAGGGTTCCAGCATCCATCTCATTGTCTGTTTTCCTGTCTTAAAATCGAACTCTTTCTGAATTTGGCTAGCATCCATATGTCATTTGGGTCTTGAGGTGGGGAGAACCAGTGACTTTGACAGCTGGAAGACACATGTGGCCTGAATGCCCATAGCCCTGTGGCTTCTAGAGTATGCTAAGCACTTGTGAATGGTCAGGTGCCCAGGCCTCATCTTTTACTTAAGAGGTGTGAGGATTTACGGCCCCCCCATTTTTTGAGTACCTGAGATGGCAAAGCAGAGAGCTGGAATTTCAGAGATTTGATATGAATTGGCCACAGCCCCATACCCCATATCTTAGGCCAGCAAACTTCTCTCCCCTGGAGAGTGAGTCTAGAAGTTTCACTGGAGGAACCATTCAGAAATAAGTGAGCAGTCTCGACTGTGTTCCGCTTCTGAGACAAAGCTGGAAGTCAAGCAGGAAAGATGCAGGATGCACAGGGAACCAAGAAACTTCAGAGCAGGCCTGGAGGGATGGCGAGCAAGAAGTGCAGAGTCTGGTGACTTGGACCCTTGGTCTCATCTCTTGGATTCCTTGCCAGCAGCAGGAAGCCCTGCTGTGCGTAGATGATGACCTGGACACTGTCTGCTAGTCTTTTAGGAAGCTGTTTCTTTGAAGAAATGTCAGCTCCCTGACAGGGTCATCTGAAACCAAACTCGATCTTCTGCCTTACCCAGTAAACATTATTTAAGCAGCAGAAAATGGATGAAGAGAAGCTATCGAGTACTTTCTTTAGAGTACAAAGTTAAGACCTTAATGAATAGTCAAAACACCTTGATGCATCTTGTGCACTAAAGGGCAACGTAAAACTTAACCAGAAATCTCTCTGATGTCATGAGGAACATGGACTGGTAGCTGCTGAGTTAACCAGTGTGTGCATGCCTTCCTCATCAAGAAGGAAGGAGCTGCCTTCTCTGTTGTATTTGGGCCGATGATGAATTCATCTGTTTCCTCCTGATCTGAAAACGCACACAGGCGATGGGAAGCCTCTCCAATTAGATTTGACAGCCAGGATATGCATGTCCTTCATGTTTTGAAGTTACTTGTCAACGTTGTACTCTACCTTCCAAAATGGTCCTTGGGACTTTCATTAACCTTACTTTGAAGAATTGATTATCTTCATGTTAGAAACATTGAAGAACATTTCTTCTGCCTAATATTGTTTAAGCATTTGTTGCATTTAGGAACAAAGCCTAGCTGTACTTGAGAGGAGAGAATTACGGCTTAGTGGAGTATGCGCTGCGTTTAGAAGAGAGGGTACATTGTAAAGAAACAACACACAGAAAGGTCCAAATGTAAAATTCACCCAGCCTGCTATTTGCTTGCCTTCTTTTAATTGTAGGTTTCAATGTCTAACTAGCTAGTCTCTTCAAAAGACATTTCATTTTTATTCTCTGGGACCCCTCAGCCCTTCAATGAGAAGTACATGCCTGAAAAACCACACATGGACCTACAGGAGAGCCGCTGTGACACTGGGAGTAAGCAGTGGCTTCGCGGTGACCCCTCACAGCTGACTCAGCTTGGCCAGGTCATCCTGCCGTCGTGGACCTGTGCCTCACCTAGAAAATGGGCTCTTCCCTTATGAAGAAGGTCCCATGAGTTAATAACGGGATCACCAGCAATGCTGGAAAGCACTCTCTCAATGCCATGCGTTGTTTCCAAGATGTTATTGCTGGTGGGTGGCTAGGTTAGTATTGTTTTGAAGGTTAGGATATAGATACTAGCTCATCTATTC
Source organism: Lipotes vexillifer (assembly GCF_000442215.2). Lineage (NCBI taxonomy): Eukaryota > Metazoa > Chordata > Mammalia > Artiodactyla > Lipotidae > Lipotes > Lipotes vexillifer. The sequence goes on from NW_006771655.1 coordinate 268,312, forward strand.
TCCAGCTGTTGTTTATCCTCCAGTTTCCCAGAATAGTCAGGCACAAGGTCTTTTAAAAATGGGTTTTTTTTTAAAATTGGGTTTTATGCTGCTTTACGTTTGGGTGTGTAGTAATGAAGTCAGTACTGATTTAGCTTCTGTTTACTGACAGAGATGTAGGTAGTGGACCAGAGAACAGCATATCCCTTGGAAGCAACAGCATTTAATAGAGAATCTCTGGTCAGCTCATCTCTAACCCCACCCCACCCCATGCCATTGATTGAAGCCTTTTTATGAGAGTTATTCAGGTTCTCAGTTCCTCAAGCAGTCCATTTTATTTCTCTTTCTCTTTTAAAATTTTATATTTTAGTTAGGTGTAGTACAAGATACAAAGAGCTTACAATAAGAAGTCTCACCCCACTTTCCAGCCACTCGGGACAATCAGTACTGCCAATTGCTTGGGTATCCTTTCAGGTTGGTTTTATATATCACGATATTCTCCCACCACCACCTTTTTTGACGTAGAAGTGTTAGCATCTTTACTATGTTTACTACTCTGCACCTTGTTAGAGCCATCTCAGCAGAGTATATATTACAGAAAGTTCAGTAGTAGGTGGAGAGTACAGAGGTAGGAGATGTTTCTAGAATTGATGTGAAGATATAATCTAGCACATCTCCTGGCGAGCTCTACCCCAGGTACTTCCAGATGCTAAACATGTACCCCCAACTCCCTGCCTGACATCTCCACTGGGTGTCCCACAGGTCCCCGGTGTCATTACTGCCAAGATCAAACTCGGGATCTTAACACCTGCCCTCCCTCCTCCCAAGCCAGGCCTTTTCCACTGTTCCCAAGCTCCATCCATGTTGCTATTATCTTGGGTTACACAAACCAGAAACCAAGGCATCAGGCTGATACCTCCCTCTCCTCATTCCCAGAGCCAGGCCGTCACCAAGCCAGCCAGTTTTACTTCCTAAATTTCTCTTAAATCAGTCAACTTTCCTTCATGTCCTCACCTACCTGACCGGGGCCTCCATAGTCTCTCTCCTGAATGACTTTAATAGCTTCCTGGTGTCTTACACTTCCACTCTTTTCTCCCTCTACTCTGTTCTCCACGCAGAATCATCTTTTAAAATCACAAACCTGCTCATGTTACTTCCATGCTTGACACCTTTTGATGCCTCCCTACCACTCTTAGGATAAAGGTCAAACTGATAATCACATCCTACAAAGCCTCACATGGATGGGCTCCAGTGGGCCTCACCAGGCCTATTTTCACTGCCTGCAGTCCAGGTACAGGAACCAAACTCGGCCAGTTTCATCTACCAGAGTCTTTCTCTTACTGTTCCTCTGTCTGGAATGCTATTCTCCTTCTGCTTTCTTTGACTCATCTTTCTGATCTCAGGCTCCACTTCCTCAAGCCTTCACTGTCGCCCCAGGCCAAACAAAGCTGACAACACCATTTCTTCCTTTATTGTACTTATTAGGGTTGTGATTTCTATTTATGGAAATTAAATTGGATTAATGTTTCTTTAAATTCCTGTTACTGATGTGAGATGGTTTCTGGCACATGTGAAAATATTTTATAAACTGTGAAGAGTCCTAGAATAAAAATTAGTAATTATTTTGAATTTATGTTTATAAATGAAGTTAAGCTATGGAGGATGATATCCATGTTTATGAGTGAGGGATGACTGAGGGAATGTCTCCCTTAAGGACCCCTAGTGATCCTAATCTAGACTGTTCTTCACTTCAATTCAACACAAGTGGTCTATGCCAGACCAACACTGGAACACTGGGCAGAACCAGACCTCAAGCAGCTCACAGTATTTTATTTTTAGAAAACCAAGATCACATAAATTTATCTTCTGTAGTTTTTTCAGGTGACTCCTGGCATTTTAGAAAACGTTATAAACCTTGGGTGATGGGAGCGACACTTTCTTTTGATCCAAGGAGAGAAAAATTTCCCCATGCTTTCTTATAACGATTCTTACATCTTCTATTGAGATGTCTTTAGAAATATCCCTGCTGAAAAGGAGAGAGATCCTCTGAAAGAATTCAAGCCAAGTGAAGCTTGTTTCGCATTCCCGATTGTTAAACAGAAACGTATATGGTGTCTACTCACCAAGAGCTGTCTTTGTGTCTCTCCTTTATCTCCAGGAAACCTGTAGGAAGTGTCAGGGACTCTGGAAAGAGCACAACGGTCTCACTTGTGAAGAACTGGCTGAAAAAGATGACATCAAGTACCGAACATCTATGTGAGTAACATGATTCAGGGGAGCTTATTGACTGATTTGCAACTCCCCCATTAACCTGCCTTTTGGGCAGAGGCGGCAGTGAATATTGTGGGAAAAATAAGCTCTCAAGCTACCCCAGACTAGAATGATCTCAAGGAAGGGACCTAACCCCTGAGCCTCTGTTTTCTCATCTCTGCAGCCTCTTAGAACTATTTCTCGGTCAAATGTAACATAGTAAATGCCTGGCACATATGAATTCAATAACTTCCGGTTCCTCTTCTCTTTACTATTTAAATAAAATGTGTTATTACACATTTTAATTAACTTATTTTTGGCTGCGTTGAGTCTTCATTGCTGCGCGCAGGCTTTTCTCTAGTTGCAGCGAGCACGGGCTACTCTTCGTTGCGATACGCAGGCTTCTCATTGCAGTGGCTTCTGTTACTGAGCACGGGCTCTAGGCGCGTGGGCTTCAGTAGTTGTGGCTTGTGGGCTTCAGTAGTTGTGGTTTACGGGCTCTAGAGCACAGGCTCAGTAGTTGTAGCGCACGGGCCTAGTTGCTCCGCGGCATGTAGTATCCTCCTGGGCCAGGGATTGAGTGTGTGTCCCCTGCGTTGGCAGGCGGATTCTCATCCACTGCGCCACCAGGGGAGTCCCTTATTACACATTTTAATTAAGTCACATTGCACTACTGTTGCTTATCTGTTTTCTGTAGGAGACTGGTGGCCTGAGACATTAAGTAGAATTACAACCTCCAGAATGCAAAATAATGCAGTCAGTAAGAACAACATTACTGTATAGCACTCCTTATGTGTCTGGGCACTTTACAGCTATTAAATACATTGATTTATATAATAAAGAAGTCTATTTTTCTCTCATATAATAGTCCAGCCCTGCGTGGCAGGTGGGGCAGATCTGTCCCATGAGGTCATTCAAAGACCTGGGTTTCTTGATCTCATTGCTTCACTAAGGTGGTGTTCTTATCTGCATAATTGTGACTAGGTTGCAGCCACATTTGCACTCCAACCCATAGAAGAGGAGAGAGACAGAGACAAGTTGCCAGGCAGGCAGCTTTTAAGTTTTAAGTGAAGCAGAAATTATATATATTATTTCTGCTCATACCCTATTGGTCTAAACTGAGTCATATGGCTACAACCTGGCTCCAAGGCAGATACCATATATAGTTTCTAGCTGGCCGATTTTTTGTCCAGCTTAAATTTGAAGGGTAAGGAGTGGGTTTTGTGACCAAGAAAATAAAGTGGGAAATGGCTATTTGGGGCAGTTAACAGTCTCCAGGTCTCCACCACAGATAGGTACTATTATCCTCATTTTACAGATGACACAACTGACACACAGAGCCCAAGTAAACATGGTTACACAGGTAGTAATTGGCGTAGCAGGAATTTGAACCTAGGCAAATGGCTCCGTGACTTTGCTCTTTGCCACAGGTTTGGTAGGCAGAAAAATGTTCCCCAAAGATGTCCCATGTCGTAATCTCTGGAACCTATAAACCTTTGGATATATTTCCTTACATGGCAGTAGGGACTTTCCAAATGTGATTCCGGTTATGGAACTTGAAATAGGGACGATTATCCTGAATTATCCAGGTAAATCCAGTCTAATCACATGACTCCTTAAAAGCAGAGTGAGCTTTTCTCTGATCAGACAAAGATGGAGTGATGGACAAAGAGTCAGAGAGACACAAGAAGAATTTTACCTCCTGTTGCTCTCTGTGAAGGTAGAGGAAGAAGGCCATGAGCCAAGGAACGTGAGAGCTTCCAGAAGCAGAGAATAGCATTCTGTTTATAGCTGCCAAGAAAAGGGGGACTTAAGTCCTACAACCTCAAAGAACTGAATCCTCTGACATTCCAGATGAGCAGCAAACAGATTGCCTCCTGGAACCTCCAGTAGGTAACATAGCCCACCAGCACCTTGATTTTAGTCTGATGAGACCCATGCTGGACTTCTGACCTATAAAACTATAAAATAATAAATTTGTGTTACATTTAGCTAATAAGTTTGTGGTAATTTGTTACAGCAGCAATAGAAAATAAATTTTGGAACCAGAAGTGGAATGCTGCTGTAACAGATATCTTAAAATGTAGAAATGGGTTTGGAATTGGGCAATGGGTAGAAACTGGAAGAATTTTGAGAAGCATGATAGAAAAATACATAGATTGCCTTGAACAGACCATTAGTAGAAATACAGACATTAGAAACCACCATTGAGGGCTCAGAAGTAAGTGAGGACCATAATGGGCAAAGCCTAAATTACCTTAGAGAACACTTAAATCACCATGAACAGACTGTTAGTAGAAATATGGACACGAAAAGCAGTGCTGGTGAGGACTCAGAAGGAAATGGAGAACATGTTATTGAAAACTGGAGAAAGGGAATCCTTGTTATACAATGGCAGAAAGCTTAGCTGACTTGTGTCCAGCAGTTATGAAGAAAGTAGAACTTGTAAATGGTGAAACGACATTTAACTGAAGTTTCCAAGCACAGTTGTTTTTTTTTTTTTTTTTTTGGCTCTGCTGGGTCTTAGTTTTGGCATGTAGGATCTTTATTTGCGGCATGCGGACTCTTAGTTGAGGCATGCATGCGGGATCTAGTTCCCCAACCAGGCATTGAGCCCAGGCCCCCTGCATTGGGAGCACAGAGTCTTACCCACTGGACCACCAGGGAAGTCCCCCAAGCACAGTATTGAAGAGTAGCAAATGCAAGTGGAAAGAGAGAGACTGAGAGGAGAGCTGTTAACAAAAAGGAACAGGCGGGACTTCTCTGGTGGCGCAGTGGTCAAGAATCTGCCTGCTGGTGCAGGGGGCATGGGTTCGAGCCCTGGTCCAGAAAGATCCCACATGCCATGGAGCAACTAAGCCCGTGCACCACAACTACTGAGCGTGCACTCTAGAGCCCACGAGCCACAACTGCTGAGCCCACGTGCCACAGCTACTGAAGCCCGCATGCCTGGAGCCTCTGCTCTGCAACAAGAGAAGCCACCGCAATGGGAAGCCTGCGCATTGCAACGAAGAGTATCCCCTGCTCGCCGCAACTAGAGAAGGCCTGCACACAGCAACGAAGACCCAATGCAGCCAAAAATAATAAATAAATAAATAAATAAATAAATAGGTGTTTTTTGTTTTGTTTTTTTTTTTTAAGGAACAGGCTTGATTATTTCTGAAAATCTCATACTCTCCAGATGATAAAAGACCCTAAAATTAAGAGATTGACTGTCAGGAAAAGCATGCTCTAGAGAAAAAAACCAAGGCTGCATTGAGAATGTCAGAGTGTTCAGTTACACAAAGGCTCTTTGAAGAGCCTAAGAGAGTGACTCACAGATCCCCCTCAGTGTAACCAGGGAGCCTCTAGGAAACTCGGGCATTATCCCTCAGCCATCTAAGCAGAAGCCAAAAGTAGAGATGGGATTATCAAGGAAATATCTGTGAATGAGCTTCATGTCTTTTTTTTTTTTTTTAATAAATTTATTTATTTATTTATTATTGGCTGCGTTGGGTCTTTGTTGCTGTGCACGGGCTTTCTCTAGTTGTGGAGAGCAGGGGCTACTCTTCGTTGCAGTGCGTGGGCTTCTTACTGCATTGGCTTTTCTTTTTTTGGGGGACGGGCTCTAGACACGCGGCCCTCGGTAGTTGTGGCTTGTGGGCTCTAGAGTGCAGGCTCAGTAGTTGTGGCACATGGACTTAGTTGCGCCACAGCGTGTGGGATCTTCCGGGACCAGGGATCGAACCTGTGTCCCCTGCATTGGCAGGCGGATTCTTAACCACTGTGCCACCAGGGAAGCCCCTGAGCTTCATGTCTTAATGGAATGAATCCCTGTGACATACGTGGGAGACCCACAGGCTTCTTGAAGAATTTTATATCAGTAGAAACACTGCCAGGTTGGACTGAAAGAGACAGTACAAAATGAAAGAAGTCTGTCAGACCCCCCAAAATTCTATAAGCGGCAAACAGGCTGATTAAAAACTACTCAGCTGCAAACATATGCTACCTTTCTTGAAAAAGGAAGGATTATTCCTCTTCAAGCCATGAACAGAGCTGTGAGCCACAGAGGATTGTTCTCAGAGCTGAAATATAAGGGAGTTTGCCCAGCTGGATTTCTAAATTTATTAGGAATGGTGACTCCTTTTTTCCTTCCATTTTCTCCCCCTTTGAACCAGAATATCTATAAATGCTGTCCTAGGCCTGTCCCATCATTGTATTTTAGGAGCAGATAATTTGTTTCTTTAGTTTCCCAGGCCCACAGGTGGAGAGGAAGTGTGTCCCATAGTGGATCATACCCAGAGTCTCATCTATACCTAATTTAGATGATGAAATTTGAGTTGATGTTATACTGGATGAGATCTTTGGGGTCCTTGAGATGAGGTGACTGTAGTTTGCATGTGGGATGGATATCAATCTTTGGAAGCCAGAGGGCCCAGACTATGTTAGAGAAGAGAAAATGGCCTCCAAAGATAATCCATGCCCTAATCCCCAGAACCTGTGGTTTGTTTTGTTTTGTTTTTAATCTCACATGGCAAAGGACTTTGCAGATGTGATTAAGGTTACAGTAAACAAAAGAAAACTAATTCAGCCACATACATAGTAATCACAAATACCACGCCAACTAGAAAAATCTGGTATTGCTTCCTCACATCCAGGCTTATCCCTGTCAGCCAGCCTTTATATTTCAGAGTGACCACCACCCTGATCAGTGGCATGGCCTTGAGTGATGAACATGTCAAAAACTGTTCTTTTTTCAAAGTCATCATCTTGTCTGGCAGTATTCTAGCAGTTGTGCTATTGCCTAAAACACTTTGAGCTTCTCATTTGGAATTGTCTTTCAGCCGGTTTACAAGCCAGCTCCCCCAAAATCTGTTCTTGTTATTGTGGACATGTCATATCTAGTTTGAGTTGGGAGGAACGGATGATTTCTGTTGTTGCTGTTTGAGCCTTTGTTTTGCCTCGAAGAAGGATGTCTTATTCACGAAGTCAGTACACGTTTACTGAGTGCTCACCCCGAGAGCTGTAGTTAAGACCCTTAGGGAAATTTTTAAATCTTTCTGTGCCTAAATTTCCTTATCTGTTGCAGTATGTGGGCCTCTCACTGTTGTGTCCTCTCCTGTTGCGGAGCACAGGCTCCGGACGCGCAGGCTCAACGGCCATGGCTCATGGCCCAGCCGCTCCACGGCATGTGGGATCTTCCCGGACCGGGGCACGATCCTGTGTCCCCTGCATCGGCAGGCGGACTCTCAACCACTGCGCCACCAGGGGAGCCCTATAAACTCATTCTTGATCAGGCATTTAGACTACACCAAGACTCGGTCACAGACCCAGAGATGTTTCTCAGAAGGAGAAGACTTGGTTACTTTTTTTCTTTTTTGGCCACACTGTACAGATTTCAGGATCTTAGTTCCCCAACCAGGGATCGAACCCGGGCCCCCACAGTGAAAGTGCCACGTCCTAACCTTTGGACCACCAGGGAATTCCCAGAGTTGGTTACTTTTTGAAGCACAGCCCCCTTTCTGACTCTCCTATCAGTTCCTGCTACCAGCTCTGTTCAGTATGTTGGTCTGCCATAGACACTTGGAACACCACTGGGTCCAATAGCAGCTGGAAGGCTTCTCTTGGTTTAGACCCTACTTAAACCTGGCCTTTTGTATCAGCAGTAAATGGATCAGAACCATGTATCCAGATGTGATATATGTTAATTCCAAAATCCAGAAAGGCCTCCCAAATGTCTGACTTCTTTCTTTGTGGTAGGGGGTACAAGATAACAGCAATGTGTGCGTAGCTTCGGAAGGAATAGCCTGATATATATACACATGACCTCCAGACCACCAGAGATTCATAGAGATTAGAGATCTCTGTATTTTCAAGAGATCTATCTCCCACCTTCTGGCATACATACACCATATTAATGTATCGTAAAGTACCTGCTACTTCCGGTTCACTGGGTTCTATTTGCATGTCATTAGAATAGTGGTCCAGTGGATTGTCTGTTGGTTGACAGATGATCAAGGTCCTTGCCAACTGCTTCTGGTGTTCTCGGCTTATTGGTCAGAAAATAAAAGCATTTTCCAGATCATTGGCTGCATACCAGTTGCCAGAGGTTATGTTTATTTGCTCTGGTAAGAAATGACATCTGGAACAGCAGCTGCAATTAGAGTCAGCACCTGATTAGGCTTATAGTAATGCAGTGTTCTCCAAGACCCATTCCTCTATACAGTCCAGACAGAGAAGTAAAAGGAGATTTATTGAGAATCAGCACCCCTTGATGGTGGTGCCACTCTCAGAGATGCTCACAGGAATCTGGTATCACTTTTTGTAGGCAGAGGGTGCTCCAGGAGCTTCCACTTCTTTTCCCCACCATATAGCTCTAAAGCCATGGACCAGAGAGCCAAGGAATCCCCAGTTGCCAGCTGTCAGTAGTAAGAAACAACAGGGTACACCCAGGGAATCATAAGCAGTTTATTGCTACATCATAAGATACAGCATAATAAGTGGTATAAGATGGGGCAGGTATTCCAGCAAAACTTGTACAAGAATGTTCGTTAGAAGCACTGTTTGCAATAGCCAAATGGAGGAAACAACCCAAATGTCCACCAACTGATGAATGGTAAACAGAGTGTAATATATCCATAGAGTGGAATGTTATTCAGCCGTGGAAAGGGAATGAAGATATTTGGCTACACTGTGGATGAGCCTTCAAAACATGCTAAGTGAAAGAAACCAGTTTCAAAAGGCCACATCTTGTATGATTCCATTTACATAAAGTATTCATAGGCATATGGATATTTGCCCATGTACAGAATAGACAAAACCGTTAGAGACAGAAAGCAGATAAGCAGTTGCAGGGGAAGTGGGATTGGGGAGAGTGAGTGCTTAATAGGTACAGAGTTTCCTTTAGGGATGATGAAGATGTTCTGGAACTAGGTAATGGTGATGGATGCACAACATTGGGAATATACTAAATGTCCCTGAATTGTACACTTTAAAATAGATAAAATGGTAAATTTTATGTGCACATTATCACCAAAAAAATGCATACACATGCTCACAGAGGAAAGCCATTTAAGATTTTGAATAGTGTATGCTACAGGAAATAAGGACAGCTCCCAAAAGGAGTTTCCAGCATAATTAAATAGTGGTGAGAACAAATAACCATGGAATCGTAGGATCTTGATTGGTTATGTAGAGGAGGGCAGTGAGCCTTCCTGTTTGAACACAAGGTCAGTCCACACAGCTGCAGCCCAGGCTTCTCTTCCTTTCCTGTGAATGATCACATCCTGTAGGGCTGTTTGCTTCCTGCCTAGTTTAGAATCTTCTTGCCAAATCACCCTCCTCCCAAAAAAATCAACTATGATTTCTCCCCAGTCCCATTTTGCACTTTCACATTACTGGATAGGTGGTCACCACATCCCATAATAGCAGTCCTTTTATGGTACAGGGCCATTCTGGCCCTATCTAGTTCTGTTCTTTTGCAAAAACAAAGGACTTGAATAGATATCCTTGCAGTGTTGAGTAACTATTTGAACATTATAACCATGCTGAGTTATATGTGTTTTTCATATTCCTCCATCCATTTTTTTTTTTTTTTTTGCGGCACGCGGGCCTCTCACTGCCGTGGCCTCTCCCGCTGCGGAGCACAGGCTCCGGACGCACAGGCTCAACAGGCATGGCTCATGGGCCTAGACGCTCCGCGGCACGTGGGATCCTCCCGGACCCGGGCACGAACCTGCGTCCCCCACATCGGCAGACGGACTCTCAACCACTGCGCCACCAGGGGAGCCCCCTCCTCCATCCATTTCTCCCCCACCGCACCCAGTATTATTTCACATTGGCGACTGACAGCTTGGTGGAACAGAGCAAGCAAATGTACCCTCTTCCTGGAAAGGACTGTATAACCTTGGTTCTCTTTAGCCACTCCTCTCCCACACTACAGCCTAAGCAGCTGCCCAGGGAAGACGTGAGCCAGCCCCAGGCAGAGTGCAATGGCTTAAAGCCACACCTCAGTCTCCAGGGTGCGTGTACACAGAAAGTTTGTGCCATAGAAAATTGTAATTGTGTTTTGGTCACAGCTTTTCAGATTGGAAACTTTTTCATCAGAACCTTGTGAGTCTTGTTTGTTTTTTAATAGTAATTTTGGGGACTTCCCTGGTAGTCCAGGGGTAGAGAATCAGCCTTCCAATGCAGGGGACGCGAGTTCAATCCCTGGTCAGGGAACTAAGATCCCACATGCTGCAGGGCAACTAAGCCTGCACGCCACAACTATTGAACTCACACGCCTCAATGAGAGACCCTGCGTGCCATAAACTGCAGAGCCCACGCGCTCTGGAGCCCACACGCCCTGGAACCCACACACCACAACTAGAGAGGAGCCTGAGCACTGCAACAAAGAGACCACGTGCCATAATGAAAGATCCTGCATGCCTCAACAAAGATCCCATATGCCTCAACTAAGACCCGGTGCAGCTGGAAAAGGGCGGGGTGGGATAAATTAGTAAAATAATAAAAAATAAAATAAAAGACAAGAACTTTATTTTTAAATAATAATAATTTTGAATATTTATTTATTTTGGCTGCACCAGGTCTCAGTTGTGGCACATGGGATCTTCGCTGTGGCACGTTTAGTTGCAGCATACAGGATCTTCAGTTGTGGCATGTGGGCTTCTTAGTTGCAGCATGAGGGCTCTTAGTTGTGGCATGCAGACTCTTAGTTGTGGCATGCGAACTCTTAGTTGTGGCATGCATGGGGGAATCTAGTTCCCCGACCAGGGATTGAACCTGGGCCCCCTGCATTGGGAGTATGGAGTCTCACCCACTGGACCACCAGGGAAGTCCCAGAACCTTGTGAGTCTTAACATGGAACATTGAGGACTGTCTTCACGGTTGCTGAGCTAACTGAAATCATGAACATGTGTACAGTGTTGACAATAATAAATTTACTTTTTTAAAACTTTGTCTCCTTGACCTTGTTTCCTGTTCAGCAAAACTTAGAACTCATTTGTTCTTCTGTAACTTGAACTGGGTTTAAATTCTTTTCAGGCCAGAGTTCTGCCTGCCTTCATTTTGGGCTGTTCAGAACTTAGACCTAAATGAAATGAATAGCAGCCAATTTCCTAATGTATTTTTCTGTTTTTAAACACATATGATCTGGCTTCTGAGGAGCATCCTACAACAGTCTTCTAAATATCAGTAATTAAAACCACTTGCCTGGACTTCCCTGGTGTCGCAGTGGTTAAGAATCCGCCTGCCAATGCAGGGGATATGGGTTCGAGCCCTGGTTCAGGAAGATCCCACATGCCATGGAGCAGCTAAGCCTGTGCACCACAACTACTAAGCCTGCACTCTAGAGCCTGTGAGCCACAACTACTGAGCCCACATGCCACAACTACTGAAGCCCACGTGCCTAGAGCCCATGCTCCACAACAAGAGAAGCCACTGCAACGAGAAGCCCGTGCACAGCAACAAAGACCCAACGCAGCCAAAAATAAATAAATAAATGGATTTGTTTATATATATATGTTTTTTAATATCTTTTATTTTATTATTTATGTTGGCTGTGTTGGGTTTTCGTTGCTGTGGGCAGGCTTTCTTTAGTTGCGGCAAGCAGGGGTTGCTCTTCATTGCGGTGCACGGGCTTCTCATTGCGGTGGCTTCTCTAGTTGCAGAGCACGGGCTCTAGGTGCACGGGCTTCAGTAGTTGTGGCTCACAGGCTCAGTAGTTGTGGCTCACAGGCTCTAGAGCACAGGCTCAGTAGTTGTGGCGCACGGGCTTAGTTGCTCTGCGGCATGTGGGATCTTCCCAGACCAGGGCTCAAACCCTCGTCCCCTGCGTTGGCAGGCAGATTCTTAACCACTGTGCCACCAGGGAAGTCCTAAATGTATATTTAAAAAAGAAAAAAAAAAAAACACTTGCCTGACCACAGGCTCATCTGGCTACTCTTACTTATTAGCAGAAAAACTGGGAGCAGTGGAAGGAAGAAGGCTGCATTCCCTCAGATTTAGGAGGGAGAGTGCAGATCAGAACTCATCCCCACGTTATTACGTTCTTTACAATAAAGCAATTACCTCGTTACACACTGTGTGTGTACCCAGCGAGGAGAGAAGTTCTCGAGCAATGGGATGAGTCCTTCAAGGCTATCCATGCTTGGGGTCATTCATGCTCTTCTTGGTCTCAGCAGTGACACCTTTTGACTCCTTCCCATCAAGATGATACACTTCTTCATGCCAGCTGGGTACAAGCATCGTAGCCTCTGCCTTATACTTTAAGGAACTCAACACAGCAGAGGAAGACACACATAAGCAATTAGAGGCAAAGGTGGCAAGTGTTATTTCAGAGTTATGAACAGCACCATTAGAAGTAACTAATTCAGAGGTGCCAGCTCTTGAAAACAAGCCAAGACCTGTCATTTTGACTCTAGATATCAGTAAAAGTGCTTCTGGAAACAAGTTGCCTCCCTACAAGCTTCCCATTGGCCAGGATTGAGTCATATGTGTGCCCATCCCCTAGCTGCAAGGGAGTCTGAGAAGGTAGTATTCCAACATGCCAGTTTGTCATAGGAGTGAGCTCCGCCAACAGGAAGAAGTCATAGGTGGCTATTGGATCGCCCCCAGCTGTGTCTACCCCAGCCCTATGTCAAGTATGTATTTAAAAACCTAAGGTGTGGGGCTTCCCTGGTGGCGCAGTGCTTGAGAGTCCGCCTGCCGATGCAGGAGACGCGGGTTCGTGCCCCATTTCGGGAGGATCCCACATGCCGCGGAGCGGCTGGGCCCGTGAGCCATGGCCGCTGAGCCTGCGCGTCCGGAGCCTGTGCTCCGCAAATGGGAGAGGCCACAACAGTGAGAGGCCCGCATAACGCAAAAAAAAAAAAAAAAAAAAAAACCTAAGGTGTGTATGTAACGAAGGTTTACTGGCTCTCCATTATCCAGCTTTGTGTATATAAAAAACATTGTTTAGGAAGACACTGAGTTTTTTCTCTCCATTTTAAGCCTATAGGGACTCCTATAACAAATAGAATAATCATTTTCTAAATACTAGGTGCCAGGCACTTGCCCCAGGGTACTCTGTATCTTATCTGTAATCCTCAAAACACTGTGAGATGTTAAAATTAATTAATTAATTAATTTTGAAGTACAGTATGAGAAAGTTCGGTTCTCCCAATTTAAAAATGAGGAAACTGGGTCTCGAGGCAGTTAAATAATTTACCCAAGGTCATACAACTGAAAAACTGAAGCCAGTTCTGAGACTCCAAAACATAGGCTCCTTTTTTTGTTTGTTTGACTGAGTTGGGTCTTCGTTGCTGCGCGAGGGCTCTCTCTAGTTACGGCAATTGGGGGCCACCCTGCATTGCAGTGCGTAGGCCTCTCACCACAGTGGCCTTTCTCGTTACAGAGCATGGGCTGCATGCGCACAAGCTTCAGTAGTTGCAGCATGCAGGCTCAGTAGTTGTGGCTCACGGGATGTAGGGTATAGGCACAGTTGTTGTTGCACACGGGCCTAGCTACTCCGCAGCATGTGGGATCTTCCCGGACCAGGGCTCAAACTCGTGTCCCCTGCATTGGCAGGCGGATTCCCAACCACTGCACCACCAGGGAAGCCCAAAACATAGGCTCTTTTCACCCTTCGAATGTCACCAAAAGAGCCAAGCAATCATCATCTGTGGAAAGAAAGAAAGACTTTAAGGGCCATAATATTTTTCTTTCTTTTTCATCTTCCGTGCTATCTCCAATCCTGTTTTCTTTTTTTTAGTGAAGAAAAGATGACTGCAGCCCGCATTAGGAAATGCCATAAGTGTGGGACCGGCCTCATCAAATCAGAAGGCTGCAACCGCATGTCTTGCCGCTGCGGTGCCCAAATGTGCTACCTCTGTCGAGTATCTATCAATGGATATGACCACTTCTGCCAGCATCCTCGCTCCCCAGGAGCCCCTTGCCAGGAGTGTTCACGATGCTCCCTCTGGACCGACCCCACTGTAAGTGAATGCATGGCTACATGTTGCTTTGT
>NW_006771655.1:282537-285707 GCF_000442215.2 Lipotes vexillifer
GTAGGGAAAAAGTATCTATAACGTAATATGACAAAAAGAGATTTTATACATACATAACACATTTTGAATCCTGAAAAGATAGGGAACTGCATAGATAACTACACACAAAAACTGAGAAAGTAGCTAAAAAGCTAGCTACTCCTCAGAAAGCAGCATTCTGCAACAGTTTATGAGCAAATTCTTTTAATCCTTTAGGGAATAAAATTTTTCTATGCCATTTGAAATACTTCCGAGGATAGAAAAGTAAACGAATGTTTTACATATATTTGTATAAAGCCAGCATAATGCTGATACCAAAACCTCTCAGAGGTAACCCTGAAAAAGAAATCTACAGATTTATCTCACTTATGAATATAGGTTTAAAATTCTCTAAATAAAATATCAGCAAATAGAAACCATGACCAAGTGAGATTGTTCCAGATGTGCAAGGATGGTTCAGTATTAAGAACTCTATTAATATAATTTACCATATGATATCTTTAGATGATAAAGACAAATACACTGATGAGGATGATTATAATTTTTGTGACTCTCTGTTGGAATAAAAAAAAAAAATCCCACAAGGACTCAGGGGCAAAAAATATACAAATCAATTTTCAGTGCAAAGTAAAGGAGCTGTTACAGTGGAGGATTCCTGGACTGAAGGTCAATACTATGACATAGTATGAGTGTGTTTCGTGTTTGGTAATTGGAATCATTGTTGCTTTTGTTGTGGTCATCCATTTACAATGCTTGGTGTCAGTCTGTTCATCTCTTGTAAAATTAAATACAGTGTGTGTGAAACAAAAATAAATACAAAACAATAAAATCAAAAAAAAAAAAAGACAAATACAGTCAGCCCCTGTATCTGCAGGTTCTAAATCTGTGGATTCAACCAACCATGTATTGAAAATATTCATGGAAAAAAATTTCCAGAAAGTTCCAAAAAGCAAAACTTGAATTTGCTATACACCAGCAACTATTTACATAGCATTTACATTGTATTGGGTGTTATAAGTAATCTAGAGATTATTTAAAGTATACGGGAGGATGTGCATAGGTTATGTGCAAATACTACACCATTTTATATAAGGGACTTGAGCAACACTGGTTTTGGTGTCCATGGAGGTCCTGGAACCAACCCCCTGTGGATATCTAGGGATGACTGTATCCGTTCTTGATTTAAGCTTTAACAGTAGTATTAGAAGGATACTTAATATGTTTTATAAGCCCCATGTTTCAAAACAGTCATTAGCATGTATTTAATAGTGAAATACATAGAAGCATTCCCCAAAAGTCATATATAAGACTGTCAACATTATTTGTGCTATTCAATGCAGTTAGCTGAGAGAATAAGATGAAAAATATAGGTATTGGAGAAGATGATCACTAATGCTTATTGGACACCCACTGTGTGTCCAATAAAAAGTTCTAAGCACTTCTTTTTTTTTTTTTTTGCGGTACATGGGCCTCTCACTGCTGCGGCCTCTCCCGTTGCGGAGCTCTGGACGCACAGGCTCAGCGGCCATGGCTCACGGGCCTAGCCGCTCCGCGGCATGTGGGATCTTCCCAGACCGGGGCACGAACCCGTGTCCCCTGCATCGGCAGGCGGACTTCCAACCACTGTGCCACCAGGGAAGCCCCTAAGCACTTTTATATGTAAAGAAGAAAAGCAGGACTTCCCTGGTGGTGCAGTGGTTAAGAATCCGCCTGCCAGTGCAGGAGACACAGGTTCTATCCCTGGTCTGGGAAGATCCCACATGCCACGGAGCAGCTAAGCCCACGTGCCACAACTACTGAGCCTGCACTCTAGAGCCCATGAGCCGCAGCTGCTGAGCCCACACACTGCAACTGCTGAAGCCCACGCGCCTAGAGCCCATGCTCCACAACAAGAAAAACCACTGCAATGAGAAGCCCGCACACTGCAACGAAGAGTAGCCCCCGCTCACCACAGCTAGAGAAAGCCCGCGCGCAGCAACGAAGACCTAGCACAGCCCCCCCCCAAATAAAGGGGGAAAAAAAGGCAAACCTACTGTTTTAAACCTGAGAAAAGACAAAATAATCAACTGAAAAGGCATCAGAAGCAGTGAAAGATAGCTAGATACAAAATAAATATACAGAATGCCATTCACAGTAGCTATATAAATCGTGAAATACCCAGGAAATGAACTTTAACAAGAAGTATGAAGAAAACTATAAAACTTATTGAAGGACGTGAAGAGACTTAAACATGTGGAGAAATATGCTTTGTTTTTTTTTTTATAATAACAATAAATTTCATTTATTTATTTATTGGCTGTGTTGGGTCTTTGTTGCTGCGCTCAAGCTATATCTCTAGATGCAGCGAGCAGGGACTACTCTTTGTTGCAGTACACAGGCTTCTCATTGCAGTGGCTTCTCTTGTTGCGGAGCACAGGCTCTTGGCACGCAGGCTCAGTAGTTGTGGGTTGTAGGCTCTAGAGCACAGGGTCAGTAGTTGTGGCACACGGGCTTAGTTGCTCCGTGGCATGTGGGATCTTCCGGACCAGGGCCCAAACCCGTGTCCCCTGCATTGGCTGACAGATTCTTAACCACTGTGCCACCAGGGAAGTCCCAATAATTTTTAAGTTTGATAGTATTACTATTAGTCAGTTGTAAGTTGCTCTGTAAGGATGGTAATGTAGTATGTGAGAAGACCTGTTCTACCAAAAAACGATTGAGCATAACAGTGGATAGATACCCTGCCAACTTGGAGCTAGCAAGGAAGCTGCACCATAGCCCGCGGAGGCCTGGGGATAGCCATTGACGAGTCAGCATTCACTGGGGCAAGTGAGGATGACCTGGATAGTGGAGAAGCGCCTTGTCCCTCAAAGGGGAGATTTGGTGTTACAGAGAGATTACTTATGTCCAAAGTAATCTACAAGGTTACTGCAATTCCCGTTTAAATTCAGTCGGATTTTTTTTTTCTTGAAAAATTACCTGTAATTTTGAAAGTGAGACTAATTTTTACTGTGAAGCTGCACAAATCAAAATCACGTAGACTTGGGCTTCCCTGGTGGCACAGTAGTTGAGAGTCCGCCTGCCGATGCAGGGGACACGGGTTCGTGCCCCGGTCCGGGAAGATCCCACATGCCGCGGAGAGGCTGGGCCCGTGAGCCATGGCCGCTGAGCCTGTGCGTCCAGAGCCTGTGCTCCGCAACGGGAGAGGCCCG
>NW_006771655.1:285723-293141 GCF_000442215.2 Lipotes vexillifer
AAAAAAAAAAAAAAAAAAAATATCACGCAGACTAATGCAAGAATAGACAGATAGATCAAGGGGACAAGGTAGAGACCAGGAACAGTCCCATAAGAATTTAATGTGTGACAAAAATTTCATTCACATCACTGGAGAAATTATAGATTCATCCATTCTTTGTAACTGTTCAGTGTTGTCAGAACTAGTTTTCTTGGAGTTTACAGTCTATTAAGTTTAAAACAGAGATCCTTCATGTGGTTGGTACTGTGTAGGAACAGTAAGAATGATGCAGTGGAGAATGACAGGAGCCAGAGGGGGGAGTCATCTTGGCAGGCCTCTCTGAGAGGCAGCATTTACAGCGAAACCTTCATGCAGAGGAGGAGCAAGGCCGGCCAAAGAAATAAAACAGATTTGGCCTATTCGTGGAACAGAAAGAAGGCTGGTGTGGCTTGCAGGTGGTGAACGAGGGGAGGGAGGTGAGAGAGGTGGGCACAGAAGCAGGCCGTGGGTCTCACTGAGTGTGCTGGGAGCTGTTGCAGGCCCTGAGTACACGAGTGACTTGGCCTAAGCCCCCATAGTTTGTTGCCAGATGGGACTGTGCTCAGAGTTACCACGGCTTCAGATTTTCCAGAGAGGTTGGAAATCTGTATTTTAATGTGAAATCTCCCAATTTTTAAAGACTGACCATTAATCCAAATCTAAAACACTGTTCCAGCTAGAACTTTATAAGTCAAAAGATAAAAGTCTTGTTAGCCACCAATCTTTATCCCTCATATAGAACACCTCCAATATGCCTGATAAGAAAAGGTGTCAGGGTCACAGGCTGGCCCCTGTTGAAAGCCACAGCAGGCCAAGCTGGTGGCCTAATCCTAATCCTCAGAACTCCCCACAGTTTTGTTAAGCACTGAGTCCTCTGTGAAAACCCGGCATCTGCATGTCAGGAATAGTCTCCTCCTGGGTGGAAAACTGGGCTGAGGGACCCAGAAATTGCTCTTATCCCACAGCTCCGTGACCCAGTAAGACCCTTAGCAAGCCTGCCCTCCTACCACTGAGGAAATAATTGAAAGAAAGGGGCGACTTTGGAATAAACAGTCATCCTTCTGTTGCTGGTTGAGTGGAAGGAGGTGTGGCCCACAGTGGGAAGTGCTCTCCAAGGTAACCCACACTGCATTTTGTGACAAAACTTACCAGGCCCTGGCAGTTCCACAGACTCAGTTCCTCAGTCCCACCCAGCGAGCAAACTGGGGGCCTGAGCATCTCTAGGAACTTGGTGAAGAAATAGGGTCCATTTCTTCAGCGGCGCTCCTAAGAAGCATTCCTCAGGCTGCTTTCCTCTCTAGAAGCAGAGAGCAGCGTGGGAGTTACCACGTGTGGCAGGGTGTGCGGCAGGCAGTCTGGTTTCTCGCAGCCCCGTTTTCCTTCTGCTCTCTCTTGTTCTTCTCCTGCCACCTCCCTTTTCTTCCCACACATGGAATTGATTATAAACGTTTCTCGTGTTCTGTTACCTTGTTTCGGTGCCATAGCATGCAGCTGCCCCTCATTTTCATGTTGAATTGTCGTCTTCTACCCTGAGAAAGGTTCTGTATTTGCTCAAAATAAAGTTCGAAAGGAAGGTCAGGCAAATACAAATCCCTCCGATTTCCTCTGGTAGCCACAGCCAGAGATTTTGTTCCATTTGTCCCGTTCCCATCAAAACCGGGATCAGCCCCGTTTCCTTGATTCTCACCAGGAGACCGATTGAATTCCAACCCAGCATCTGTTGGGGCTTCTGGGAACACAAAGCCATTCAGAAGTTCAGGGAAACAAAGCATGCCCTGTCATCCAGCCTTTTCTCTGGCTTAATTAACCGGCAAGGCCAGGAAGAATCTCTCATTTGTCCATGAGGGAGTTATTCCTTCGTGGTTTGGAGAGAAGTTGAGTTTTCATCCTTAATGACTAGAGATTGCTTGGGAACTGAACTAACTGCATATTAGAAAGCTGTCAGTTATCTGTTAGTTGTCAGAAATAAGCTCAAAACATTCAACCAAGAGCCTTGTAAAAACAAGATGTCTTTTTAAGAAGGAAAAAAGAAAAACAGAAGCAAACCAGTCACAACAAACCACAGTTTTCTAGCTTAGGGGTCAGAATGCACAGCCAAATCACAACACATAAATGAACAAACATTATTTTGCAGTGGGGGAATGGTTACCCCGGGACTTTACTGGACCCATATGTGCTGACTTTTTTCTTGTCCGTGAGTGGTAACTTAAGGGGGTTAACAAGTTACATCTTAACTGTTAGAAGCCGTGTTCAGAGCAATCATCTGGCAGTCCAGATTCTAGAAGTGGGGCAAAATTCATAAGAGCATTTTCTCTTTAATACAAAACAAAGTCTGTATTTATCTTGGGTTTTGGCTACCAGAAACTGCACAGAATTGTTTTCTACAACTTCTTTGTTTTTTAAATATAAGAATTTGAAGCATGTTCAGTTTAAATAAAACCCTAGGGCTTTAACAGCCAGTTTACAATTTGGCACCATTATCATCTAGCCGTTTGGTTAAGAGAATTATTTATTTTTCTCAAGCCTGCAGTGGATTGAACCTGACATTAATATGTGTTAATATATTTAATTCTTTGACAGTCCTCTAAGGCCAATGTATCATCCCAGTTTTACAAATGAAGAAACTTGCAGAAGATTGTGGTCAGTAAAAGGTGGCATGGGGAATTCCGTGGCGGTCCAGTGGTTAGAGCTCTGCGCTTTCACTGCTGAGGGCGCAGGTTCAATCCCTGGTCTGGGAAACTAAGATCCTGCATGCCAAATTAAAAAAAAAAAAAAAACGTGGCATGTGTTGATCTCAGGTCTTCTGTTCTCTCAGCATCTTAAACAAAGCTGCTTTCTGCTTTCTCCCCTTAGTTGGCTCCAGCACCACCCAGCCTGGACCAGTGTCTGTCTTCCTGATGGGTCAGGGGCACGGAGGGCACTGGGCACCTTTGAGACCCTTGTTTGAGTGGCCTGGGAAAGGAAGAGGAAATAAAAGTATTTCAGACACAGGGTTGAGGAGGGAAACGTGGAGATCATTTTAGGGAGTATTTTCAGAAAGATATTCCAGAGTTTAGCTCGGGAACTAATTTTCAGTTTCAGGGTTTTTTCCTTAACTTTTAAGATTTACCTTCTGTGAAGAAGATGGTAAAGTGAACGCCCATGTGGCCCCATCACTTAACTTCCACAGTTGACCTTAGCATTGTATTTCAAGTCACTGTTTTAAACACGATTGTTTCTGTTACAACATGGAGGCGGGACCACTTTCACATTCTGCAGATGAAGAAAACAAGATTCAGGTCACTTGGTAGAACCAGGGTGCAAATCCAAGTCTTCAGCCAGCTGTTAGCTCCTTCCATTCCCCAAGTCTCCACTGTCTGTCTGGAGCAAGAGGTCACAAGTACGGGAGCTTGCCGATAGCTGCCCGCAGGGCCCCTGCACCCAGTGAGTCACGCAGGCCTCTGTAAAGGGATAGGCCCTCGCTGGACCCTTCCCCATTGAGCAAGCTGCAGATGGTAGATAGGGGCCTTGACAGTGTCCCCAGTCAGGTTTAGATGTCACTAGAGGATTGTACCAAGGAGGGCCACAGTATGGCTCAGTCCAGTAAACATGGCATGTTGGCATGTGTCACGTTCAGCGGATGCCAGCAGGCCCCAGGCTGAGTGCTTGACCCTGACAGGAGTCACAACATGGCCACACCCCATGCTGCCTCCAGGTCCCTGGGGGGAGCTCTAGACAGAAAGGTGTTTGCGTTCCAGGCCTCTGTGACCCGAGGAGATAGTTGCAGAAGCCAGCAGAGAGCTGTCCAGTCTTTGCTCCTCCCCAGCACATTATCCAGACCACCTCCGCACCCCCTCCCCAGCCATTCCAGACCCCAGCTGCACAGCATGTGCCACTCCGGGCCGTGCTGCACCCTCCTCCCCCCAATTTCCTGTTGCAGGGGGACAGCTGGCGCTGGGGGGGTTAGGGTCTGGTGTTGCTCGGCGATCTGCAGCCAATCTGGGAATAATTTGAAACTAAATCCTCAGCTCTTTGGAAGCCTTTTATGAAATCATTGCAAGTTTATGAACAACAGCTGTGGCCATACATGACCTGGATCCCAGCCCCAGCCCCACCCCCAAAATTGCAGGAGGGAAGCAGCAGTTGACTTGCAATTCTCAGTCACCTTTTTACAGGGAGGAAAAGTTAAATGGAGAAGAAAAGTCACCACCCTCCCCTCGTGGTCACTGGAGGCTGGCAGCAGGCAAGCAGGCTGGCAGCTCTGGTGTCCAGAAATGTTGAAGAAAACGGGCTCAAAAGGATGTTTAAAAGCCTCTCAATAACAAGCCGTGTGCTAAGTACTCAAACATTTATTTTAGGAACCTTCAGCCTGTGGCTGGCGATTGTTGTCAATATCTGATTGGTGGAAACCTTCTCTTTTTCCCTTTAACCACTTGCAGTTTCTCTTCCTTCTTTTTCTCCCATCCAGACCCTGCTCCATGGGCAGAGCTGTGGGGCTTCATTGTTGAGGGACACGTTTTAAGGAGTTGGGGTTTGGGGTCGTTTTTCTTCATTAAAACCTCTCTGGTGAATTCTCCCTCACTTCCTGCCGGCAGCTGGCGTGCTGAGTCGGTGTTTCGGAGAAGCCGGGCCCCTGCCATCCCCCTCATGCTCTTGCCGTGCCTCACTCCCTACCCACCTCCATGTGAAGCAAGCGTGTCAGAGTCTTCTGTGTTAGGCCAGCATTTCTGTATCTTGCTGAGCTCAGAGGAATTCAGGGAAAGGAAATAAAATCCTCTCACTGTTTAGATGCAACCCCTCATTTCTTTATATAAAGCATTCTTCCAGATATGCTGGGCTGCGAGACTCCATGTCACTCTCTGCTGTGATCCTCTGTCCTCAGCACTGCATTTGGGGTGCACTGGCCCACTGTGGGTGTTGCACATGTTCCCATCCCAGTTCTCATTACATTCAGTGGTGGTCTGTGGGTTCGCCTCCCAGAGTGGCCGTGCATAGTGATGGAAAGTGCTGTGGGGTTCACTTCTACTCTAGCCTGGCATTGCCTTATGCTCAGTCTGAGACTTGCTTATATGCATATTCTGTGGATCTGTTTAAAGGTTTTCACTAAGATGAGGAGGGGCCAGAAAGAGGGCAGAAAAGGCCTACTGGGTCCATCTTAAACCCCGAGCCAAAGGCCAAGGAGAGGAATGCTGGGGTGGGCATGTTGCCCTTGGTGGACATTCACTAGGGCCTGTCGAGGTGTCCAGTGCAGTGAGTCCGGACAGAGTTGTCTTCCTCCCACAGTTACCCACTGACCAAGGCAGGCAGGGTGTGAAGGGGAGCTCAGGTCTCAAATGGGCTCGGTTTAGCCTCCAACTTTGTTGGGGTCAGAGCAGTCAGAGGGGCCCCTAATAGCTTGCTCCCAAGGCCTTTGGCCTCTGATTGCCTGCAGAGTCCAGAGCTGCCCAGTGTCCCCTGGGGGCTGTAAGCCCAGAAGAAGCAGCCTGGCCCTGCCCTGGTTCTGATGTCACTCTTCATCATCTACTTGGTGACCTTCAACACATAACTGCCTTGTCAGAGCCTGTTTCCTCGTGGGTAGAATGCTGCCAGCCCCTTGTGGCTGGGAGAGACACTTGGAGAGCAGGCGTGTGTGAACGAGTGCATTACACACAGGGAAGTGGGGACCTGAGTGTGCAGAGTGTGGCCTTCTAGAAGGGAACCTCAGGGATTTTGAAAGTGAGATGTGGACACAAAAACAACCAATGGGAATTAGGCCAAAATCTTCCTAGGAGTTATCTCTGGTGAGGAATTACCTTTCTTTTTCTTTCTTTTTTTAATTTTTTAAAATTTATTTATTTTTGGCCGCGTTGGGTCTTCGTTGCTGCCCGTGGGCTTTCTCTAGTTGCGGCGAACGGGGGCTACTCTTCGTTGCAATGCGCGGGCTTCTCATTGAGGTGGCTTCTCTTGTTGTGGAGCACGGGTTCTAGGCGTGCAGGCTTCAGTAGTTGTGGCTCGCGGGCTCTAAAGCACAGGCTCAGTAGCCGTGGTGCACGGGCTTAGTTGCTTCGCAGCATGTGAGATCTTCCCAGACCAGGGCTCAAACCCGTGTCCCCTGCATTGGCAGGCAGATTCTTAACCACTGCACCACCAGGGAAGTCCCAGGAATTACCTTTTTTTTTTTTTTTTTTTAAGATGTTGGGCTTCCCCGGTGGCACAGTGGTTAAGAATCCGCCTGCCAATGCAGGGGACACGGGTTCGAGCCCTGGTCCTGGAAGATCCCACGTGCCGCGGAGCAGCTAAGCCCGTGTGCCACAACTGCTGAGCACATGTGCCACAACTACTGAAGCCCGTGTGCCTAGAGCCTGTGCTCTGCAACAAGAGAAGCCACCGCAATGAGAAGCCCGCGCACTGCAACAAAGAGTAGCGCCTGCTTGACACGACTAGAGAAAGCCCGTGCACAGCAGTGGAGACCCAACACAGCCAAAAATAAATAAATAAAATAAATTTACAAATAATAAATTTTTTAAAAAAAGATGTTGGGGGTAGGAGTTTATTAATTAATTTATTTATTTTTGCTGTGTTGGATCTTCATTTCTGTGCAAGGGCTTTCTCTAGTTGTGGCAAGCAGGGGCCACTCTTTATCGCGGTGCGCGGGCCTCTCATTATCGTGGCCTCTCTTGTTGCAGAGCACAGGCTCCAGACGCGCAGGCTCAGTAGTTGTGGCTCATGGGCCTAGTTGCTCCGCGGCATGTGGGATCCTCCCAGACCAGGGCTCGAACCCGTGTCCCCTGCATTAGCAGGCAGATTCTCAACCACTGTGCCACCAGGGAAGCCCAGAATTACCTTTTTATTTGTGTTCTGTTTAACTCTTTTTCCCAAGATTGCTTTAATGTGTGTGAGAATCAAAACTCTGGCTTTTTGTGGAAGGAGAAAATTCCATGGGACTCCAAGGTATACAAGTAACTTGGTAGCCTCATGAGAAAACATGTCAACAAGGCAAGGACATCTGGAGATGGCCTGGAACAGCGCCCAGGTCAGGAGCGATAGGCGACTCAGTTACCATGAGCCAGTTAAGTCCTGTGGCCTCAGTGATAGAGCCTGGCCTGCACCTTAGGCGTCTGGTTTCTCCCCGAGCTCCCGGCTCCCACTCTGGGTGAGAAGGTTCTGCTGACTTTGTCTCAAAGGCCAAGTGCTGGGGAGGCCAGTCAGAGGCCTGATGTTCCAAGTGCTGGCACATGTACTTCTGGGTGAGCTGACCCCAGGAAAAATGGGAATTTTTCAGGGAAGTGTCTGTCCCCTTCTCTGCTGTTCATCTCCTTGAGTAGAGGTGTTTTATTTTGCCCTATTCCCTTCTTTTCTTCAGTGGAGAAAGGAGATTTCAGAGTTCTGCCCATCCCAAAGAGAAGGAACTCTTATATTTCAAAGAGAGCAAGACACACTCT
>NW_006771655.1:293151-295302 GCF_000442215.2 Lipotes vexillifer
AGCAGGGCCTATAAATAGTCACCTCTGACAGTTCTCAGGGCAGGCAGAGTACTCTGGGCGCCTCCAGTCATACTGTTCCAGAAGCTTCTATTCAGAAACTAGTGGTTTAAGTGCTTGAGAGCTCAGGCTTTGAGAAGGCCTGGATTCAAACCTTACTATGTGTGGGACTTCCCTGGCGGTCCAGTGGTTAAGACTCCTTGCTTCCAATGCAGGGGGCGTGGGTTCGATCCCTGATCAGAAAAAAATATTTTTAAAAAACCTCAGTTTCCTCATTTGTAATATGGGGATTAATTAATAGTACCTAACTCCTGGAGTTGTTATGAAATCTATGTGAGGTGCTTAGAACAGGAGCTGGCACACAGTAAGACATTATTACTATCACTGTGCTTGGCACTTTATAAAAAGTGAGATCATTTGCTTCTCACAGTAAACCTGCTATGGAAATGATTAGGCTCCAGGTTAAGTTGTGTTGGGTAGAGGGGTCCCCAGGCCAAGGTCTGTGGAACCCCAAAGCTGGAGTCGCATCACACCAGCTGCCTGCCTGTTAGGAAGCCAGTGCTGCTTTAAGATAAAATTCACTGTGGTGGGGGCCGCTCCAGCATGCCTGGATTTCCTGTAAGTGACTCAGGCCCTGCAGCGGGGCTGGAGGACAGTTAATTCTGTGATCCAGCCCACACACCCCTGGCCCTCTCGTCATCTTTTTTCCTCCTATTGTTCCCTGTTTCCAGCAGGTTAGGTGTGTCCTAGATTTGCAGAATGGCAAGACTTTTTCACAGGTGTTCTTATTCACCGTGAATGATGACACTTGGGATGCCTAGAATGTTTCCCAAGGGAACTCACCTCTAGAAAAAGCCTTAATATCCCCATGTGTCACTTACCCAACCCAAGAAGTGTTCTGATGAGGGACCAGTCCTCACGTTGTATCTCAAAATCAACCCTAAACCTACCTTCACTCTTTTTTTTTTTTAACATTATTAACTTTTTAAATTGTGGTAAAGTAAAATTTGCCATTTTTCAAGTGTACAATTCAGTGTGCCTTCACTTTTTTTTTTTTTGTGGTACACGGGCCTCTCACTGTTGTGGCCTCTCCCGTTGCGGAGCACAGGCTCCGGACGCGCAGGCTCAGCGGCCATGGCTCACGGGCCCAGCCGCTCTGCGGCATGTGGGATCTTCCTGGACCGGGGCACAAACCTGTGTCCCCTGCATCGGCAGGCAGACTCTCAACCACTGCGCCACCAGGGAAGCCCTTCTGCCTTCACTTCTTTTTAATTTTTTTTTTAATTTTATTTATTTTTATTTTTTATTTATTTATTTTTGGCTGCATTGGGTCTTCGTTGCTGCGCGCAGGCTTTCTCTAGTTGCAGTGAGCGGGGGCTACTCTTCGTTATGGTGTGCAGGCTTCTCATTGCGGTGGCTTCTCGTTGCAGAGCACGGGCTCTAGATGCTCAGGCTTCAGTAGTTGTAGCACGTGGGCTCAGTAGTTGTGGCACACAGGCTCAGTAGTTGTGGCACGCGGGCTTAGTTGCTCTGCGGCATGTGGGATCTTCCCAGACCAGGGCTCGAACCCGTGTCCCCTGCATTGGCAGGCGGATTCTTAACCACTGCGCCACTAGGGAAGCCCATGCCTTCACTCTTGACTTGAGGAATTTTAAATACTCAAGGGAAACTGCTTATGGAAGGAAATTCTACCCCAGATGAAGAAAAAGTCTTCCCCCCTAGAGTCTAACATATTTGGCTGAAAAAGTAATTTTTATCTTTAAAAATATATATTGAAAAGTGTTTTAGTTCTTAGTTTCGAAATATAGTGTCCTGTGACTCCAACCAGTTGGAGAAAGTTGAAATCTGAAACACTTAACCCATATTCTAGGTGTAACTAACAATTCGCTCATTCTTTATGGTAACAATCACTGCTCAAAATAGTTGAGTGCTGACATTTTCTTGTGAAATACAGACTGTATTTAGACCGTAAGAGCACTGCCTAACCAGGGAAAGCCAGAGCTTAAGGACAAATAGTCCTGAGTCCATTTAACAAATCAGGAGAGTGATCAGAGCAAAGGAAGGAAGGGAAGAGGCTCCAGGTGGCTCTCTTCAAAAGGTGAAGAACTCAAGGCTCTAAGGCTTCTCCCGCCCGCCCCCCCCCCAACCTCGGAA
>NW_006771655.1:295312-297475 GCF_000442215.2 Lipotes vexillifer
AGTGGCGGCCTGGGAGTTTCTGCCAGCTCGTGGACCTGGCTGCTCTGTCCTCCAGAGAGCCGGCAGATCAGTATCAGGACGCTCAACTCACACTTGCCTGTGCAAGTGCCTCAGACCCGCCTAAGGGAATTCTTACATTGCATTTATGCAGGGGCGAACTTTTACCAGGAGCGTTTGGATTTATCACAGGAAACTTAGTATTGATAAAAATCGGTCAGATGCCCTGTTCATCCATACCCTTAACAGTGCTATAAGAGACCTGGAATCTTTTACTCAGAAAGTATCCCTCATTCTTCATTTTTCCTGACAGAAATGTCACAAGACAGTCTGAGGGGAAAGAGGGGGTGGGGGTCAGGGGTTAGTCTTTAATGCGGTGAAATTACTCTTTAGGCCCATGTAGGATTCCAAAGTGGAATGCCAGCTGGAATTGTGATCACAGCACAAAAATAGAAGCTCCATGAGGGAAGGGACCAGGTCTGCCTTACTCTTAGCTGTACATCCAGTTCAGTGCCTGATGCATACTGGACACACGATACCTTTTCTTGAATGAAAGCATACATATACCCTCCACATTTTCAAATCAAACGACTGGGACAGGGAACCTTCAAAGTAGTTTTCTGTGGATTTTCTCCAGGAAAGGTATTTGAGTGACACTGCCTAGTCCACCGCCAACTAACCATAACTTTGAACAACTTACCTGCTCTGGGACCTTACTTTCTGTGGTAGAAGGAAGTTAGAATGGCTGGTTTCTAAGGTGCCTTCCTGTGCCATCAGAGGCCTTAGGTGTCCCTCTGGGTACTGATGGGCACGACCACATTTAAGTGATGTGACAGAAAAGGGATGAGATAGTGGGGGTGGGGTGGGGTGGGGTGATGTAGTCCTAATAGTTATAATTAATAAGTGACCAGAGGCAGGAAACCTCACTCATACCGTAAGGAAGCCACTGAGAGAAATGTTAGGGCATCCCCCAATCTTCACCACTTTCTCTTGAAACTTTTCATCTTTCTGAAATCTTTATTCCTGCCATTTTTCACAACTTTCCTGTCTTTAATAAGGAGTACTTGCTTTGTGCTGGGTCCTTTACACAATTGAGCTCATACGGTCCTTACAACAGCCCATTTTACAGGTGAGACGCCCAGACTCAGATGTTCAGAAATCTGCCCAGGTCACTCAGTGAGCAGTGCCGAGCAACAACTCTCCTACCTTCCATTTTTCTAGATTACTCTTTTTTTTTTTTTTTTTTTTTTAATCTTTTTTCCTAGGCTTGCCACTGGCACCAAAATGAAGATGTTTGCCAGCTCCTAATCTAGATAGTGGTAGAATTTATCTTGACATTCACATGGAGAGCTTCAGACTGCCTCCACCAAAGCCTGCTGCATTACTGGAGCCCTTAGTGTTGATTGGCTTAGTGATTACTCTGTAGAGTAGTAAGTTTCCTCATTTGGAGTGTTCACAAAGAGGCTGGATGAGCATGTCTTAGGGTTTTTATAGAGTAGGTGTCCAATACACACTGAGCGAGCGACACTCATGACTCCAGAATCAGGGAGGGGCCGTAACTGTCTGTGAAATCACAAGTTACCGTCTTCGTTATGACATTAGTAACTGCCCATTGCATGCAGACTGCCCATTGCCCAGCACCACGCTGAGACTACTGTGCTCTCCCCTGGTCCAAGGTTTTCCAGATGTTCTTTGCAGCTCATGCACTCCCTTCTGTGGCCCTCCATTCACCTCCCAGAAGTGCCATGGGTGACGTCAGCCAGTCAAGAGCATCCAATCAGCATGAAAAATCCAGAGTTATCACTAACAGTATTCCAACCCAGACCACACTGGCCATGTGGAGAGGCCTTGCCTGATGTGTCGTCTGGGGCAACACACGTTTCTAGCAGGCTTCTGGAAGTCCTGAAACTTGGCTCATGCTTCCCCGCCCCACATTGGGCACCACTGCCCTTCTCCTTACTTCTTCTCAGCTTGACTGCCCTTAACTCCTGGAGAAGCTACTGCAAGACCCCAGGAAACAGAACATGCCTGCCTGTCTCTCGGTTTGATCAGTGCACTTGCCACGCTCAGGTTGTGGCTGCAGTGTCTACTCTGCTCTTTGTCAAGCCCCAGCTCGTGGCAGGTAGACTTAAGTCCCATGCCCTCCGTGGCCATGCTGGTTCAGCA
>NW_006771655.1:297485-316681 GCF_000442215.2 Lipotes vexillifer
TGCTGTTTCAGCAGCAGCCCTGCGGCTGGCAGCAAAGACATGCACCGTATTGGTGGTGTTTTCAATCCAGCGAGTGTCCTTTCAGTCCCCAGCCGTTTTGCAAGGTCGCTGAGGAGTGGGTTGAACCCCCAGCACATTACACAGTACAGGCATGGTTCAGGTTGTCCCGGGCCAGCAGCCCAGTTCACGGTGCCTGGGGCAGGTGGAGATGGGGGAACTGTATGTGGCACAGACCCCCGAGTTTCCCTGGTGAAGCCCACACATCTGCCTGTACCCAGAGCGCCTATTTGGCTCTGTCCCCAGGCTGGGATAATCCAAGTCTGAATTGCCTATTAGCGAAGCAGGCCTACCAAGCCTGAGTTTGGGAAGGGGAGATGGTGAGGTCTACAGGGGAAGTTGTTCTTAAACTGCTGTGCCCTTCCTTGTGGCCCAGGCCACTGTTCTGCTGGCAGGATACTGCTCCTTCTACAGCCCACCACCGTCTAGGAGCTAAAGGCCAGCTTCAGGGCTCAGCAGGCCTGCATAATCTTTTGTCCAGCTCATTTCGGGGAGCCAGCAAGACTTCCAGGCTCTACAGAGAGCGCTTCTTGCTCAGAGTTTGTAGACTCAAGATCTGAAACTCCTCAGGTCCTGCCCACTCCAGACTCACCCCCATACCAAACCCTTGGGTTATCAGTCTGCCCTCTCGGAGCTGTGGGAAGTTCTTACCTTACAACTGAGTGAAAAGAGCAGGCTCTCTTAGCCCAGGCCTCAGACAGCCACCTGCAGTGCACAGACCCGCTCCTTGGTCCCAGCCTTTCAGATGGGCTTCCTCGTGGGAACACTGTCTAATGATGAAGGAAGAAGATTCTCGGGGAACTGGGAATGGGTGGTGTGCAGCCCACGGCCTCGCTGGTCAGCAGCAGCTTTCTGGCTTAGCCCCATTGCTGATCGGCAGCAAGCCAGCCTCCCGTGCATTCCGGGAGGGCCTCAGCGCTGCGTGGAGCTGGCTGAGAGCAAGCTTGTCATCTTCTTTCCTTTCTCCTAGGAAGATGATGAGAAGCTAATCGAGGAAATCCAGAAGGAGGCCGAAGAGGAACAGAAAAGAAAGAATGGAGGCAAGTGCTCCCCAGGACAGGCCCTGTGCTCACTCACTCCATGTGCACAGGGGAGGAGGGGACCCCACTGCCAGCTTGCATCGGGATCCTGGCACTCCACCCAGCCAGGGACCACCGGGGAGTGCTGTCCCTCAGGTGGCCACTTATATACCCCACCCACATATCCAGCTCCCTCTGGGAAAGGCCCTGAAAGCATAGGCACAGTTTCAGCAGCTCCTTGATGGCCAGGAGGTCCCAAGGGGTGAGTTGGAGCTTAGGAAGCAAATAGAAGCGAAAGCAGACTTAAAAGGACAGTAGGCCCCTCTGAGGTCACAGAGGAATGAAGTGGAGTCTCTGTAAGTGGCCATCCACGCCCTGGCTCTAAAGGAAATTCTCTCACAGAAGCGCCACCTGTTCTGAGCTGGATCAGTCTGCCTCCTTCCAAGGTGATCCTTGTGGAGTGTGGCACTCGGTGGGAAGTGTGGTTTCGTCCTTGGTGATGGCTGGTTAGGGGGCTCTGCAGCCACGCGTGCGTGCTGCGTTTGGGGCTTTAATCGGCCTTATTCTGGCCTGGCCGCCCCTCCTGTGTCCACAGGGAAGAATGATGAAAGTTGGAGGTTCCTGGTCTGCCCTCATGCTCCAGGCTGTCAACCTACAGCTCAGGGCCCCTGGGACCAGGATCGGGATATGCAGCTCTGGTCCCAAGCCAGGTCCGAGCACAGTGGGATTTAACTGTTTTCTCTACTAAATCCCATCTTCTTTTCAGAGAATACCTTCAAACGCATTGGGCCCCCCTTGGAGAAGCCTCCAGAGAAAGTCCAGAGGATCGAAGCCCTGCCGAGGCCCGTCCCACAGAACCTGCACCAGCCACAGATCCCCCCCTACGCCTTTGTGCACCCAGCCTTCCCCCTGCCTCCCGTCCGGCCCATGTTCAACAACTTCCCCCTCAACATGGGCCCCATCCCAGCACCCTATGTGCCCCCTCTGCCCAATGTACGAGTCAATTACGACTTCGCCCCCGTCCACATGCCACTGGAGCACAACCTGCCTATGCACTTTGGCCCCCAGCCACGGCATCGTTTCTGACACCCAGGCCCCACCCCTCCTGGGAGCCCCGCCAAGCATCCTGTGCAGGCTGGAGGCTGGATAGATGCTCCTTTGCCCCCAAGGCTGATGGCTCTGCCCATGCCTGCTAAGTAGGGATGACGGACTTAACTGTTGAATGGATAGGCTGGATTTCTTCCTGGGAAGGGCCACTGCTCCTTGAAGAGTGATCAGCAGGCTAGTACCCTCTGGGTGCCCGTAACAGGATTGGGCCAGAGATAAGGGGGCAGCAAAACCCTCTTCCTGAAGAGTTCTGCCGTCCTAGCAGCCAACGTGGTGGCCCTGGGCCACAAGGTAGCCCGTCTCTATCACTCACGTCCCTGCAGAAATAGATGAAGGGAAATGTTTGCCTCCATCCCCTCCCCCTGGCAGACAACAGAAGTCTCTCAGTTAAAAACCACGTAAGCCTTCCTTACCGTAGCAGTGTGATCCATAATAAAGTGAAGTAACAAGCAGTGCAGTTTCGAGAGAGCTGAGAGCTCGGGACCGTGTCGTGGAGGCCTGGTTCTTCTACCCCCCTCGCTCTGAAGCCCACCTAGAGTGAGGTGCACCCCACTGCCCTGAGCCGGTTGGTCTAAGTGGCAGAGCGACGTCCACAGACCTGGGAGCGCCACTCAGGTTGGGGTGGCTGTGGACCGTGTCCAAGTGCAGTACCCCAGGCCGCCACCACAGTGATTGTTGCAGGGTCTCGCCTGCCCTCTTGATCCTCTCGGTTGAGACCACAGAGAGCCATTTCATGCACTGGGATATTTGCAGTTTACCTAAAGAAACACTTTCTGTTTACTCACTTTGAAGTTTCCCAGTTTTCTGTGGCCTACTAGAGTTTCTCGCCCTCAGTCTCTGGGAAGTCAGAGGAATCTGTTGCCCCGTGCCTGGCAGTTGATGAGGGTGGCATGGTCCTGAAGTTTTCGCCAGCCACAAGATCCTTTTGGAGTAGCTGTGGCAGAGGCCCGCTGGCTCTCCCAGGGAGCCATGTTTGCCACCACCCGGTAATGAACAGATTCTCCCCTAAGGTATGGTGGCGCTGGCTTCCCCCAGCAGCTCCATGACCCAGGTTGCACTCGGCAGCTACCCTCTCCTGAGGTCAGGTGAGTCCGGCTGTGGGTTTGCTTGGGAGGCCCCGCCACGTTCCCAGTTGCCTTTTGCTGTCCAGCCCCAGCCACCCGGCCTGCAGTACCTCACGCCCCAGCCCACGTGCAGAGCAGAGGCCTCAGTGGGGACTGAACCTGCCGGGCTCCCTGTGTTGGCCTCCGTTCCTCTTGCTGAAGCTCTGATGGCTATGGGGTTCCCCGGAGTTCACACACACAGACCTCAGAGAGGAGGGGACACGCCCGGGACCAGGCACCACCGTCTGGTCACCCGTTGCCATCAGCCTCTCAGATGTTTTTCCGAGATTAAAATGGAGAGGTGATGTGCCAGGTTGCCTGTTATTGCTGTCTTTCCTCTGGGTTTGGGGTTTGCGGATAGGTGGCCCCCTGGGCTTGGGGTGGGGGGTGCATGAAGAGAGGCTACACTGAGTCTCTGCTGCCAGGAGCCTTTCCCTCCCGGGCTTCCTGCCCCTGCCCTTGGGGCACAGCAACAGTATTTCTTCAGGTACCTTTAAAGCATGTTCCCCGTGCTTCCCCAAGGGAGGGTCTCTGAGGGCTGTGAACTGCCAACAGATGTCCCACTGGGTGGGGAGGGTGACCCCAGGTGCTGTCAACCTGCCCCACTGGTGACAGTGCTCACCCCAGCCCACCAGAACCTTCTGGGTCTCTGACCCGATTCATCATCTAACAAAGGAACCAGCTTCCATCTTTGCCCAGCAGCCCAGGGTACGTGGCTCCACGGATGTCCTGGGGCAGCAGCAAGGACAGACCTTGGGCTGGTGTCGCATGCCCTTGACACTGCGGTCCAGCAACTGCCCTAGGACCTGGCATGCGAAGGTCCAAAGGTTGCCGCACAGGAGGGAGACCAGGTAATTCCCCCAAGGGCAAACTGAAGACTTGTCTTTTGAGATGAGTTCTGGCTGTTTTTAGCCACAGAAGGCAACTAGGGAACCACTCCTGCCTTTCTGAGCCGAGGGCACCTGATTTCTAACGTTCCTCCTTGAGCCAGGCTGTGGAGTGGCTCGCAGGTCTGCAGATGCAGCACAGTCACTTTTGCCTCAAGTTCTGACCCAAGCGTGAGCCCCCTCATGTCTGCAAAACGACCCTGTAGGTGCCTCGTGTCTTGGAGAAGCAGTCTGTACTAGTGATGGGGTTGGGGGGAGAGGGCGCCATAACCATCAGACAAACCAGTCAGTGGCTGCAAGATGCAAACGACAGGGCACCCCCAGAGATCAGCCCCTGTCTGGGGGACAGAGCAGTCCCGGAGGCAGCCTGGCACCTTCCCCTCTGGGCTGCCTTGCTTGCTCCCTGGAGCGAGAGACTGCCCAGCAACAGTCCCATTCTTGCCTTAAAACTGGAGAGAGGAATCTAGTATTTGCACTTAGCAAAAGATTTTAAAACTTAAAAAAATGTGCATGACCTGTCACTTTGTATAAAAATAGCAAAAAACGATTAGTTTACTAAATTCTTTACCTTCTGGTAGTAAAAATACATAAAATAATTGTTTAAACTACTGTGTTATGTAAAAAGCCTGTACCATATGTAACTTGGTTTTTTGTAAATAAATGTTTGTGCAGACTGCTCTCTGGTTTAGTTTCTCCACACGGCCTGACCAGGCAGGCCCCACGACCCCACAGAGTTAGGGGCTGCTCAGACTGAAAGCCAGCGGATTCCAGGGGAGTGATAACACTTCATGTAAAACTGCTCACCCAGAGCGGAGGTCGGGATGCTGCTGGAGAGCTGCAG
Source organism: Lipotes vexillifer (assembly GCF_000442215.2). Taxonomy (NCBI): domain Eukaryota; kingdom Metazoa; phylum Chordata; class Mammalia; order Artiodactyla; family Lipotidae; genus Lipotes; species Lipotes vexillifer. Next base: position 302,500 of record NW_006771655.1, read on the forward strand.
GACCCGATCCCAAAGGAGCCCCGAGGGGCTGGGCCTGCTCAGGAGGAAGATCAGGTGATCCATTATGCTAACCCTGCCTGGGTGGCTGCCCAGGTCGGGTTGGGCACAAAGGGGTTTTTTTAATTTGTTTTTCAGTACAGAATCCCCTTCAAGAAAGTACGGTCAGCCCCTCTTCCAGGCCCCTGCAGCAAGCCACTGACTCGGCCCTGGAGGTGGATGCAAAAGGGAGAAACCTCACTCAGACAGGAGGCCAGTCCTGAGAACAGGGAGCCCCTAGGCAGTGAAGCTGCAGGTACACCCCCTTCCACACACTTCCTGCCACCTGCCAGGCCTGGAGGGTACGCTGGGCACGGCGGACCACAGCACGCTCGGGCTCAGATGTTGAGGAAACGCTATCCTCTTCTCCACTTGCAACTTTTTACTGAGTGACTTTTTTTTTTTCAATTGCACGTCTGAAAAAGGTGTACTGAAGTAAACCCAAGACAAAAGTTACTTGCATTACCAGCTTCTAAATCGGTGTATTTTAAAATTTACCCATGCCATCTAGTTCTTGTTCCTGTACGTGTTCCATATTTACGTATTTGCAGCAATATCATAGACTACTCTACAGTTTCCATCAGTAGATAAGTAATGTTTTTGCCCCGCAATCTGCTACCATCTTTTTTTCCCATCCTCCATTCAAGTAACCAGAGTCACATTCCTCCCTCTTTACCCCACTCGCCCTCCAGCACATTTCAACATGCACCTGCTCATCAGGACTCTGGGCCTTTGTTGTTACAAAAGTGGTTTCATACTTTTGGCTGAAACTCACTTTTCCCTCTTTGCAGACCTTTGACCCAGGTCTGTGGGTCAACATAGCTCTAATTTGTGCCTTTTATGCCTTCCATGATATTTCTTTGTATATATTTGCCAACCATCGCCCCATTAAAGAAAATTTGGATGCTTGCGATGTCTTGCCACCACACACACCACCTCAGTGAACATTCCCTTTGATGTTGCAATAGGTAAATTTCCAGCAGTGGAGTTGTGAATCAAAGAATGGGGTGTGTGTATGTGTTTTTTTTTGTTTTTTTTTTGAAGTATAGTTGATTTACAATGTTGTGTTAGTTTCAGGTGTACAGCAAAGTGATCTGGTTATACATATATATATCTAGATTTTTAAAATTTTTTTCCATTATGCTTTTTTCCCATACTCCCAGTTTATCCCCCACCGCCTTCCCCTTTGGTAACCATAAGTTTGTTTTCTGTGTCTGTGAGTCTGTTTCTGTTTCATAAATAAGTTCATTTGTACTATTTTTTAGATTCCACATATAAGTGATATCATATGATTGTCTTTCTGTCTTACTTCACTTAGTATGATAATCTCTAGGTTCATCCATGTTGCTGCAAGTGGCATTATTTCATTATTTTTTATGGCTGAGTAGTATCCATTGTATATATGTACCACATCTTCCTTATCCATTCATCTGTCGATGGACACTCAGGTTGCTTCCATGTCTTGGCTGTTGTAATTGATGCTGCTAAGAATGTTGGGGTGCATGTATCTTTTCGAATTAGAGTTTTTGCCTTTTCTAGATATAACCCCAGGACTGGGATTGCTGGGTCATATGGTAACTCTATTTTAAGTTTTTTAAGGAACCTCCATACTGTTTTCCATAGTAGCTGCACCAATTTACATTCCTGCCAACAGTGTAGGAGGGCTTCCTTTTCTCCAGGTATATTTCAGTAGCTTTGCCAGATTCCTCTCCTGCAAAGCAGTGTCAACCCACCACAGGTGAGAGCCTTTGGCTGTGCTCTTGCCCCTCATTGGCACATCTTTGTGACCATGGTCCACCCTGCTGTCCTAAGACATGCCCTCTGTAATCTGACCTCATGGAGACATCACTTCTATTTTCACCTCTTTCTTTTGGTAAAACTGCTTTTCGGTCAGGAGCATTTGTCATTGTAATGTCCAAACTTTTATTTTTTCCATCCTTAAAAAGTGTCTTTTTTTAATAAATATATTTGCCAGTTGTAAATGTTTTTAAATGGAAAAAAAATTGAAAACACAGAAAAGTATAAAGAAGTGCTTTGTTACCCAAAGGTAACTACTAATAATATTTTGATGTTTCCTTCCAGTGTATTTTTTTTCTGTGATATATATGGTGTATTTCACAAAACCAGTAAGCCAGATGTGCAGATTTTCAGTCTATCTTGAGCAGTAACAAGGTACGTATGAGCAAGTGCTTCTGAAACATGATTTTTAATTAGCTCCTTGTTTTATAACCTCTTGCTGCAGGCTCTGTTAGCATTCTCTTTGGGCTTATTAAAATCTCTTTCCTGAAGGCTGGTGCACAGCCAACCCTCCCCAGCCTGCTGGCCCTTTGTTCCCATGACCCCTGGTGGGAAATGGTCACATCTAAATCCCCATCTGTGTCATCCCTCTTAGTCAGGATTATGTTGGAGAACCAGTGCCTCTCCCTTCATCAGCACATTTTTGGCAAGGACTGATCCTTTTGGCAGAACTGATCACTGGCTTGGCTTGGCTTTGCCTTAGAAGGTGCCAGTTAAAACCCTTGCGGCATTTGTTGAGACGTGGATGGATCTAGAGACTGTCATACAGAGTGATGTAAATCAGAAAGAGAAAAATATCGTATATTAACGCATATATGTGGAACCTAGAAAAATGGTACAGATGAACCGGTTTGCAGGGCAGAAATTAAGACACAGATGTAGAGACCAAACGTATGGTCACCAAGGGGGTAAAGTCGGGGGGGGGGGGGGGGTGTGATGAATTGGGCGATTGGGATTGACATGTGTACATTGATGTGTATAAAATTGATGACTAGGGGCTTCCCTGGTGGCACAGTGGTTGAGTCCGCCTGCCGATGCAGGGGACAGGGGTTGGTGCCCTGGACCGGGAGATTCCCACATGCCGCGGAGCGACTGAGCCCTTGAGCCATGGCCGCTGAGCCTGCGCGTCCGGAGCCTGTGCTCCGCAACGGGAGAGGCCACAACAGTGAGAGGCCCACGTACCGCCAAAAAAAAATTGATGACTAATAACCTGCTGTATAAAAAATAAAACCCTTGCGGCACTGAAACCATGCCCCACGCCCTGCACACAATGGGCACCTGTGCACGCGCCACTAAATGGTACAGGCTTAGGCTGGGCCTCAGGAAGGCGCCACTCAACTGGGTGGGCTTGGGCTGTCAGGCTTCCCAGCAGTGGTGACAAAAAACATGCCACTAGAACACCAGACCACGGGAACAGAAGACGCAGCAGGAGGCTCCCATGGGCTGGGGAGGTGGCCTAGAGGAGGTGCCTTCAGCCAAGAGGGTGGGGAAAGACCCCAACCTGGCTCCTCTTCATCGCCTGGGACTTGTCAGTAGGTTGGGTGCGGCGACAGGGGGAGTAGCCTCCTGCCCCGCCGAGCCCTCTCTCCGGCCCTCTGGTTACTGGACGTCGGGTAGCAGACCCGGTGCTGTCCTTCCTCCCTTCCCCTCCAAGACCCCACCAGGGCCCAACCGAGCTTCTCCCGCCCCGGAGCCAGCGGCCCCCTTCCCCCCGCCGCTGCTCCACCCGATCCTCCGCGGCCTCGGCAGCAGGAAACCACCCCGAGCAAGAGAGCGCAATGGCTAGAAACCGCCGCAGGCAGCTTTGAGCTCTGCTGCGGTTTGTCTGAGACTGCAGCCCTGTAGATGGCCTCCCAGGGCCCCTCGCCCCTAGCGGCTCGAGCTTCCCCTCAGCACGACGGGCGACGGCTGTCAAGGGCTCCCCGGGGCCAGCGCACACAAACCACCTCGCGCAGCGCCCAGCGTGCCCCGAACCAAGTCCTGTGGCCCCCTGTGCGCGGCTTGCCTCTCACAGCTGGAAGAGGCGCCTGGCGGGGGGACTGTGGCCGCAGCCGTCTTAAGTGGCTCTGTCCCTCCTTTCTTTGTTGGCCCCAAGTCTGGTCCTCTCTGTCTCTCTCTCTTCCCCTCGCACTCTTTACTCATTTCTATCGCGTTTAAGGCCACTTACCAAAAATACATGTGATATAAAAACAAACAGAGAAACCAAATTGGAACAAAAGCGAAGCTATGATTATAAAATGAACACAGCCCAGAGTTAGGGCTCTGAATGCACCTCCACCAGGCGTCCTTGCCCAGTCTTCAAAGGCAGCTTCACCTCGCATGCTGAAACGCATGAGTTATAAGGGTCACTGTCTCTCTAAGATGGAGACATGCCCATAGCTCAAGGGAAGGGCACTCTGCAGGCAGAGGCACATCTCTGCGACCTGCTGGAGGCCCGGCTGCCCCTGTCCCAGGCACCCTGGGGGCCAAGCCTGCTCACAGCCTCAGACCTCGGGGAAGCTGACACCTCCCCCACAGACATATCCTTTCTCTCCCTTCTGATGGGGAGTAAGGCCAAAAAAGAAGCCTAGAGCGACCTTGAAGCTGGGCGTTCCTACCCAGCTCTGCCATTTCCTGCCTCTGAGACACAGCCCAGTCCCCTGATCTCTATCCTCATGAGGCACTGACCATCTTTGATTGATTCCCTACCTTTGGAATATTTTCCACAGCGCCTGCCTCCCTGAAATCCCAGGAGCACCATTCTGCCCAGCTCAACATCTCCAGCACCAGTTCAGGGTCTGGGGTGCTCAGGCAGTAACTGTTGGAAGAAGAAATCTGTGAAATGAAGATAAAAAGACCCACCTCAGAAGAGGGATGTAGGGCATCAAATGAGATAGTGCATGTGAAGATGCAGTCTGACCCACAGAAACCACACAAATGTTACCTTCATTGTTTTTAGAATCAGAAAATGTGGGTGAGCGTTCCTTCCACTACTGGTATGGTGGGCAAGTCACCTGCCAGCCAGAGCATCAACTCCCCCGTCTGTAAAGTGGAGGGGTTGGCTGGGTAGCCTGAAAAGCCCTCCCTGCTCTAGTGGGCTGGGATTTTACAGGTGTCCTGATGATGCAGATATCAAGAGCTGGGGTTATAAATCTACAGAGATGTTTCCCTAGAATGTGTTTAATACAATGATAATTTAGCATTATTCATAAATAGCCAAAAAGTGGAAACAATCCAAATGTCCATCATCTGATGAATGGATAAACAAAATGGGGTCTATCCATACAATGGGATATTATTTGGCCATACAAGAAAGAAGTCCTGACACCTCCGACAATGTGGATAAATCTTGACAACATTATGCTAAGTGAAAGAAGCCAAACACAAAAGGCTGCGGATTGTGTGATTTCATTTATATGAATCAGCAAACCTATATAGACAAAAAGTAGATTAGTGGTTGCTTAGGGTTGGAGGGGGCCATGGAGGGATAGGGGGTGACAGCTAAAGAGTGCGTGCCCTCTGCATTTGGAGCAAAGAGTCTTAACCACTGGACCGCCAGAGAAGTCCCTACAGTCTTTCATTTTGAGGTGATGAATTTATGGTATGTGAATTATCACATAATAAAGCTGCTATTTAAAAAAACGGAGAAGGAGAAGCAAGAGGAAGGAGGGGGGGGGAGGGAGGGAGAGAGGGAGGGAGGGAGGGAGGGGAGAAATACCACTTCTGGCCATGTGGAGTAACGAGGATGACTGGATTTACCCTTGCCCCTTAAATAACTAAAAAATCAGACAAAATATATGAAACAGTAGTCTTCAGACAGTGGACAACAGGAGCAAAATCAGTGACCCCTGAGACAAGAGAAACAAATGAGGTGAACTCTACAATTTCCCAGCTTCCTTTCTGGAGAGTTTTCCAGGCTGCGGCACAGGAACAGGAAGCCCTGGCGGAGACCAGTGGACTCCCAGAGTTGAGGAGAGTTGAGAATTTGGTGAGACCGAGAGTCCACAGAGCAAAAGAGCAGAAAAGAGGGGAGAGCTGCTCTAGGGGTCTGCAGAGGGGCCTCTGTCTTCAGCTGACAATTGACGAGTTAATGCATGTGAGGACCCGGTGCCAGGCCAGGAAATAACCAGCAGAAAGAAGCAGACTAAACGACCCACAAAGGCCACACAGCACTGGGAATAGTTCATGTTCCCCACAGCAGAGCAAAGAATCTAAGTGCATGGATCAGGGCTAGAATTCTCGGATGTCGCCGCCATAGTGGGCATGAAAGGCTGAAGGGCTGCTTTGGCCCCAGACTTAAAAGCAAGCCTCCAAACGATCAAGCTGTTCCAAGTACTTTAACTTCAACCCAGAGCAAAAACATATGAAGCTAACAGACATTAAAAGAAACACGCAAGAAATTCGGACTTCCCTGGTGGTCCAGCGGTTAAGAATCCACCTTCCAACGCAGGGGACGCGGGTTCGATCGACCCCTGGTCAGAGAACTAAGATCCCACATGCCACAGGGCCACTAAGCCCATGTCACAACTAGAGAGCCTGCATGCCACAGCTAGGTAGCCCACATGCCACAACTAGAGAGAAGCCTGACTGCCACAACTAAGACCCAACACAGCCAATAATTAATTAATTAAAATATTTTTAAAAAGAAAAGAGATCCAGCATACAACAACATGAAAATCTAAATATCTGTCATCCAATCAAAAATTACAAGGCATGCAATGAAGCAGGAAGATACAACCCATATTAAGGACGGAAGAAAATGAGTCACTAGAAACAAGAAGATACAGTTAGTAGACAAGGACATTAAAAACAGCTATTATAAATAGATGTAAATCGATTCCCTCAAGAAGGCAAAAGAAAACATGAGCATGATAAAAAAAAAAAAGGGTGGGAGGAAACCCACCCAAATTAAACTTCTAAAGATGAAACTATACAATGTTTTATATTTTTAAAAAACTACCCTGTGTGGAATTAATAACAGATTAGATACTACAGGGGAAAAAAGAAAAAAAAAAAAAAAAAAAAAAAAAAAAAGGTTACTGAACTTGAAGACAGCAATAGAAACTATCCAAAACAAAGAAACACACACACACACACACAAAAAGAGTGAAGAAAATAAACAGAAGGGGAAGAGAGCCAGACAGGGCACAGCCTACACCCTCAAAGAGGACAGCCTCTATGGGGAGGACCTTGGCCCAAGTAAGTGAGGGGACTGGCTGACCATCAGCCACCTTGGAGCCCCCTTGAGCACATCTGGAGCTGCAGGGACCCAGGGCCTCCTTGATTACCAGCTCTTTTTCTTTTTTCTTTTTTTTTTAAATAAATGTATTTATTTTATTTTTATTTTTGGCTGTGTTGGGTCTTTGTTGCTGTGCACGGGCTTTCTCTACTTGCAGCAAGCGGGGGCTACTCTTAGTTGTGGTGCACTGGCTTCTTCTTCAGTGACTACTCTTGTTGCAGGGCACTGGCTCTAGGCGTGCAGGCTTCAGTAGTTGTGGCACACAGGCTCAGTAGTTGTGGCTTGCAGGCTCTAGAGTGCAGGTTCAGTAGTTGTGGCGCATGGGCTTAGTTGCTCGGAGGCATGTGGGATCTTCCCAGACCAGGGCTCGAACCCGTGTCCCCTGCATCGGCAGGCGGATTCTTAACCACTGCACCACCAGGGAAGTCCTGGTTACCAGCTCTTTGATGAGACTTTATCTGGAGCCCTGGAAGATGTACATGGTTTTTATTTACACCCCTCAAATCTGCCAGTGGTGCTTTGGGAAAGGAGGAAGCCCAGCAGGCAGGAGCCCCCTGGGCCAGACACCCTGTGTTCCCAGTTAGCAGACTAACCCGAGCACAGTGCTGATGGCACACACCAACACACATAGGACCCGGGTTCTCACCTCTCAGCTTGGCAAGAAGCTTCAAGAGTGATTCCATCCACGTTGGGAAAAGTGTAAAGAAACACCCACAGCTGGGCAGGGGCCGGGGAGGAGCGTCTTTTGGGGAGGCCATCAGACTACATCTATCAAAATGTCAAGTGACCCAAGAATTTTAATCCTTCCAGGAATTTACCCCAGAGACTTGTAAAAAGGATCCTACCCACCGTTGTTCCATTCAGCCATGTTTGTGCCAGTCATGACAGATGAGAAGGGATGTGAACGTCCATGAGCAGGGGACGAGGTAGATAAGACAGGATGTCACAGGGCTGAGCATGAGAAGACAGAGTGAGGTCTGTCTGGGCAGATAAGGAAAACCGGCATGTGTTAGGTGACAAGTGAAGGGACGGAGCAGTGGACGCATACGATGCTGCATGTGTCAAAAAATAAAATAAAACCTTTGTGCACCATTGCTGGGAATGTAAAATGGTGCAGCCGCTATGGAAAACATGATGGCAGTTCCTCAAATCATTAAAATTAGAATGGCCAATTCCACTTCTGGGTCTATGCCCAAAAGAATTGAAAGCAGGGCTTCCCTGGTGGCGCAGTGGTTAGGAGTCCGCCTGCCAATGCAGGGGACACGGGTTTGATCCCTGGTCCGGGAGGGTCCCACATGCCGCGGAGCAACTAAGCCCATGGGCCACAACTACTGAGCCTGCGCTCTAGAGCCTGTGCTCCGCAACAAGAGAAGCCACCGCAATGAGAAGCCTACGTACCACAACGAGGAGTAGCCCCCGCTCTCTGCAACTAGAGAAAGACCACAAGCAGCAACGAAGACCCAATGCAGCCAAAAATAAATAAATAAATAATTTTAAAATTAAAAAAAAAAAAAGGAAAGCAGGGGGGCTTCCCTGGCAGTCCAGTGGTTAAGAATCCACACTTCCTCTGCAGGGGGCATGGGTTCGATCCCTGGTCGGGGAACTAAGATCTCACATGCCATGCCATGCAGCCAAAGAGAAAAAAAAGAATTGAAAGCAGGATCTTGTACACCTATGTTCATAGCAGCATTATTCACAATAGCCAATAGATGGAAGCAACCAAAATGTCCACTGACAGATGAGGCATATCAATACAATGGAATAGTATTCAGCCTTAAAACGGAAGGAAATTCTGGCACATGCTACAGCATGGATGAACTTTGAGGCCATTATGCTGAGTGAAATAAGCCAGTCACAAAAGGACAAATACTGTATGATTCCACTTAGATGAGGTCCCTACAGTATCACATTCATAGAGACAGCATAAGGGTGGGTGCCAGGGGCTGGGGGTGGGGGGGGACGGAGTATCAGTTTTACAAGATGAAGAGTTCTGGAGATTACGGTGGCGATTAGATGATGGCACAACAATGGATATTCCTAACATCGCTGAACCATTAGAAATGGTTAAGATGGCAGCTTTTGTGCTAGTGTATTTTACCACAATTAAAAGTTATTTAATTAATTAATTGGAATAAAATAAATACAACAGGGGTCATGATAATAAATGCATGACAACATAGGCCGTAGCAGCCATGTCAGTGCCCTCACATATCCCCTCGGCTCCCCCTCTGCAGCAGAGGTGCTGCCTTCGAACCCCCGCGCCACCCTCTGCCCCCGCCCAGCAGTCCGTCAGCTGCAGGCATGCATCCGTCCTGTCCACACAGGGGAAGTCCAGAGTACAGCTTGGAGCTCTGGAAAGCAGCCCACCATGATGGAGAGGTTTGGTGGTGACAGGCCTGCGTCCCTGCTCCTCAGGGAAGGCTCTGCAGTGTGTTGTCCTGATCTCCTGGACCACCCAGAGGGGTTCAGGGCCCGGTGCCCACGGTGCTGCCCTGCCATTGCCTTCCTTCTCCCCTCCTCTCCCTGTCCCCAGGTCACCTCCAAAGTAGTCACTTGGCCTGAACGCTTGTATCCATCTGTTTCTGGGAGAACTGATGACTTTGAGTGCCTGTGTGCCTGCACATACTTGACATGTTTGTTGATTTTTTTTTTTCTTTTTTTGGCCATGCTGTGCGGCATGTGGGATCTTCCCCAACCAGGGATCAAACCCGCGTCCCCTGCAGTGGAAGCATGGAGTCTTAACCACTGGATATCCAGGGAAGTCCTGTTATGTTTGTTGATTTTTTTATTTAAGCATAATTGACTTACAACGTTATGTTGGTTTCAGGTGTACAACATAGTGTACATTAGATTATACATATACATAGTATACATTACACTAATGTACTATATATGTTACAAAATGATCACCACAAGTCTGGTTACCATCTGTCACCATACAAAGTTATTACAATATTATTGACTATATTCCCTATGCTGTACATTTCATTCTGGTGATATTTATTTTGTAACTGGAAGTTTGTACCTCTAAATCCCCTTCACCTATTTCACTCATCCCCCCAATCCCTCCCTTCTGGCAACCACCTATTTGTTCCCTGTGTCTGAGTCTGTTTGTTTTGTTATGTTTGCTCATTTGTTTTGTTTTTTAGATTCCACATATAAGTGAAATCATATGGTATTCGTCTTTGACTTATTTCACTTAGCATAATACCTAGGCCCAGCCTCATTGTCGCAAATGGCAAGATTTCATTCTTTTTTATGGCTGAGCAGTATTCCGTTGTGTGTGTGTGTGTGTGTGTGTGTGTGTGTGTGTGTGTGTGTGTGTATCACATATTCTTTATCCATTTTTATCCATTCATCTATTGATGGGCACTTAGGTTGTCTTTATATCTTTTTGTGTGTGTGTGTGTGGTACACGGGCCTCTCACTGTTGTGGCCTCTCCCGTTGTGGGGCACAGGCTCCGGACACGCAGGCACAGCGGCCATGGCTCACGGGCCTAGCCGCTCCGCGGCATGTGGGATCTTCCCGGACCGGGGCACAAACCCGTGTCCCCTGCATCAGCAGGCGGACTCTCAACCACTGCGCCACCAAGGAAGCCCTGTCTTTATATCTTGACTACTATAAATAATGCTGCTATGAACATTGAGGTAGATGTATCTTTTCGAATTAGTGGGGGTTTTTTAAATAAATTTATTTATTTATTTGTGGTTGCGTTGGGTCTTTGTTGCTGCACGCGGGCTTTCTCTAGTTGTGGCGAGTGGGGGCTACTCTTCAGTGTGGTGTGCTGGCCTCTCATTGCAGTGGCCTCTCTTGGTGCGGAGCACAGGCTCTAGGTGTGCGGGCTTCAGTAGTTGTGGCACGTGGGCTCAGTAGCTGTGGCTCACGGACCCAGTTGTTCCACGGCATGTGGGAATCTTCCCGGACCAGGGCCCGAACCCGTGACCCCTGCACTGGCAGGCTGATTCCCAACCACTGCACCATCAGGGAAGCCCCTCGATTTAGAGATTTTTGGGTAAATACCCAGGAGTGGGATTGCTGGATCATATGGTAGTTCTATTTTTAGTTTTTTGAGGACCCTCCATACTGTTTTCCATAGTGGCTGCACCAATTTACATTCTCACCAACAGTGCACGAGGCTTCCCTTTTCTCTAAAATTCCTCTCCAACAATTGTTATTTGTTGTCATTTGGAGAATAGCCGTTCTGACAGGTGTGAGGTGGTATCTCATTTTGACTTTGATTTGTATTTCCACCTGTTAGGTTTTTATGTAAAAATTCCAGTTGCACCACGAACTGGGTGTGTGACCTTGAGCAAGTTACTTAACCTCTCTGTGCCTCAATTTCTGCACCAGTAAGTGGAACAACAACAGTACCTACCATGCGGGGCTGTTATAAGGTCTGTATTAATTTCCTGGGGCCACCGTTACAAAGTACCACAGGCTGGGCAGCTTAAACAAAAACATATATTAGCTCACAGTTCTGGAAGCCAGAAGTCTGAGATCAAGGTATCAGCAGAGTTGATGTCTCCTGGGCCTCTCTCCTTGGCTTGCAGACAGCTGTTTTCTCCCTCTGTCCTCACATGGTCATCCCTCTGTGCCCGTCTGTGTTCTAATCCCCTCCTCTTTTTTTTTTTTTTTTGGCTGCGTTGGGTCTTCGTTGCTGCACGCAGACTTTTCTCTAGTTGTGGCCACTGGGTGCTACTCTTCCTTGCGGTGCGCAGTCTTCTCATTGCGGTGGCTTCTCTTGTTGTGGAGCATGGGCACAGGCTCAGTAGTTGCGGCACACTGGCTCTAGAGTGCAGGCTCAGTAGTTGCGGCGCACAGGCTTAGATGCTCCGCGGCATGTAGGATCTTCCCAGACCAGGGCTCAAACCGGTGTCCCCTGCATTGGCAGGCGGATTCTTAACCCCTGCGCCACCAGGGAAGTCCCTAATCCCCTCCTCTTATAAGGATACCAGTCATATTGGAGTAGGGCCCACCCCAATGACCTCATTTAATTTTAATCACCTCTTTAAACACCCGATCTCCACAAACAGTCACATTCTGAGGTACTGGGAGTTAGGACCTCATCATTTGAATTTGGTGGGGACACAATTCAGCCCATCATAAGGACTAAGTGAGGTAATAAAGGGCTTTGTACCTGGCACATAGTAAGGGCTATATTCCTTAAATAAAAAATAAGATTTTCTGGGGGCTGACCTGGTGGCGCAGTAGTTGAGAGTCCACCTGCCGATGCAGGGGACACAGGTTCGTGCCCCGGTCTGGGAAGATCCCACGTGCTGCAGAGCAGCTGGGCCCGTGAGCCATGGCCGCTGAGCCTGCGCGTCCGGAGCCTGTGCTCCGCAGCGGGAGAGGCCACAACAGTGAGAGGCCCACGTACCGGAAAAAAAAAAAAAAAAAAGATTTTCTGGAAGAGTATAAGTAACTTCAGTGTTACCTCTGGGGGGAGGACTGGGGCTGGGGCACCCTTTGACTTTATACTCTAGGTATTTATTCTCTTAATTCTTTTTTTTAATACTTACTTATTTATTTGGCTGCGATGGGTCTTAGTTGCCGCATACGGGATCTTTAGTTGTGGCATGCAGGATCTAGTTCCCTGATCAGGGATCCAACCCGGCCCCTGCATTGGGAGTAAGGAGTCTTAACTGCTGGACCACCAGGGAAGTCCCTATTCTCTTAATTCTTTTTTTCTTAAATAAATTTTTTTTTTTTTTTTTTTTTTTTTTGCGGTACGCGGGCCTCTCACTGTTGTGGCCTCTCCCGTTGCGGAGCACAGGCTCCGGACGCGCAGGCTCAGCGGCCATGGCTCACGGGCCCAGCCGCTCCGCGGCATGTGGGATCTTCCCGGACCGGGGCACGAACCCGCATCCCCTGCATCAGCAGGCGGACTCTCAACCACTGCGCCACCAGGGAAGCCCTTATTTATTTATTTTTTTTGACTGCATTGGGTTTTCTTTGCTGTGCGCAGGCTTTCTCTAGTTGTGGTGAGCATGGACTACTGTTCGTTGCGGTGCACGGGCTTCCCATTGTGGTGGCTTCTCTTGTTGCAAAGCACGGGCTCTAGGCGCGAGGGCTTCAGTAGTTGTGGCTCGCGGGCTCTAGAGTGCAGTCTCAGTAGTTGTGATGCACGGGCTTAGTTGCTCTGTGGCATGTGGGATCTTCCCGGACTAGGGCTTGAACCTGTGTCCCCTGCATTGGCAGGCAGATTCTTAAGCACTGTGCCACCAGGGAAGTCCCTCTCTTAATTCTTAAAGTAACAATAATGATAGTAATAGTAAACCTTTCAGAGCAGCTTGCCCAGTTCCAGGTTCCTGGAAGGTGGGTTTCCCTTCCCCTTCTGGAGGTCAGGGCTGGATTGGGGGGAGGGGGCGGGGAGAGGAGAGCAATTTCTCTTCCCCCCCATCTCCTCACGGAGAATCAGCCTCCTCCTGGTTAAGTTCAGGGGCCCACTAAAGGGCTGGGGCTTCAGGCCAAGTGCTCAGCTCCAGCCCACCCTCGCCAGGCCTGAGCCCCTCCTCCAGGCCTCCTTCTGCCTGGGGAGACCCCATCTGTTCCCTTCTCCTTTCGCTGCCCCAGAGGTCTCAGAGGCCCTCCCCCATCAGACAGTCTTGAGGTCCATGGGACCAGCTGTCCATCACTCAAATGAGGGAAACTGAGGCCAGAGGGTCCCCAGGAAGTCCAAAGTGGCAGGAGTCCCTTTGTAGCCTCACCTACCTTACACTTCAGTGTGAGATATGAGCCCCAAGGTCACTGGAGGTCACCTCTCATACTTCTCAATTCTGGCAGAGGCCCTGGAGGAAGCAGGGCCCAGCCAGGTCTGGGATATCCTCCACTGAGGTCTCCCCAGAAATGAACAGGGGAGGAGCCTGAGCTGCGGAGGGCAGGGGGCTTGAAGTGTCCTGTGGAGATGCACCTGGGAAGTTCAGAGGCTTCCCCCCACCAGGGGGGACCACCTGTATCCTCCTGGGTGGGGCTGGAGCCCCCAGCAGGGCTTGGGGTCCCACCCCAAGACGGACCTAAAGGACCAACCTGTGGAGATCCCAGTTTACTCTGGCCAGGCTACATCCTGGGGACGGCAGCTGCCTCCAGCTGCCCGGCCTCCGGCAGTCCTGCCCCCTAACAGGGGAAAAACC
>NW_006771655.1:316691-317829 GCF_000442215.2 Lipotes vexillifer
ACGGAAGGGAGGAAGGGCTGCCTCTCCTTCCTGTTTTCTTCCTTACAAGTTTAATTGAATGTTTTTCCTTCTGACATGATCTTTTAGGCTCACAATTAACCCAAACGAGTAGCTTGGAGCACTGGCTGCAGCTGCCCAGACTCACTGGGCATTTCTCTAGGCCTTGATGTCCCCATCTGAGCAATGGGAGCCTGGACTCTTGCTGACCCTCCATGGCAGGCTTGGGGGTAACCCAGCCTCAAAACTGTGGGGCCCACTGGCCCCTGACCCAGCTGGAGGTGAGAGGAGCTGCCAGTCAGGGTCTGGGAAAACTGAGGGGAACGGAGTCCCCAGGCACAGTGGTTGGAAGCCTGTGGGCTGAGTCAATGCAGGCTGGTGAGCAAACCGTAAGCTCTTTGTTCCTGTGGGCTGGTCCGTGTGCCTGTGCCTGCGTCCACGTATGTCTCTATGTGCATGTGTGTTGTGTGTGCACTGGGCTCCTGTACATGCCTGCATGTGTTCCTGTGTGCACTCACCCATGCATGTACACAAGCCCGTGTGCATGTGTGCAGGATCACACAGTGACCCTTGTGAACTGGGAATCGCTGAGGAAGAACTGTATCCTTTGCTCTGGAATCTGAGCCCTGGGGGCCCCAGAGCCAATTCTGACGGGGGGCACCTTTCGACCAGGGCATGGGGAGTCCCGGTGCGTGCGCAGGAGTGAATCTGGTGGTCCCCACGGTGCTCCATTTGCGCCCACGGGAGTGTCTGCCGCCTTTCGGTAACGCCCGTCGCCTCCACGTGGGCAAGAGACAATGACCTCACTCAAATCCACTCTTCATCCGGGACCCAACCAGGCCCCGCCCCAAGGTTCCTCCCACCTGACCTTTGCTTGTGCGGTTCCCTTGCCCTGGTTGCCCTTCCTGTCCCTAGTATTGGGTTAGGCCCCCCTCCTCCCTAGGTGTGATCACATCCCCCACCAGCCTTTGCGCCTCATTCGCGGGGTGTGTGTGGGGCGGGGGAATAAGCCCCCGTAACACGCAGCCACTTGCTCTGCGCCCATTTTTGCAGAACGCGTGGAATTCAGAATCAGTGCCTGGGCCTGGCTGGGAGGATGCGGGGAGGGGTGCCTGCATCATTCCAGGACAGGTCATTCCTG
>NW_006771655.1:317879-326446 GCF_000442215.2 Lipotes vexillifer
TCCTGCTCCTGGGCAGGCGCCCACCCCGGGCACCGAAGGGAACCACCTCGCTCAACCTCGCTCAACTGCCCAACTGGGGACCCCTCCCTGAGCCCCTTCCAGTGCATCCCCATCCCTACAGTCTGGAGGAGATTGGCTCCGGAGGACTCATCTGTTCCCTTCCACGTCACTGAGACTTTTCTGGCTTCCAGCCTGGCTTTAACAGTGGTGGAGGGTTGGCCGCCAGAACCCCACTGAGAGCCCGACGTCCCTTTGTAGCCGCCATCTGTGCTTGTCAATCTCGAGACTCCCGCCCCCAGGGACCACCAATCACAGCGCAGGCATCCCAGTTTCGTCATCAGCAGCCAATCAGCGCTTCTGCTGACGGCTCAGGCCCCTCTGGTCCCGCTGCCCCCTAAAGACGGCCACACGCCCAAGTCCATCTTCAATCACCGCCTACTTACTGGACACCCATGGGGCACCCCGTTCCACCCTCAAAGCTCTGTCTCGCTACTCTGAACCTCAGTCTCGTCCTCTGTAAGATGGGAACAGGTATGCTCTGGGTAACATGATTCGCACAGAAGGCCCCAACCCAGTGCCTGCCTCTCTGGAGTCCCTGCAGGGCTGACCACCTGGAGGTCTGCCAGGAGCCACGACCACAGGGTGGGCTCAGGACCCAGGTCCCCCCTCAAGGTTGGAAACTTCCTCAGCTTCTTATCTGCCAAGTAAGAGAAGTGCCTCCCCTCCACCCCAAGCTGGGCCTAGGGGTCCTGTTCTCATGAAGGCATCCTCCCTGGACTCCAAGCTTAGCTCATCTAGCTGACTTCTCCCAGGGCCTGTGCCCACCTCTACCCAGGCCTGTCCTCCAAGGGCGCGCAGACAGCACATCCAGGTCCCAAGGGGCCCAAGCCTGCTGTGTTGGCGTGTGGATGGATGCACACAAGGCCCCGTGCAGTATGGAAAGGGGGCACCCAGGCCCCGTACCTCCAAGCTCGTCAAGGCACACGTGCCAAGGCAGGAGGAAGTTCGCTCTGCTGGTTTGTGTGGGCCTGACCAGGAGGGTTCCCAGGCCCACCCCTGCCACCTGCCTTCACCCCCAACACACACACACACAACCTCAGGGGTGCAGACTTGCGTTAACTTTATTTTGCTCTTTCCAGTCTGAAGCTACTATCATGGGCATTTAGAGTTATACAAATGACACTTACAAAAAATAAAAGACCAAGACACCCAGAGTGAGATGCATGGCGGACACTAACCAGAGGGGAAGGGAACTGGCAGGGGCGGGGCTAGGAGCCGGGGACCAGGGGGCTTCCACGGGGCTCCCGGCTGAGGGCGGCGCCCAGCTTCATCCTGCCGAGACCCGGGAGTCCAGTCAGAAGAGGAGCACCGATCACACCAGGGGCCCTGGCTGAGGCGGTGAAGGGCCCAGCACCACCAGGCGGGGACACAGGCCTGGGGCCCAGGCACATGGGAGGGAGGGGGCCGGTGAGAGCCCCCTGGGAAGGTGGAGGCAGGTTCTGGATTCGGGGAGCCACCCCACCTACCCCACCACTAGTGGGCGGAGAGCACTGAGGCCCAGAGATGCCATCTCAAGGCCACCCCCCCACCAAGACCCCTTGAAGACCACTCATGGCTACAACCAGGCTTGCCTGGGGCTCCTCCAGCAATAACATTTCACTGAAAAAAAAAGTTACAGATTTGGTCATTTTCTGCTTCCAGTCAGGCCAGAGTGAAAGAAAAGAGACAGGAGCAGGACTCCCGGACCACAGCAGGATGTGTGCAGTGGCCAGGCCCGGGCGGCCACCAAACCAGGCCTGCTCCACTCACAGGGGCCTGGAGCCAGCCCCGTCCTGTCCACCAGCTGTCCTCCTGACAACACAGGGATGGCGCCCCAGGGGGGCCACCAACAGGCCTGGGGCAAGAGCTTGGCTCCCAGGAAATGGGGGAGGGGGGGGTTCAGGAGGGGACAGGAGATTCCAGTTACACACCCCGCCACTCCCAGGAGCTCGGGAAGGCCTCCCAGCCCCCCACTCGTCCTCGGCCTCTTCAGGGAAATAAGGCTCAGAGTTGTCTGAGGTCAGAAGAAAGAAGTTCCAGCCTTGCCCAGGGCAGAGAAGAGAGGGCAGAGGGATGTGAAATCCCTCCAAGGACCAGGTCACAGCCTCTGACCTGCCCAGGGGAGGCCACGTGGGACAACAGGTGAGGGCACCATTTGCTCTGGGTTTCCAGTTTGAAAGGCAAGGGGCTCGCCACCCACAGCAGAGCCCACCTGGAGAAGAGAGTTAGCAGGGCGGGTTGGGCAGGGTGGGGAGGGGGATGCCGGCGGCGGGGCCTTAGTACTCCCACAGCGTGGTGGGGTCGATGGTGTCAGCGCAGGCCTTCAGGACACCCGCATGGTCCCCCTTCAGGTAGTGCCCGCCCACCTTGATGGCCACCTTGTTGTAGTCACAGAACTCGAAGAAGAATTCCACAGGGCTGTCGCTGCTGCTGGTGACGGAGGAGTCGTTGCCCACCATCCAGTACTTGCCTGTGGAGTCTGGAGCAGGGGCAAGGGGAGGCCCCGTCAGGCCCTGCCTGGGCTCTGCTCCCCACCCTCCAGTCACGGCTTCCAGAACAGGGGTGGGGTCTGTTACATCCACCCAAGCCTCCGGCCCATGCTGGACTGGAGTCCCTTCCCCCGCCTCCCACCAGAATTTTGGTCCCATAACTCGTGTGTGACCCCTCCCCTGCCCAGCCTTTCCAGAATCCCGTCTCCCTCTCTAGCTCTATCTAGGGTGGGCCGGACATCTCCCTCCTGTACAGACAAGAGGGGAAGGGGCTATCCCCCCCCCAGCCTAGAGCCTCTGGTGTCCAGATGGGGCCTGGCCCAAGCCACATCACAGGGTGGCCAAGCCGAGCCCCAAAGCCAGGCTCAAGTGGGGCAGGGGTTTGCCCTCTGTGTCCAACATTGGCCCCCTGAGCCCAGGGGGCCCTACCCGGCACTGCCCACAGGAGAACCTGCCTTTGATGTTGTAGGCGCCGTCTCTGAACTCCAGCTGGAAGACGTCGTAGTTGGAGCGGTTGGCGTCCAGGGTGCCTGTGACCTTGCGGCAGCCAATGAAGCCATGCTCCCCACGGAACACGATGATGGGGCGGTTGATCAGCTTCATGAGGAAGAGCTCCGAGTCCCCTGTCCCAGGAGGTGGAAAAGAAGTGAGCCTCATGGGGTTGGGGGTGGACACCCAGGGTGTGGCTCAGAGAGAGAGCGGGAGTCTGGGGTCACACAGCATGCCAGCCCTAAGGTGAGGCAGGGTGGTGCCAGTTTGGGAGGATGCCCAGCACAGGGCAGGCTTCGGGTGGGGTTCGTAAGTGACCATGGCATACAGTTAGACCCTCCAGGGAACAAGGGCTTGAGGTACGCCCCCAGGTGGCTACCTGCTGTCTCCACCGAGGCAGCCAGCTGGCCATTCTTCTTGGCCGTCACAAACTTGCCATTGGACGCGCGCAGTATGATCCTCCGATCACGCCACTCAATGTCAAAGTAGCAGCTGGCATCCCTGGGGGTGGCGGGACAGGGTCAGGCGAGGCCGCCCCACAGGAAGGCCAGCCTGGGCGAGCGCGGGCAGTGACAGGCGGGCAGCGGGGCACTCACTTGGTGGAGGCAGTGGACTGCACACCCCCGGTGGCCGTCAGCGTCCAGTACTTGCCCGAGTGGGTGCGGAAGGCGCACTTTTTGGTGTCGCGGTCGATCTCCAGCTGGAAAGTCTCTTGGTCGGTCTCTTCGTCCTGATTGGCCGACAGGTCCATACCTGCTGGGAGAGCCTCCAGCTAGTACAGGGACCCCCATGCTCCCCCAGTGCTGGCTGACCCTCAGCCCTGCCCGCACACACCAACACAGCGGGGGGCTGCTGAGACCCCACGGTGCGGCTCAGACCCCTCGGCCTTCACATCAGAGGGCGGAACCCAGGATCCCAGGCAGGACAAGTCAAGGGCCAAGGCCGACTAGGTCCATTTACACATCACGTTCTCTGACTACAGAAGTAATACCTTCCAACAAACCAAATGCAAAAAGATATTGTAAAAAAAAAAAAAAAAAAAGACATTGTAGAACCAACTGGGAGACTCTCAACATGGTCCAGGATTAGAGAGTGTGGATTAATTATTGTTAATCACGTTGTCATTATGTAAGAAAATGGCCTTGTTTTTTAGAGATACACACAAACATTTTGAGATGAAATGCCCTGATGTCAGGGATTTGCATTAAGTACAACCAGAAGCAATGAATAAAGGAACAGGGAGCTAGTGTGGCAGAATATTGCAGCTGGGGGAATCGGTATATGGTAGTAGTTCATGATATCCTTCCTGCTTCCGTATACGTGTCAAGAGAGTCATAGCACACGTTCCCTTCAGGGAATTTAGAAAACTCATAAAAGCGAATTCACACACATCCCCATGCCCACCACACCCCCAGAACGCCACCGTGAACGGCGGGTGACCACACACTCCTAACCTTTTCCCCGTGCGCTCACATATGCATTTTCTTGACCTTCAAGTGCATGCAGGCTACAGACCTCGATTTGCAAATGATCTGCCTAACACCTTTACACGTTTCCATGTCCCTAAATTGTCTGTGAAGGGGGTGGCTTCCAGGGTCTTGCTCCCACAAGCTGCAGCCATGTCGTTTTGCACATCCGTATGGACCCCTCCAGATAAAACCTGAAGTGGGATCTTTCGTCCCAACGAGTTCACATCCCCAAGCGCCATGGATCCTAAGAGCCTCAGCAGCAGGGTGAGTTGGGCCTTGAGGCCTTTATGAAGCCAGGATCAGTGGCGGGCGGCAGGTGTCCTTTTAGATGAGATGAGGCTGGCGGGTGGCAGAGGCTGGCGGGTGGCAGAGCCTGGGGTCTGAGCACCCCCAGGCCCTCCCAGGACCCATTCTTAGTTCTCCAGCCACCACCCAGAGGGCCTGAAAGGTGTCAGCCCCATGCTAACCAGGTCTCGTGTCCCATGTCAGCGCCACCCCATCACAAAGGAGAATGAGGCAGAGAGGTGGTGCCCTTGCCCAAGGTCACCCAGAGAGAAAGCTAGGGGTCCAGGGCTCTCGGGAGGAGAGATGGGCAAACTCAGGCCTCCTGCCATGCCCTCTCCCCCAACCCTCCCTCCCCTCTGTGGACTGGTGGATGTGGCCTCCACGGGTCACTCTGAAGCAAACCCTCACAACGCTTGGGCTTGACCCTCCAGGCCCCCTGGGTCCCCTTAGCCACAGTGTCAGGGATCTGCTGACTACTGAGGACCTGGGGGTAGAGGTGAGCTCGATCCCCCATCACGCCCCAGTGAAGCACAGGGTGAGGATCAGCAGGGGCCAGGCCTTCTGGGTGCCCGAGCCACCCAGAGGACGACCATCCTCAAGGCCACACCCAGGAGCACAATGTGGGGCTGGGCTCCATCCCTGCTCAGACCTCGCATGGCACCACCTGCCCAACACGTGGCAGGCCGGCTGACGAGAAGGAAAGAACAGACGAGGAGGAGCCCCACCGGGCACACCTCAGCAGCAGAAAAGACAGACAGGGCTCCCCAGAAAGAGGGGCAAAGGGGGCAGGGAAGGGCCCCGAATGGCAGTCAGATCTCTAGCACTGACCAGCCTACCTGACATAACAGAGGCTTGCCAGTGAACAAGGCGCTCACCAGCCTGCCCGAGGACAAACACAGCAAGTGCAGGGGCTCCTTTTCAATGAGGCTTTGGTTCCTGAGAGCTTAGCCAGCCCTGCGCTCCTGTGGACAACCATGGGCTTGACTCCTCCCAGCAATTCCAGAGTTATTTCGAGGAACAAAGGGAGGCTCTGCAGCGGCGGGTACCTCCTCAGGGCCGCACAACCACCACCACCTGCTCAGCCACTCAGACCCCATCCCGCCTGGGTGTGTCCAGTCCTGGAACTGGTTTGATAAACAGGCCTAGGCCAGCCCGCAAGGTATGCAAAGCCGGGGCCAGGCGCCCTTGAGTGCCTCCCCCCACACAGCCTCAGTTTCCCTCTCTGCCTGTCAAAAGGGCCCGGTCTGAGATGGAAAGGATTTAGCAGCCCAGTGCCAAGTAGACACAGGGTCTTCCGCCAGCGATAGGAAGGGGTGGGAAGAGTATCCCCTCCCCATTATAGTGGGGTACCTCCTGGCTCCAAGGCCCTGCCCAGATGGGAAGGTCCCCACTTGGAGTAGGGCCTTGGAGTCTCTAATTAGAGCTCAGTTACTATGGGAACAGGGTTTTCTTCGGGATTTTTCTTTCCATCAACAGCAGCACAAAAAACCTGAGTCACAGGCCCACAGGAGCCCTGAGGAGGCAGGAGATGCGGGGGCTCAACAGAGCCCATGGGCACGTCCCCCCGACCCGCTCCAGAGAGCACAACTGAGACACCGGGCCCCAGCATGTCCCCCCACATCATGGCTTTCCCCATCTCGAGCCTCTGAGCCATCCTGTACAGTGGCTTGGAGGGGGCAACCCCTCCCTGCCAACACACCCCATGGTCCCCATCCCCCTCAGCCTTAGCAGTCCACATATTCCCCTGGCTTGTTCAAATCAGGCACTCCCCACCACCCCCATTCAGTTTAAGGGAGGGGGCCCAGAAGTATCTGTGGCCTCACCTCACCTCCCCTCTTCCCAGTCAGCTCTTGCCACTACCTGACCACTTTAAATCCCTACTCCATCCTTACACAAGCTGTTCCCTGGGCCTGAAATGCCCTGCCTCATCAGGAGAACTCTTACACATCCTGCAAAGCCCAGCTTGACCAGCCCTTTCTCAGCCAGCCAGCCTCACCTTTGAGCAGCTGGGACTGGGCACTTCCTGAGCATGGAGTCCCCAGGGCACAGCTGGCCAGATGCAAAGAGGCTGTGAGACCAGGTGGGAAATGTGGTGAGGCTCTGCCCAGGGTCTGGCTGGAGCCCAGGGCAGGTGAGGCTCCAAAGTAGCATGAGTACTGCTCACTCAGTGGCCCTGCCATCCTCCATCCCTGCCCAAGCCATGTCCTCACCTGTGTGGTCACAGCTACAGCACTTCCCAGGACCTGGGATAGACACGTGCCATCTGCCTTGTCACATCAGCTCTTGGGACCCCCACTCCTTGTGGCTGATCCTGCCTCTAATGTAGGATGTGATGGCCTCCTCCCAGAAATACAGCCTGGCCGAAAAGAATGTGCCCAGGGCAGCCCTGGGCGAGCCCTTTACAAATGGGGAAACTGAGGCCAGAGAGCAGGCTGCAGCTTCAGCAGGGAGCACCCCACCCCCACCAGGCCCGGCCTGTGTAGGCCTACGGGGATGATGATTCACTTCCCCCAGCCAGCTAAACCCAGGATGCTCCTCCTTCCTGGCTGGCGTTTCCCAGCATGTGTCGGAAGCACAGCTGAAGCCTCCTTGCCACGCAGGCCTGTCCAAAATGGCCTCTGCAGACACACACACCCCAAGCCCATGCCAGCTCCAGGTCCTCTGGTCATCCTCCACCCCACAAAGAAGACCCGAGGTCAGCCAACATCAGAACAAGATGAGGACCCCAAAATCTGAGGCCAATGTAGCTCCAATATTTGCTCCCAAAGCTCCCTTCCCTTTAAACGCACAGATGAGCCAGCATCTCCCCTGGTGCAATTTCCGTCTCCTCCTGCCCCATCAGCTTGAATCACACCATGACACCACCAACGAGCTTTACTAGAAAGGAGAGGGCACCTGCCCAGGCTCACCAGTGCCTGCCAAAAACACCCCCAGGATCTCTCTGTTCCTTTCTGGCACCAAGGGCTAGGGCCAGGGCCACCCGTTCCTGCCACACCTTCCCCAGGGCAGGTGCTAGATGCAGCCCAGCAAGCATGGAGCATGCCTGCATTGATGAGCACCCAACCTAGGTCCTGTGGCCCTGCCGGCTGTTCCAGTCCCATCTACCAACCTCACAAGCTTCTCTTCAGCCACACTGGGCTTTCTGCTCCTTCCTGCCTTGGGGCCTTTGCACAAGCTGTTCCCTGTACCTGCAACACTGTTCCACACACCTGATACATGCTACCTTCTATTCATCCTCAGGTCAGGTCAAGTGTCCTCCTCAGAAAGGGACCTCCCCCATCTAATCTGAGACCCTCATGTACTTCCTGAAGCCCCAGACCTTTGCTTGACACCTCTGGGATGTTGCTCATGTCCCAATGAGAACATTGGGCCCAGCAGGGAAGGATCCAGGAGATGCCCATGTGCTCACCACTCAGGCCTCAGCATGTCTCACTTGGTAGGGGCTCAGTGTTTGCTGAATAGGTGGGGAGTCCTGCCCCACCTCGTACTGTGTGAGACTGGAAAGGGGAGGACCTGTGCCCCAGATGCTGGGAGGCATCAGGGAGTCCAGATAAGAGCTCATTCTGGAGTCAAACCCAGTTCTTTCATGCTGCTTACTTGCTGTGTGATCTTGGGCACATGGCTTCTCCTCTCTGGGCCTAAACCTGCCCATCTGTAGGATGGAGGAAATACCACCCACTTCAATCAGCACACTCGGGTAGGAAACTGCCACCGGGCTGCAACCTCCTTGGCAGAGCTGGGTCAGGAGGGTGGCCGTCAGAAGGAAGTGTGGGGGGGGGGGGGGGGGGGGGGGGGG
>NW_006771655.1:330894-340483 GCF_000442215.2 Lipotes vexillifer
GAGGGTTCACTTCTGGCGCGCAGGCCAGGCCAGTAGGAAATGGCCAGTCCAGCGGGAGGCCCCGGGAGAGGACGCATCGAGTTGCAGCCAGTTGTTCCAGGCGGGAGTCTTGGGGGTGGGTTCAACCGAGGGTACGGGGGGCTTCCCGAGGGTGCCGGGCTGGGGTCTCCGGGCTCAGCCTGAGACCGCTCTCTGGCTCCCGCAGAGCAGAGGGTACCGGCCAGGAGACGCGCGGCGGGCGCGGGGCGGGGCGCCTGGCGGGGCGCCATCCACGCCACGCCGTCCCGGGGCTGGGGCGCGAGCAGGGAGGCCGCCTTCTGGGGCGGCTTCGGACGGGGCACGGGGCCTAGGGGCGGCGCGGGGGGTCCTCAGCAGGGCGGACCCGCAGAAAGTCGATTCCCTCCCCCGCCCGGCCGCATCTGGTTTTCCCATCTGCAGAGACGGAGCAGGACAAAGGGGGCGAGGGAGGGCCTTGTCGACGAGCCCGCCCCCCTGCTCACAAAGGCCGCGGCCTCGAGCGCGGGGCGGGCGCGGGAGGAGGGGCTGGGGGGAAGGGCAGACACTCTGGGCACCCCCCTCCAGCAGAGGCCAACCCCTCCCAGCAGCCGGCGGAGGTGGAGAAAGGCCCGGAGGGAGAGGAGGTGGAAGCGCACCCTGCGGAGATCAAAGGCAACCCCCATCCCGCCCGCGAAAGGCGGCCTTCAAGGAGCGGGGGCGCGCCCCGCGCCTGTTGCGACCCCTAGTCTCCGCCCTGGAGCCAAAGGCCCACTGCCGGGGGGAGGGGCACGAGGAAACAGACGAGGGGCGTCCCCTCCCCACGGGCTAGGCCCACGGATGCGAGGGAGGGATCTGCGCGCGTAGGGAGGACCCAGATCAGGCCGAGGGTTCGGAGGGTGGCACAAGGGGCGGCGTCTAATCGCGGCCTAGGAGCCCCAACCTCAAGGCGGAGTGGGGGTTATGCAGCGGCACCCAAGGATGGGCAAAGCTCCACCCCTCGCCCCTTCCTGGGGATCGGAGCGCAGGTCCCGCGGCGGGGTGGGGTGGCCCGCGCGCCCAGCGGGGGCGCACCGGGCGTCGCTCAGGATTGCAGCGGCGCCGCGGGCGAGAAAGGGCGGGAGGCTGCGGGGACTGGGGTGGGGTTCGCTTTGTGCATGGCCCAGAGAGGCGGGGGACGGCGTCCCCACTCACCCTGGCGCGTGGACACGTTCCTCTCGTTGGCCGCCTGCAGCACGACCTGGGCGCAGCTCTGTTCCAGGGCGAAGAGCTCGTCCTTGCCCACCTTGGTGGCCTTGCCCGCCTTGAGCGTGCCGCTGGGCCCCGACGGCGCCAGGTAGCGGCCTTCGCAGTCGCGGAAGGCCACCTTGCCGGAGCGGAACTCGAGCGTGTAGCCGGTGGCGGGCTCGGGGTGCGCCACTAGGCGCCCGTCGTGGCGCAGGAAGCGGTGGTCGGCCGTCTGCAAGCTGTAGCGCTGGTCCTGGAAGGCCAGCGTGATGAGCGAGTCGACGCCCCAGGGCA
Source organism: Lipotes vexillifer (assembly GCF_000442215.2). NCBI lineage: Eukaryota > Metazoa > Chordata > Mammalia > Artiodactyla > Lipotidae > Lipotes > Lipotes vexillifer. The sequence continues at coordinate 332,410 of NW_006771655.1, forward strand.
CGTCGCGGTCCACTGCGATCTCGTCGGCCGGCCGCGCGCTCAGGTGCGCGTAGCGCTTGCGGGCCAGGCTGTAGATGGTGACCTGGGGGTGCATGGCGATGTGCACGCTCCACTTCTCGGCCGGCGACACGGTCTGAGCGAAGCACGACAGGCGGTCCTCGGTGCCGCCAAAGTAGCGCCGGTGCGCCTCGGACTGCAGCGACCAGCGGCCGTCGTCGTGCGCCACGATGAGAAAGCGGCAGTCGGCACTGGGCACCTCGTGTTCGCAGGTCACGTTGCCATCCTTGTCCGCCGCCAGGTAGCGGCCCAGGTGGCTGCGCAGGCACACGGCTGCGCTGCCCGCCTCGTCGGGCGGCTGCTCCAGCGTCCAGATCTGCTTCTTCTTCAGGCTGCTGGCCGACGCATTCACCTTGAACCCGAACGTCTCGGCCGTCAGGTACTTGTTGCTGCAGTTAATGAGACCGAACTGGATCTGCAGGGCCTCGGCCGTGCCGTTGGCGGTCATGGTGGCGGCGGGCAGGAGGCCGGCGCGGCCCGGGAGGTCGGTGGCGTGTCCCAGCGGCGGCGCCCTGCTCCTTTGTTCAGCTGCCGCGGCCGTGCGCTCACCCTCAGCAGCGCTTTACAAAGCCGGCCCGTAGCGCCCGAGCCTCTTTATAGGCGGGGGGACGTCAGCGTCGCGAGGGCCCGCCCCCGCCCCGCCCCGGGGCTCGCCGAGGAGGGGGCACCGGGGCCCAGGGAGCGAGCTGAGCCGCGCAGGGTCCCGGAGGGGCGCGGGTGGGGGCTGGGCTCGCCGCGTTCCCTGCTCGGCCGGCCTCTGCAGTCCCCCCTCTTCGGACCGCCGCCCCCTCCCCGCCAATGCCAAGGCCTCGCCCTCGCAGCACCGCAGCCTGAGGACTCACCCCTCGGAGGCCCCGCACCCCAAGCCCAGCCGGGAGGAAGGCCGAGCCAGGTTTGCGGTTGTGATAGAGACCGCAAGACCACAGAGCACATCAGTACTAGGCGGAGCGGCCTGGAGGCTCCTCAGAGGAGGTGGCTTTAGAGCAGAGCCTTGAAGGAGCTGAGAGGGGACCCTCCAAGGCCCTGTGGGCGGAAGAGTGGGGGGCAGGCGAGGAGCTGGGGAGGGGCCTGCAGACCCCAACTCACCCAACCCAGGCCTTGCAGCCTCCAGAGCGGGGGCTGGGGTTCCCCGAGGCTTCCCTCCCAGGACACTACCCTGAAAGCCACCCAGACCCTTCCCTGTGGCCCAGGCACCCAGCCGGGCCGGCCCAAATAGGTCTCCGTGGTAGTGGCTGAGACAAGTGGCAGTGTGTCCACTCTGAGGATGCAGAAGCCACAGGGTTCTGGTGAGGTTCTCCAGGCATAGAGTGAGCAGCGTGCCCTTTTACTGAGCAGGTCAGAGACGTGCTCCGGCTCAGGCAGTACAGCCCCGAGGGGCGGAACCCAGGTCTCCAGCCCCAGGGGCCAGCGTGCCTCCCACTTGATACCCACCCCCAGGTCCCCACTGCATGGGACGCAGAGCCTGGCACACAGGAAGGGGCAACGCTGGCTACAGCCCTCCTTTAGGACCTCAGCTCTCCATCCTCCTCCGTCAATGTGGATATTCCCTACAGATGCCCACCCCCGCCCCTGTAGAGGAACACTTCCCTTTTCTGAGCATCTCCAAAGGCCAAGACTTTTGCTGGGACATTCCCCACATGCCAAGCAGGCCCCTGGAATGCCAGCATGACCACAGGCTGCCCACAAGGTCTCGAGGCCCAAGGCAGAGGGCACTGAACTAGCTCCTGGGCTGGTTGGTCTGTGCCTGTGGCTCCCCCCAGGCAACCTCCTCCAGGGATTTTTATCTTTCAGGGTAATTTTGTGTTACTTTCCCATCATTTGGGTCAAATGGGTTTACTGGCAGGTCCTTGAGCCCCAGGCAGGCACTGCCCACAGCATCCCCTCCCACAAAGCTCACCTCTGGAGAGATTTGAAACCCAGGGTCTCGCTGGCTGTGTGACTGTAGGCAAGTCACTTAACCTCTCTGAGCCTGTTTCACCTTTTGTAGAAGAGATTCAAATCCCCCATCTCAGGGTTGTCTGAGAGTCCCTGAGGGCATGGAGCTCAGCAGACACTGTCCCTGGCCACCCTCAGAACCCATTCCAGTCCCCAGAAAGCCCTAGTAAGGGAGACCCCAACCCTCTGGCCAACTACCAAGGCTCAGAGGAGAGGGAGCTGAATAACTGAAGGTTGGGGGCGGGGTCCATGCTGGCAGCAGGACTGGAGTCTGCTGAGACGTGCCTGCTGGGATGGGGGCTGGATGGCACCTCCCTCCTGGCTCTGCAGCTCCCCATTCTGACCTGAGTGCCCCTCCTACAACTTTGCAGCATGAGGCCAGGAAGGAGGCTGGGGTTGGGGGCTCCTGCCTTTCAGTCAGGCCAGGAGTAGGAGCGGGTCCAGGCCTTCCCAGGTGATGCTTTTGACAGATAGAAAGACTGGTGAGCCCGGCTGGGTATGGTGGCAGCCTGGGTTCCTGCATCGGGCTTCCTGGGCTGAAATGCACATCCCTGGTTCGTGGTTTTCCCATCTCTAAAAAGGGCATAATGATAGCAGCTGCCCCAGGAGAGAAGCTGAGAGGACAGAAGGAGCTGTGAACAGGACTGAGGGGGCTCCCGGGACGTGGCATTCGGTTTTCAAACCAGGAAGGTCTTGGGCAAATGGAGACAAGTTGGTGACTCCACACATCAGGCACCTAAAAAATAGTGCCTGGCACGTGGTCAGTGCTCATAAATGCCAGCTGGTCCTGGGAACTGTCCTGGGGACGGGCCAGACTCCCTCCGGCCCCCAGGGTCACCAGGAATCCCCAGGACCCTAGTCCCATAGTCAGAGCGATGGTGAAGGATCAGTTGGCCAAGAGCATGAGCCTTGTGCCGATTTGCTGAATAAATTAAAATCAAATGGAGCAGTGTGGGGGAGGGCACATAGAAAGGGGACCTTGGATTTCCCTACGGACGAGGGCAGTCCAGGTCGAGTGAACAACATAGAGCTGGAAGTGTTGGGGAAAATCAGTTTAGTCCTGAGACTGGGGGCAAGGGAGAGTGTAGGGGTGAGTATATGAAGAGCTGAGGTTCATTTCAATAGGCGTGGAGCTAAATTAGTATATTTAATTTTTTTCTGAACAGACAATATATTCACATAGTTCAAATCTCCCAAACCCTAAAAAGGCTTTTGTCCTCCCCCTCCCCCCCATTCCCACCCACTACCTCCATAACTGCTGTTAGATTGTCTTCCTTTCCGTGAACTTCAAAGACAAGCAAACCTGCATCTGTATTCTTGTAAATCTCTACATCTTTAAACAGTATTTTCAATCCTGCTTTCTTACTTGCATCTGAACCCAGTTTCTGCTTCAGTACCTGAGTGCCTTCCTTGTTCTCTTTCACAGCTGTGTAATGTTCCACTGCATGAATGTGCCATTTATTTAACTGCTGCCATATGGATGGACATTTGAGTCGTTGCTATTGATGCCCTGCTTTGGCCACAACCTCCTCCCAAGAGTGATGCCCTCAACCACAAACCAACATGTTTTCATGTTTCTCTTTACCCAGCAGGCACCATGTAAAAAATTAAGGCTGTCCAGTCTTGGCTTGAATGCCTCTGGTGATGGGGAGCTCACTCTGTCCTCTGTCCAAAGCCAATATGGGGATACATTTTTGCCTTGTTCTAGCTTGGGAGGAGATTGGGGGGTGAGGGAGCCCTGGCCTACAGCAGCTGCTGGGAAAGAGGGGTCTCCTGTGTACAGGGAAAACTACCAGATGGCTGAGTCTCATGACCATAGATCTTTGGATGAGGGCAGAGGGAAGCATCTCAGTTTTTAAAAAAATTATTATGATGATTAATTATTGCTGAAAAGCCAATATAGGAACAAAATCTTAGGTCAGTTTAGCAAAAGAGCATTTCAAAACTCCTTCCCTGCTCTGCACCCATGTTCCCGCCTCTTCCCTTCCCCGAGTCTCAGTTACACTGGGCACTTCTGTGTCCAGTGCAGTCACATGGTCCTGTCTGCAGGCTCCACCTTGGGTCCCTCTGGGGAAGGACAGGAACACGGACGCTGTGTCCCTGGGCCCCACGGGAACCCAGGCGCCACCTGAGCTGCCCGGAACAAGGGCATGGCACGGGGAGAACGGAGGTGCTTGGCTGGGGCCAGGCCTGAGCCGCTCCCAGGCTGGCCGCCGGGCGCCCTCCTGCCTGGTCTGGGCAGGAAAATGAGGCCACCAGGAAGGGCTGCTCAGCTAGCCCTGAACCCAGTTCCCCGCTTGAGGATTCTGAGCCACAAAGACTCAGACTCCTCCCCCGTCCAGCAGGCTTGGAGAATTCCCTGTGCCCACCCACCACTGATGGGCAGGGGCTTCCTGAAATGACATCCTGGGGTGCATCCCAGCACAAAAGCCAAGGAGCAGAAGCTGGAGTCAGGAGGCCTTGACTTGGCTCTCGGCTCTGACACATGCTTGCCATGGGACCTTTGACAGATTACTTCATCCTCAGTTTCCTCACCTGTCAAATGGAAATAATAATACATGCAGAGTTCCTCATGGACAACACAGAGGCAGGTATAAAAATGGCACAGTGTTTGTAAAAGCAACAAACAAATGTCTTTACCTGTCAGAAACACTCCCTAAAGGAACCTCCCTGGCGGGCCAGTGGTCAGGACTTGGCACTTTCACTGCTGAGGGCCCGGGTTTGATCCCTGGTCAGGGAACTAAGATCCCTCAAGCCATGAAAAAACACTCCCTATAAAATGACATGATGCCTGGGTTTTGCCTTAAACTATTCCAGACAGGGTGGTGGGCACATGGGGTTGCATTCCGTGAGTCTCTCTATTTTTATTTTTTGGCCATGCCTCGTGGCCCTGACCAGGGATCACACCCGGGCCCTTGGCAGTGAAAGTGCGGAGTCCTAACCACGGGACCGCCAGGGAATTCCCGAGTCTCTCTACTTTAATAAATGTTTGGACATTTCCATGATAAAAAGTTTTGGACAAGGACACTAAGAATAAAAATAAAAAATAAAATACCCCAGTCCTCCCTTCCCCCCCGCAAAAAAATAGTGGTGGGGGGAAATAGGATGTAATGACTTGCCAGCAGTGACAGCACGAGAAGAGACAACATACTGTGTTTTTTATGTCTGCCTGAACATGTTCATAACAATAATGAACGCTGACATTCTGACCCTGTATCTTTGCCTGTGCCTTAGTCCTGTCTCCTGTGTGTGCTGTTTCGTTGTGTTTGGACCTCATCCTGCCAGCCCTCTCTGTACCTTTATTCAGGAATGTATTATGTAGGTAGAGATAGAGAGGTGATAGGTAGATGATAGATAGGTAGGAGATATTGATAGATATTTTAGATAGAGAAGTACATAGCTTTATTTCTGAGGGGTTTTTTAATTTGGCTTTTTTTTTATTTTATTTTTTGCTCTGCATCTTACTTACATCCCATGACGACTTGGCCCAGTGAACGCCCCCCACCCCCTCCATCCCCAGGGCTGTTTCCACCCCATTCTCTCTGGCCTGTGGAAGGTCATCAGATTCCTACTAGGCTGTCTCATTGACCTGATGTTCCAGGCTTGATCCCAGGGGCAGATGCCTGCCTGGACTAGCTGGGCCCTGACCTGTGCCTGTCCCGGAGCTGAGCCCTCTCACCTGGGCTGGGGCAAAGTTGCGCTGCCCAGGGTCTCTGGCACCTCGGGCTCTCCATGGCTTCTCCTCGAGGAAATCTTCCCAAGCCCCACTTCTCCCAGCCGCCGAGACCCGGGCCCCAGCTCCCACCACTCCTGGGGTCACTGGTGCTGGGCTCCGGTTGGGAGGCCACTCAGAATCACAGGCGCTGCAGGCACTGTGCCGAGGGCTTACCGGGTGTCATGCCCACTTCACGAATGAGGAGGAGGAGCCTGAGCGGTGGAAGAAACACAACCAAACAGAAAGGAGATTGGTGCCTGCGGGGGGCCGGGGAACGGGGAGCGGCTGCTTAATGGGGGACGGAGTTCCTTTGGGTTGGGGGGACGACAGTGTTTCGGAACTAAGTAGAGGGACTTCCCCGGCCGTCCAGTGGCTAAGACTCCACACTTCCACTGCACGGGGCGAGGGTTCGATCCCTGGTCGGGGAACTAAGATCCCACATGCTGCGCAGCACAGCCAAAAAATTTTTAAAATTAAAAAAAAAAAGAACTAAGTAGAGGTGATGATTGCACAACATTGTGAATGTATATACTAAATGCCACAGAATTGTGTGCTTTAAATTTTTATGTTGTGTGAACTTTACCTCAACTTAAAAAACATCAGTCAATCTTGGGGAAAAAAATAACATAAGCAAATCACACAGCTAGGAGTGACAAAATCAAGCCTTAGACTGTCTCCCATTGTCCCCCGCCCCACCCCCAGCACCTCCCACTCCTTGCTGGGGCTCCCCCTTCATACCAGCTTTGCAGTCTCACACCCTGTCTTTTGCCTGCCAGGATCTCAACGCTAGAAACCTCCTGTCACACCTGACCAGGGCTGCCGGCTTTCAGGGCATGGGCCCTGCACTTGGTCTTGACTGTTATCCAGAGACCAGGGTTTGAGGCCCCTCGAAGCTTCAGTTCCTCATCTGCAAAAGGACAGGATGTGACATCCTGGGATTTTCCCGCCAGCATCACTTAGAGCCGTGAACAGGGGGCTCCCCGTCTTCTCTGAGCCTCACTTTCCCTTCTCTCAGAAGGAGGTAAGTGTGTCCCAGGCATGTGTAAGGGGCCAGAACGGCCATCCACGTTGCAGATGCACAGATGTCAATGGCCCAGCCCCCATAGACTCCCGGCCTCAGGGCCCAGAGCCTGTGAATGGTGTCTTTGTTGTTCTGCCCCTGTGGCCCCTCGAGGCAGCCTGGTACGGCCTGCATCCCTGCATCCCTCGCATCCCTCACGAGTGCCCTAAGTGGGAGTAACCGATGGACAGCTGTGCCTTCCAGGGCCACGGGCCACACCCCAGCACTGTCGGGTCAGAGCCAAGGAGGGCAGGACCAGCTGTCACCCCATCACCCCGTCTCCAGAAACATCTCTGCCAATATGGGTTCAGGGCCTCCAGGTTACACGTAGGGAAACTGTGGCCTGGACAGAACAGCGAGGCTGTGGTCCAGCTTTTAGGAGGGACATGCAGTTCTCAGGGGCCCAGTCTGTGGCTCTCCTCAGATTTGCCAAGAGATCTGTGACACCCACTCCTACCCCTAAATTGTAACCCTTCTAAGTCAGGAACCAAACCTGTGGGTGCCCACGGCATGGCCCACGTAGTGAGCTGTCCTGGGCGGTGGGGGAGACCCCAGAGTTAACCGTGAGGTCCAGGAGGGCCCCCAGGAGGAATTGGTGGCCACGTTGGGTGAATAGGAATTCAGCAGGGCAGAGCCAGGCTGGCTGGAGCAAAGGTACAGAGGCTGACCTGCCCCATGTCTGTTACCAAAAACGTGTCCCTACAATGCATTTCTATTTCTGTCATCCTGGACCATGAAGCCCTGAGGGGAAGGCCTGGATTGGCCTCAGCGGGCAACTCAGAGGCCGCACCTGGCCATCCACCTGATAGTATGGCAGGTGCTGGACCAGCTCTGAGCCCCTAGTGTGTTTTGTAAAGTGAGGCTGTGGCGGCAGTTGCTTGGCAAGTGCCTGGCTAATTAAGAGGGCATTAGCACCCTGGGCAGAAGCCCTCTCCTGCCAAGGCATCCTTGCCAGGAGCAGGGCCGATTCCCTGGCCGTGCCAGGCCCCGGCTAAGCCCCACCTGGCCGCCACCCCACTCCTGCTCCTCAGGGCCTGCGGCCGACCTTCGGGGCCCCCCCTCCCCTCCACCAGTGCCCGTGAACCTCCACAGTACAAGCTGGCCTCTGGCCTCAGGCCTCAGGCCCTGTCTGTCAAATGGTGTGTTCATGCATCCTCCCCGAGCCTGCACGGAACCCTTGCTATGTAACGCCCATAAGTCCAGGGGCATCACGGTCACCTGCGAGGAGCACGGTGCCCACTCTTCCCCCACCCAGCGGGCTCTGAGCGCTATTCTGATTGACTTCTGACGCCTGGGGGGGGGGGGGG
>NW_006771655.1:340496-341965 GCF_000442215.2 Lipotes vexillifer
GGGGGGGGGGGGGGGAGAAAGAGTGACAAGCACCTCCACAGGGACGGCAACCTCGCCCGCCTCCTCCATTACCCCCAACTCATCCACTGGGGCAGCCAGGCAGCTTCCTCCGTGGCAATGCTGGCCCTGCCTGCCCCGCAGTTTAAAGCTCTCTCACGGCTCCGCAGTGCCCAGAGCCCTTGGTGGTCCAGCCTCTGTCCATCTCTCCTGCCTCATTCTCCTCGTCTCCCTGTTCTCTACCTGCAAACCCCTGCTCACGCAGAAGACCCACTTCAAACATCCCCCATCTCTTCTGGGGAGGCCCCCAGTGTGTGGGGGGGAAACTCTGGCCCTGTTCCCGCAGGTCCGAGCGTCCCAGGGGTCAAGGCAGGCATCTTTGTGCAGTGATGGAAGTGTTCTGGAACCTGCTCTGTCCGATACGGGAGCCTCAGGTCACACATGTGGCTGCGGAGCATTTGAAACGGGGCTTGTGTGACTGAGGAACCTTTCATTTTGCTTCACTGTGCTTCCCTTACGTGTAAGAAGCCGCAGGTCCAGGCACTTCTGCTGCAGCCTGGGCAGCCCGCGCCGCCCCGCCCTGCCCCGCCCCGCCCTGGGAGGCTAGAGCAGAGTTTGGAGCTCCGAGGGATATCCCACGAATTGACAGATGTGACAACAAGCGTCCAGTGCCTCGGCCAGTTGTTGGTGACTTGCCTCTTTTGCCCTCCCCCTTCACCGGCGGCCAGGGCTGTGACTCCCCACCCCCGACTCCAGTGCCACAGCTGCAGCACCCATGTCAGGCCCTGCAACATGCAACAAACCCCTGACACATGCGTCCCTGAGGCCCACCCAGCAGCCAGGCAGCCCCAAGCAAGACAGAGGGACCCAGAGGCAGGAGGGGTGGTGTGGCCTGGACACCAGACCCTCCCTCACCTTCCCTGCTGCCCAGGCCTTTCTTGGCTCAATCCTCCACAGCCCGGGGACCCTCCCCGACTCCAGACCCTGACAGTTCCACAAGTGGGCACATGGTCTCCGACCAGCACACTGGCTGCTTCCCCGAAAGAGCCTGGGGCGGAGTCTGCATGGCATTTCGGGAGCACCAGCTGTCTGGGGAATTCCAAATGCTCATACGGGGAAGGAGAACCTTTCACTACGTGCCTGGCTCAGGGGTCCTGCCAGCCCCTCTCTACCCCACCCGATGCATGTCCAGCCCCTCCACGAAGCCCACCTGCTCTCCTCAACCTGGGGTCTTCTCCCAGGGCCTCCGTGTACAGCTGGGGTGGGGGGAAAGCCAACTCAAGCCCCCTTAGACAAGCCCTGTGCCCCAGCTTGGGGACTGTGTCAGCCTGGAGGAAAAGAGGCTTTTATTCTTGCCAAAAGCCACAGCCCCCAGCCAGGGCACTTTTTAGCCACCCAGAGGAGCACCTCTTTCTAATTCACACAAAGCCTCTATGCAGGCCAGCAGGATTCTGTCCTCACCCATCTTTCCC
>NW_006771655.1:342139-354661 GCF_000442215.2 Lipotes vexillifer
CTAGGCCATTATGGATCCCTTTGGAAACACTGTCTTTCAGTCATGAAATCTTCACGGCAAGAAAAACACAACCAACCAAAAAAATTGGGAGTTCCCTGGTGGTCTAATGGTTAGGTTCCGGGCTTTCACTACCGTGGTCCAGGTTCAGTCCCTGGTCGAGGAACTGAGATCCTGCAAGCCTTGCAGGTGGCCAAAAAAAAGAAAGAAGGAAAGAAACTTGACTCAACTGGATAAATATCAATAACAAGTCCAGTAGTTAACGGCAAGAAATAAGAAGCCCTGAAGAGGGGAGTTTCCTGGGTTGGGTAATTCTGATAATAGCTGGGAAAGGACCCTGGAACTTCCCCTACTCCTCTCTCTACCATCCTTACTGAGTCAGCTTTACTCTCAGGCTGAGCCCCTCAGAGTCACCAAATGGCTACCAGGGTTCCAGACATCACATCTCCCCAGCATCATCTAAACTAGGCTTTTGACAAACCCCTTCTCAGTATCATGTTTTTAAATGCATAAGACAGAATACGTAGCATTACAAAGGAAGCCAATTACATACAAATTGTCAACCTATTGTTTACTTGTGATGTGCTAATATGGACTTTCTTTTAATACATTAAATAATACCTAGTGGTGGATTTAAGAACTACCATTACTTGAGTCCAAACGACATTCTGAAATTTCTGCAATAGAGGTACCATGTTCTGAAACCCTCGGTGACAGTGTTGGTGGCAAAGCCACAGGCCCTTCTGGGGTTTGCTGTTCACAGTCCTAAAGGAGGGAAATGCTAAACTCAGTCAGTGATGATCAGGATGTGATTGCTTTCTCATCTGAGTTCAGAGACTCCAGACTCCCTAACTCCAGCAGCTCTCTGTGGAAGGCTGTTTTTATAAATAGAAGAAACCTTTCCCAGAGCCCTCCTGCAGACCTTCCCTCACTTCTCTTAGCCAAGCTGACAATGTGCTTCTCCCCAAATCCACACCCCATAGAATGACTGTATGGTCCAGCAATTCGACTTCTGGGTATAAGCCCCGAAGAACTGAAAGCAGGGACCTGAACAGGTATTTGCACACCCATGTTCACAGCACTGTTTATTCACAGTAGCCAAAAAGTGGAAGGAACCCAAGTGACCATTGACAGCTTTTTTTTTTTTTTTTTGGCCACGCTGAGTGGCTTGTGGGATCTTAGTTCCCTGACCAGGGATCGAACCCGTGCCCCCAGCAGTGGAAGCGTGGAGTCTTAACCAGTGGACCACCAGGGAAGTCCCGTTGACAGCTGAGCAGATAAACGAAATGTGGTCCATCATACAATGAAATGTCATTTAGCCTTAAAAAGGAGTGAAATTCTGAGACCTGCTACAACGGGGACGGACCTTGAGGACAGTATGCTCAGTGAACTGAGCCAGACACGAAAGGACAAATAGTGTAGGGTTCTGCTTATATGAGGTCCCTGGAGGAACCATGCTGAGAGAGACAGAAGGTGGAATGGTGGTGGCCAGGGGTTGAGTGAGGGGGAAAAAATAAAACAAAGAGAACTTACTGCTGCCTAACCTTGTGACTTTCTCTGACGCCACAGTAAGGAAGATGGCAAAGTTCTGGAACAGGACCGACACGCAGATGGATGGAATAGAAGATTGAGCCCAATTGACTTATCCAGTCATTTGATTTTCACCAAAGGTGCCAAAGAAATAGAGGTTGGCACACGGATGGGGCAACAGTCTCCAAGCAGGGCTGTGGGCAGCTGCAGCCACCGGGGTGCAGGCCCTTGCTCATCCTCTAGCTTCCTTTCTCTCTCGAGCCTCAGCGTTGTCCTCTGTGAAATGGGTACCATACTGCCCACCTCAGAGGGCTGTGGGGAAATGTCCTGAAAAAGATATGTGTCCACGGGAGCCTGCAGGGCAGGAGGAGTTCAGGGACCACCTGGGGTTTGGTCTGGGGTGCATGGGGGCAGGGGTGGGGGGGAGACAGGGTGGTGGAGAGGCCGGAGCCTGCAGGTCTGTGCTCAGGGTTTATCCTGGGAGTGCTGGGGAGCCATGGAAGGTTTCAGTGGGAGTGTGGCATGCTCCTGTTGACACCTGGGGAAGACAGATGGGAGGAGCAGGCCCCGGGGCTGAGATGGGCAGGAGGTGCCATGTGCAAGAGGGTGAGTCAGCATGATGGGGCGCGGGGGGCCTTGGAGCCCCACGTCCCGAGGGTCACGAGGACCAAGCAGGGCCCAGAGGATGTGCTCAGAAAGCAGTTTCTGTTTTGGGGGGAAGAACTTTGACACCGTCTGAGTGGCTGGAAGGGGGCAGCATGAGTAGGACCAGACAGGCACCTGGGGGAGGGTCACAAGCCTGCTCAGATCAAGGCCTCCTCCAGCCCCAGCCTCTCCACACTGGCTGGGACCCCACAGTTCCTTCCGCCTCCCCCTGCCGTCTCCAGACTCCCACCGCCCTCTAGCCCTCACCCCACGAGGCGGTGACCTGCAGGAAGGCAGCGGAGGGGAAGACAGGGTGCAGAGCCTGGGAAGTGCCCGCAGGGGGCACTTCCCTCCCAGCAGCTCTGTCTGGGCCCTGGCAGGCATCATGCAGTGGCCAGAGGGCTGCAGTGTCCCTTGCCTTGTCTCTGGCCTACTTATGGATTTTTTTATAAAACCTGTGCAAGGCAAAACCCTAACAGGAATGACTTAGAAGCCAGTGTCTCCGGGCACCCCAGGGTCTGTGCACAGTGATGGTGGAGCCGATGTTGAGCTGACTCCTGCAGCATCAGTGTCACTGAGGAGCCAGGCTCAGAGCACCTCTGGGGGCAGAGGGACGGAGGCCCCTCCCTACCATCTGCAGTGCCCCCCAGCCCTGGGTAGGAGGGTTTCCGTCCAGTCTCAGCAGTGCCTCTTCAAGGAGGACAGTGGGGCTCAGAGAGGTGCAGTGACTTGCTCAGGGATGCCCAGCTAGTCCAGGAGGGGTCCCAAACCTGTGCTCTGTGAGGAGGCCTCACTCGCATGCCCCCAGTGCCTCAGTTTCCCCTCTGTTCCCAGATGAGTGCTCCAAGTCTCCGTAGATGGGTTTCCTGGGGCTGCCATAACAAATTACCACAAACTAGTTGGCTTAAAACAACAGGAATTTATTTTCTCACAGTTCTGGAGTCCAGAGGCGGAAATCAAGGTGTCGGCAGGGCCGTGCTCCCTCCAGAGGCTCCAGGGAAGTCTCCTACCTGCCTCTTCCGGGCTCTGGTGGCCCCGGGTGTTCCTTGGCTTGTGGCCGAATCACCCCATCTCTTCCTCTGCCTTCACAAGACCTCCTTCCTGGCGTCTCTCCGGGTCCCAATCTCCCTCTCCTTTCTCTTATAAAGACACCAGCCAATGGATGCAGGGGCCGCCCCCAACCCAGGCTCTCTTCCAAGATCCCTACATAATGACACCTGCCAAGATCCTATTTCCTATCCTAAGGTCACATTCTGAGGTTCCAAAGGGAAATGAATTTGGGGGGGGGGGTCACAGTTCAACCCAGTCTAGTTCAGATGTGGGCCTCGCTCAGGTGCCCCTTTCTCTCTGCAGCCCCGGGGAGCCCCGGCATCATTCCTGCCACTTGTGGGCTGCTCCAAGGCAAGGACCCTGCTGTCGTGGTGGCCACAGCATCTTTGTGCTCCGTCCAGAGTCTGGCTTGTTAAATTCCCCATGAGGGTGCGGCAACTCCACCACCATGATGACCCCACAGACGGAAAGGAGCGCTTGCTGGGTGACTCCTTTTAGGAAGTTCAAGAACAGTCAAAGCTAGTCGGGGAGGTGCTGGCCAGGTGGGGCTCCAGGGGGCTTCTAGGAGCTGGAAATGTTCGGTATCAGCCACGGATGTAACTTTAAATGTTCCAGCAGCCTCATTAACATGGTAAAAATAAACCAGTGAAATCAATTTTAATAATATATCTTATTTAACCCATGAGTATGCCCCAAATGTGATCATTTCAATATATAATCGGGCTTCCCTGGTGGCGCAGTGGTTGGGAGTCCGCCTGCCGACGCAGGGGATGCGGGTTCGTGCCCCAGCCCGGGAAGATCCCACATGCCGCACAGCGGCTGGGCCCGTGAGCCATGGCTGCTGAGCCTGTGCGTCCGGAGCCTGTGCTCCGCAAGGGGAGAGGCCACGACAGTGAGAGGCCCGCGTACAGCAAAACAAAACAAAACAAAACAAATATATATATATATAATCAATATAAACGTTACTGAGAAATTTTTAGGTTCTCCTTTCCCTCCAAACTAAGCCATCTGGCCTACCTACACTCCGCCAAGCCACACCTGGCCCGCTCCCACCACAGGCCCATCCTGGGCTCCACAGGCTGACATCCTGGCTGGACACGTCTCAACAGATGCATACATGTACTCAAGGTAGGTGCACTTTGCGTTTGAAGAAAGACAGAGAGAGAAATAGACGCGGGGTGGGGTGGGGCGGGGGTCGAGGGAGGGAGGAAGGAAGACGTTGTCCTTGAGTGACTGAGTCCCTGAGTCAGGAGGGGGCCTGTGGTGACCAACCAGGCACAGCCTTCGGGCCTCCCTTCCACGAAGGTGCAGAGTAATGGGGACCAGAGGCCCTGGAGGCTGTGGGGGGCGGGGGCATCCTCGGGGAAGCCTCCCTCCTCCAGGCAGCTGCCAGAGGCTGTGATTCCACTGGGCTCCCATCCAGCCCCTTATCTCCCTCAGCTGGCAGCCCATTGTCTTGGAAGGAAGGGAAGGGCAGAGGAGAGGCCCGGAGGCCCCTGCCCTGCCCCACCCTCCCCCAGGCTCCCCCACTCCACTCCACCACCACCCTACCCCACCTCACCCCACCCCCGCCATTCCAGCTTCCCCACCTGTCTCTGCCCTGGACCGGCCCCTGGAAGCCCCAGACCCCCTCCCAGGACAGCACGAAGACGCTTGACGTGAGTTTTCAAGACAAAGCCAGAAACAGAAGATCTCTTCCTGCCTCTCCCCTTTGCCCCTTCTTTCATTTCCCTTCTGGAACAGCTGAGTCCCAAAGCCACTGGCTGGGGCAGAGCAAGGTGGGCTTCCATGCACAGGGTGGAGAGGGCTCCCATGGGGGGTGTGCAGGAGTGGGGTGGCCAGCTTGGGGACATGAAGCCAGGTGGCAGAGGGTGGTGGCTGTACCCTGCATTGACCCTGGAGGTGGCAGGAGGGTTTGGATTCTTATGTTCAGGAGAAAGAATGGAGAGGCCCCAGCAACGAGCCAGGGAAGTGGAGAGAGCAGGAGGGGGCTTCCTCCAGGAGGGCAGGGCCAGTGACTGGCTGAGGACAAGGGGACAGCCCTGACCCCTCACTTGGAGATATACCACACGCCTCAAGCTTGAATCCAGGGGTCCTGGCCAGTGTTCCCACCACCCGCCCACCCTCTCCCAAAACTTCAGAAGTGCCATCAGCTTTGAAACAGTTTAAGGTGTTTCTGGGAAGCGTGAGGTCCTCAAGCCCACCCACACCCCTTGCTGGTCCTTGCTGGGCACTGGGAGGCTCCATCCCCGTCCCCCGCTTCACACCGCCCCTGCCCCGGGAAGGCCCAAATGTCCCCCCACACCCACGGTTCCCAGGGCAGCCTGGACCCTCACCCCAGCTTGCCCTCGTGGCTCTTCACAGTGCTGCATGTCCGCCCCTACTGTGTGCCTGGCACTGGCAGGGTCTCAGCTAATCCTCACAGCTGTTACCAACCCATTTTACAGATAAGGAAAGTTTCAAGGGGGCAAAACTTGCCTGGGAGGTGGAGGTGGAAACAAAGCCTATACACGCTCTCTAGACACCACTGCCAGGTTTTCTTGCTAAAATCTCCTCCTCCAGACAAGAAACCTTAAAACTAAATATGTGATTTGCATTTATGGCTTCATTATGTATCTGTTGGACTGTGCTGTTGTTTGGGATCAAGCACATCACTGATAAAGAAAATAAAATTCTGAACAAAGAATCTTGACTACATTAAAATGGCTCACGTTCTGACCATAAAAAGTAAATAAATCAAATCAAATCAAGTCAACTCCCTCAGCCTGCAGGCTGTCTTGGCACACCCTTCCGTCACCCTGAAGACGCTTCCCTGACTTAGCTGCTGACTCTCAGGTGTGCAGGGAGGAAAGGGGGGAGGAGGCACCGATGATCACGCCGTCCACAGCCCTCTCCCCCCTCTTCCCACACCTCATTATTTTTTTTTTCGGCTACTCCTGACTGCTGTGTGACTTGGCCCAGGCTACCTACCCTCTGTGAGCCTCAGTTTTCTCATCTGTAACAGCTTCACAATCAAGTAACTCGAAATCGGTGTCCACCCACCCCCACCTCAGCACGAAGGGCAAACAGCGGAGTGACAGAGTGGCAAGGCCTAGAGGGTAAGTTCCTAGGTGGGAATGGAGCCGGGGGTGGGGGGCGGGGGCGGGCGCGAGTTCTGGGTTGGGAGACCCGGGTTTTCCCAAAGCGGAACCCCCCAAGGCCTAAGTCAGCGCATCTGGGGCTCACAACAACCTCGACCGCAGTTACTATTACAACCCCCAGGCTGTGACTCAACCGGGCCGCCTCGGTCGGGGCGAGAGCGGGGCTTGCAACCTTGGGACCCAGCCCCCCCAAATTCCTTGCAGTCTTTGGTGGGGTGGGCTGAGCGGGCCCCTTTCTTTGTGCGGGCGGGAGGGCGAGGTCTAGCGCAGATGGACCAATCCGAGGAGGCCCCAGCTCTGGGAAGCCAATGGCGGGGCTGTGGCCGGGATGTGGGCGGGACCTGTGGGAGAGTGGGCGGGGCTCCTGCTACCTGCTGTAGTTGAGGTTCCTTTGGGGTCCTGCAGAGGCCGTCGGGTGCCCCAGGGGAGAAGGAGGGTCTAGGGGAGAGGGGTGCCACGGGGGGAAGGGGCCTGGAGCCAGGAGTGGGATCAGGGCGAGCAGAGGCCCCGCCCGCGATGGGGAAGCCCCTGACTCTGGGCGCGGCTAGGAAGGGGAAGCCCCGGGGTCCGCGAGGCCCTGCAGAGCCACGACCGGACCGCCCCAGCGGATCCCGTGCCCCCCGGGTCCCTCCTCCCTTTGCAACTCCTGCTACCCGATTACTTCCCGCACCGGCTGAGTCCCGAGACGGCCCTCCCCGTCCCCTTCCGCGAGCAGCCTCCCCCCCCCCCCCCCCCCCCCGCCACTTCTCCCCCTTGGTACCTTTGCAGCATTTTTCAAAACGTGTCATGATTTTTGTTTGATGTGTCTCTTTATATGTTAGTGAATTTGTCTTCCACAGAAATTGAAGACAGCACTACCACACAAGGTCCATGTGGTTTCATGCCTACCTCACTCACTGTATTATCCTAGCACTTTGTAAAGGGCCTGGTGCAGTGTGTGCTCAAAACATACTTGTTGACACGATTAATAAAAGTTTCATTCATCCATTGCTATGTCCCACCCCCCTCCAGCTGCACCCTCACCCAGAGCCCCTTCCGCCCTCCACACCTGAGCTACTGCACCCGCTGCCAGCCAGACAGTCCCCAAGCCTGGATGATTACACCAGCCGCAACCCGCCTAAGGGATTTCCTTGTCAATCTCCTCTTTTCCGTCCATTGTTCTTCCCTGGGCTCCTTCCCCACATCCATCCCTCCCCTTCTTTTTAGGGACAGTCCAGGTTTTCATTCCACTCTCTGCTCGTCCTCTCAACTCCTGAGCCTTGGGCCAACCCCTACTCTCACCTCCCCATCCAGGTCACCTCCCCATCCAGGTCATCATTGCTCCAGGGATGGGCCTGTGACCTAAACTGCCCAATCTGGAGAGACCCTGGGGCATGCTTGGCACCCTGGCCCAGAGCACTGCTGTTCTACTCCAAGTCACTATGGCCTATGGATGTGCCACCTGGACCTGCAGCAAGCATTTGGCCACCCTGTACACAGACAGAGCTGACCCATGGAGAAGACAATGCTTAGAGAGAGAGAAAGTGAGCCAGAGCCCTGATCATACCATACCTGACATCCCATTACCTCTAGACAGCTACAGAAGCCAGTATTTATTGTTCTAGACAAGATACGTTGGTATTTTCCATTTCTTGCAACATGAAGACCTAGAAATGAAGCCCAGAGGAGGGCTGCATTATGTGCACGGGGCCCACCTAAGGATTAGACCTAGAAATGAAGCCCAGAGGAGGGCTGCATTATGTGTACGGGGCCCACCTAGGGATTAGACCTAGAAATGAAGCCCAGAGGAGGGCTGCATTATGTGCACGGGGCCCACCTAAGGATTAGCTAATTCTCTAGGAAACTTCTGTTTGCCTTGTTATTTACTTTTTGTTTTTTTAAGATTTATTTATTATTCATTTATTTATTTTTGGCTGCGTCGGGTCTTAGTTGTGGCACACAGGCTTCTCTCTAGTTGTAGCCTGCGGGTTTTCTCTTCTCTAGTTGTGCACAAGCTCCAAGGTGCATGGGCTCTGTAGTTGTGGCGCGCGGGTTCCAGAGCGCTTGGGCTCTGTAGTTTGCAGCAGGCAGGCTCTAGTTGAGATGCATGAGCCCAGTAGTTGTGGTGCACGGGCTGAGTCAGTTCCCTGACCAGGGATTGAACCTGGCGTCCCCTGCATTGTAAGGCGGATTCTTTGCCACTGGACCACCAGGGAAGTCCCCCTTGCTATTTACTTTTTTAAATTTAATCTATAAATTTATTTATTTTATTTATTTATTTTTGGCTGCATTGAGTCTGTTGCTGCGCACGGGCTTTCTCTAGTTGTGGCGAGCGGGGGCTACTCTTCATTGCGGCACATGGGCTTCTCACTACGGTGGCTTCTCTTGTTGTGGAGCATGGGCTCTAGGTACACGGGCTTCAGTAGTTGCAGCATGCAGGCTCAGTAGTTGTGGCTTGCAGGCTGTAGAGCACAGGTTCAGTAGTTGTAGCATGAGAACTTCAGTAGTTGTGGCATGCAGACTCGGTAGTTGTGGCTTGTGGGCTCTAGAGCGCAGGCTCAGTAGTTTTGGCACACGGGCTTAGCTGCTCCGCGGCATGTGGGATCTTCCAGGACCAGGGACCGAACCGGTGTCCCCAGCATTGGCAGGCAGATTCTTAACCACTGCAACACCAGGGAAGTCCATACTTTTTAATTTGTATGTAAATTTTATTTATTTATTTATTTTTGGCTGTGTTGGGTCTTCATTGCGCACGGGCTTTCTCTAGTTGCGGCAGGCGGGGGCTACTCTTCGTTGCGGTGTGCGGGCCTCTCATCGTGGTGGCTTCTCTTGTTTCGGAGCGTGAGCTCTAGGTGCATGGGAAGCCCTGAGCCTTTATTTAAAAGTAAACAGACATTGTAAAGCAATTATACCCCAATAAAGATGTTAAAAAAAAAAAAAAAGTAAACAGCAAGGGCTTCCTTGGTGGCACAGTGGTTAAGAATCTGCCTGCCAATGCAAGGGGCACAGCTTCAAGCCCTGGTCCGGGAAGATCCCACATGCCGCAAAGCAACTAAGCCCACGAGCCACAACTACTGAGCCCATGTGCCACAACTACTGCAGCCTCCGCGCCTACAGCCCGCGGTCTGCAACAAGAGAAGCCACCACAACGAGAAGCCTGCGCACTGCAGCGAAGAGTAGCCCCCACTCGCCGCAACTAGAGAAAGCCCGTGTGCAGCAACAAAGACCCAATGCAGCCAAAAATAAAAATAAAGTTATATTTAAAAAGAAATTAAAATAAAAAATAAGTAAGTGCTCAAACTTGGAAGTTACAGGTTAACTTGTGGATTTGTGTCTGAGATGAAAGATAACACCAAAGGTTAACATAACTCTTGGTTGCCCAAAAGGACATGAGTCAGGTTTTGGCAGCTTTTGAAATCAAATTTAGGAATCTTATCCTAGCACTTTTAATGGACTATATAAACCCCAGTTCCACAAATGCTCTTTGCGTGAATTTTACCACCTTACTGTTCCCTCATTAATTAATGAGTTGAACTAAATCTCTCACAAATGTTCATGTTCTAATTATGTGAGAGTCATGATCTTAGCTTTTCAAAAATCATGCTTTCACACCTGCCTCCCAGAACAGGGCCTTTCTATCTCCCGACCTTGATCAAGTCTGGGCGGGGTGGGAGGTCAAGGCCTGGTTCTCCCCAAGTGCTCACCCCCCACCACTGCTGCCAGGCCAAAGTCACTGCCCGGCCCACCTTAGCACCTGTGCCAAGACCTCCTTATTTATGCCTTTCTGACCTAAGAAGCTTGGAAGGTGCTACTCGTCCAGTGCCCCACATATGCCGTTCCTGATCTCCATCTGCCAGGGAATGTCCAGCTGCTACTGGCATGCAGGTTCAAGCTGAGGCCCCAGATTTTGTCTCAAGGGCCCTGGGGAGCTTCGGATAATGTTAGGTTGGAAGCAGACAGGCAGGCCTACTGTGTCCCCAGGCTAGGCACAGCCCACAGTGAACAGTGACCTCTCAGTATCTGTCAATGCCAGAGTGAAATGCCAGTGGAGCAAGGACACCATGCTGAGACACAATGTGGCCAGTCCCAAGCTGGACAAGGCTAGGACATCACCCACCCCATCTACTCCACTTGCCAAATTCCACCCTCTTACCTGAGAAATGAACTTGTTTTGTTCTGTACTTGTTGGAACCAGTCCCACCTTCCAGCCTAGAATTCCCTCTCCCCTCCGCTCCACATTCTACTCACTTTTCAAGGCCCTATTTAAATCTCCCTGCTCTGATAAGAACCCCAGGCACTTCTCACCTGTCACCCCGCCAGGACAGAGACCTCTGGCCCTGCTCTGGACCCCCAACTCAGAAAGATGAGGTGAGTTCAGTCATAACTTGACATATATATACATATATGTCACATAAATACGTATATGTATTGACTCTTAATTTTGCATTTTTTGAATGCAGTACTTTTGGCTGGGGGCGGGGGTGTCCAAAGGGCTTCTCAGTGGATCTGGGGTGGCTTCCCGAGCAGACCCTTCTCAAGGACAAGTCCAGCCCCGGCCAGCCTGGCTTGGCAGGCGCGTCTCCAGTGCCACCTGGAGGCCACCAGGCGCCCCGCAGCCCAATCGGGCGGTGGAAGGGGCAGTGGGGTCCCTGTGGGCTGCCAGATCCTGGGCGGGGTCCTCCCTTCTCCGGCCCCGAGGAGGGAACAGGCCGTGTATTTTGTCTTGGTAGTGGGGGACGTCTTCCCTAAGGAGGGCAAGTTGGAGCTGGGCCATGCAGTACACTTATTAATTCGCCTTCTCAGTCCAGCCACCCCGGGGTGCAAGGCCAGAGCAAGCTCTTGCCCTGAATTAGGTGGACCGCGCGCAGCTTACTCCAGCAAGCCTCATTCTTGGGGTTGTTGCACCCGCTCATTCTTAGAATATTTGCGCCACAGCCCCAGTCCAGTGCTCAGACCTTCTTAACTCAAGCCTGCCTGGCTCCCCCCCCGGAAGTGCCCAGTCTGCCACGAGCGACTTTAAGCTTGAATGCCTGCTGATTGAACGATTCCCTTTATTTAGAGGAAGAAATTAGTCCCAGAGAGGCCCTGATCCGGCTGACTCACTCAGGAGTCCGGACTGGGCCAACTTTGCTCCCCAGCCCCTGGCCAAAGGCCTGAGCTCCCCCCGGGGGCTGAAAAGAGAGCCAGCCTCCACCGCACCCCAGTTCCTTCCAGTCTGCCCCACCCCCACCCAAGTCCGGGCTCAAGGATGGAGGTTCCAGGAGGATGGGAGTAGTCCCCGCCCCGCGCCAGGTTTCCCGCTCCCTCCCTCTATCCCTGAATCCTCCGGCTGTACGCCCACCGCCGCGCCGCTTTCCTCCGCTCCCGCTGGCGCTTGCCCGAGCCAACAGGGATAGGGTGGAGAACTCCAGGACGGGTGTGCGCCGCCGTCAGCCAGAGCTTGGGGGTGGGGCCTCTGCTCGGGCACCGCCCCCTCCCCAGACTATTTGGAGCGTCCCTCCCGCCCACACCCAGCTCCCAGGAATTCCGCTGAGTCACTTCCGAGGCTGCAGCTGCAATCACGGTGAAAACAATAAGCGTCATTCAATTCACTAGGCAGCGGCCCACCGCTCACCTGGGAGACTCGGCCACTAGCCTGTTTAAACGCCTCTACGTGGCCAACGAGGCCAACCCCACCTCATCCCCTGCCGATCTCCCCTAGTGCAAGTGGCCACGCAGCCTCCCGCCTCAGGCCCTTTGCACTCTCTGTGCCCTCAGCCTGGCACACACTTCCCCAGGGCATCTGTAGCCTGTGCATCCTCCCCATGGTCACTGCCAAGGCCTCTGCTCCCGTGGGGATGTGTCAGGGAAGAACGAGGGAGCATCTACGTGCGTAACCCGCAGATGTTCGTGTGGGCATTTGTACTGGAAAAAATGTGCAGGTGCAAACTGCAAACCGGGAGCGCCACGCGCTGCGTGGTGCAAGTGGACACGTGTGTGTGTTCGTCTGACCGTGTGAGAGGCTGCCCTGGGCAACGTGTGGACGGGTGCGCCGAGCTTGCATTCCGCGAATCCCCGCCATCCCGGATGTCGGTCTCGGAGCTATTGTCTCCCAGCTCCAAGCTCACCCTTCTCAGTGAGGCTCCGGCTGAGGTCTGTAAACTACGATTCCCAGAATCCCTGGCCGACCCGGAATTCCTGC